>NC_085073.1:3835097-4142597 GCF_963662255.1 Cinclus cinclus | reverse complement strand
TGTGTAACACCAAATAAAGAGCTGGGGAAGGGATTTAAAAGAAATATATCTGTAAGAAGGATATGTTGGAAAGTGTGACAGGATTGCTTTGATTAATTACTGTGTGCAAATGAAAGAAGCGTGGGAGCAGCAGGATTAGCAGGGGGAGAATGGGACTGTCACAGACCTTCCTAGTTCCCCCTTTGCCTCTGGTGCACACCCAGTATTCCCAAGGACCCGGTGTTAATGTGGCTCCCATCTGCCAGCACTTCCCTTCTTGAGGACAAATTGGTTCCCTCTGGCTGCTGCTGTGCTAGTATAAAAACAGACCCATCTGGGAGGCTATTGCGAGACCCCATTGGGATTTTGTTCCTACCCTGGGACTGCAAAGTTGGCATGAATCCAACGCAAGCAATAGGAAATTAAAAATACTAAAACACCCAGTGTGGGGAAAATGAGTGAGTAGCCCAGGATGGCCAGAGCAAATAATTCTAATTTAATTCCTACAGCAGGACTCGTGGCATGGCAGTGGGCAGAATCTTAGGAAGTTGTCAGGGTTGATTGTTTCCAGCTGTCCTGTGTCCTCTGTGGGTTTAGCTGCCCTGGTCCTGCAGGGAGGAAAAGTGAGGAATTTCCTTTCCTTTGGAGAGGAAAAGCGCTGGACAGACTCTGCTTGGGCTGCGGGCAGGTGCTGACGGTGTGCGTGCATCCAAGGCTGCTCCAGGACTTTGGTTTGCTTCCCATATCCATCCCATCCCATGATGGATGGATGGATGGATGGATGTGGGATGCAAGGCGAGCACTCCAGATCTACACCGGTACAAAGGCTGCAGGACCGGGCCGTGCTGGCACCCACAGGAGGCCCGGACCGGGTGTGGGCCAGTATCCAACGCTCCGAGGACAGTGCCCGCTCCTGAACGGGGGCGAGGGGCTGAGAGGGGCAGAAGCGGCCCCGGAGGCTCCCTCCACTTCGGGAGTTCCTTCAGCCCGGGGCCTTTCCCGGTCTCCGGACCCGCGGGCCTCGCTGCCCGTTCGTCACCCGGGGCCGCCCTGTCACCTCCCACCGAGACCGGGTTCCGAGCCCTGCCTCTCCCGCTTCCCGCTCCGCGGTCCAGCCCGGTTCTCCCGTTCCCCCGCTGCCCCCGGGCCCGGTTCTCCCGTTCCCCCGCTGCTCACACCCGGTTCTCTCCCGGTTGCCACCGCCCCTTTCCCCGGAAGTTCAGCGGATCTCACACCATGGCGGACCCGGAAGCGGCGCCAGGCGGCGGCGGCCGGGCGGGAGCCTGAGCCCCGGTGCCCCCGGGACCCCCCGGCACCCCCCGCGACTCCCGGACACAGGTAAGGGCCGCACAGCTCGCTCCCCCCCCCCGGAGCTCGGGGCTTCCTCCCTCTCGGCCCGATCCCTCCGTGGGCGAGGGCCGCGGGGTCGGGCCGTGGGGTTCGGTGGGGACGCGGCCCCGGCCGGGCCTGTCCCGGGAGCGGTCGGTCGGTGCCACGGGGAGTATGGGGGCTGTGGGGCTCGGGCCGGGCCCGGAGCAGCCTGTGGAGACAGCAGCCGCGGCCCCGTTCCCCCTGCGCTTCAGCCGTCCGTGTCCCCCACGCGTGTCCGTCCCGTGTGTGGAGCGGGGCCGGGGGGGCTCGGCGGGGACCGCTCGGGGCTGTGCCGGCACCGGCAGCGCGTCTGCCTCGGAGGGAGCCGGAGATGCTGCGGAGCCTCTGTAACCGCGATCCCAGCAAAGTCCAGACCCTTCCAACTCTGTCCGAGCCGGGACCGGACTGGGAATTGCCTCGGCACAGCCGGGGTGGCCACAGCCAGCGACCCCTCGTGTTTCTGACTCCCTCTTCAGCTGCTTTTCCACTGAGTGCTGTGAAAACTGCACAGCGAGCAAATAATCATGGGATGGTTTGGGTTGGAAGGACCTCAAAGCTAATTATGTTCCACCCCCTGCCATGGGCAGGGACACCTTCCACTGTCCCAAGGTGCTCCAAAACCTGTCCAGCCTGGCCTTGGACACTACCAAGGATCCAGGGGCAGCCACAGCTTCTCTGGGCACCCTGTGCCAGAACTTCACCATCCTTACAGGGAAAGGTTTCCTAATAACTGATCCAAACTTCCTCTCTGTCAATATGGAGCCATGAATCCGTCACGCACCGAGCTTCTACTGTGGTGTAGCCTGTACTGGCCCAATTCAGAGCCTCTGCAATATGGAACCAGTGCTGTCAGACCATTAACTGGGCTGGTACCAGAGACTTCAGCTTATTAAATACTAGTGCCAGGTCTAAAACTCCTCAGAGTAACTGTAAATTCCAGTGTAAGGACTGTGGCTCACCCTTAGCAGGCTCGATTTACAGTAAAAATGAGATGGGCTGGGCAGGGCAGGTCCTGCAGGTTCAGCACTGGCATCCCAAAGCTGGGATCCAAACCCCTAGAGGGTTTTCTGGTCCATGCACTGGTCCTGGGGTGAGTCTGGAGCACAGGAAGGTGTTGGCTGTGGCCAGCTGTGCCTCTTTCGGGCTGTTTAAGCTGCACATCATTGTCATGTCATCAGAGCATTGAGCTCGTCTTGAGCCATGTGGAAATGGCTGAACCAAGAGCAGCTGGTGGTGGGAATGTTTAAGTGGAAAATGATGTGTTAATACTGTTGCTGTGGGGTTGGGAGTGCTGTGTGTCCCGTGCAGCACTGCCAGGTTTTGCAGAGCTCCATAAGCTGCCAGCTGGAGCCTATGGAAGCCTGAGCTCTGTTATCTCTGCCAAAAGCTCTTTACTTGATGGGGGTCTGTTTGTTTGATGTTTACACCCTCATTTTCCTAAAATAAGTCTGTATCTGTCTCGTTCAAATGTTGCTGGGAGGTCTCTGCACAGGAGCAAACTGCACTGTGACTTGTCACCAGGAGAGTCTGGCTCCCTCAGGGATCCTTCAGGAAAGCCTTCCATACCTAACTGAGGTTTCTACTCTCCTGAGACTTTTTTTTTTCTGTTTAAAACTTAAAACTCTTAAGTCTTTTATGGTTATGTGATCGAGGTCTGTACAAGTGTGGGTGTGATCCAGGTGAATACACACCTCTCACGGAGCAGGTGCGTGTTGAGTCTGCCTTAAGGCTGCCCTGATCCATAGGGAAGTTGGCTTTGATGTCCTGAAGTGGTTTTTCCACCGTGAGTGGCTGCGTGTGAAACAGAACGTTGGGACCTGCTCAGGTCCAGAGGGCTTCTCCCAAGTATCTCTTGGGAGAGAAACTGGGGAAAAAAAGTGTAAAGAATTTGGGACCTGCATTTTCTTTGCTTCTGACCTTGCTTAGCCAAGTTCTTTGTGGAAGGAGAGCAGCCCCAGTGCTCCCAGTGCCCTGTTCAGGCTTTGCCTCATGATGGGGAGTGTCCAAATCCCTGTTTTTGGGAATGTTCCATGTACCTGGTATCTGAGCCACAGCCTCAGCCCTAGCTCTGCCTTGCAGGGATGTGTTTGTGGTTTGGGAATGTTGGTGCTGGATGTGTGAGGGTGATGCAGGGTGGATTTACAAGGAACATGCCTAATTCCTTGGCAGAGCATGGATGATGTCAGGGGAGACATTTGTGCCCTGTCCAGAAATAGTTCTGTGTGTTCTCCCAGGTGGAAAAGGAGGGACAGGTGGAATCTTCCTGTGGGGGTCAGTTAAAATTTTCTCCTAAAGGGGACTTTTCCTTCCAAAAAGCTGTATTTTATTGGTTTTCCCCTATATGGGCTGAGTGTCAGATGAGGAGCAGCAAGTAGTGCTTGAAGGATCAAGCTCTTCCTTTTCCTCATAGAAACTTTGCTGTCCTTGGAGGGCAGGTTTGTTCTTTTGCCTGCACTGCCACAGCTCTTTCAAGAATCTCTGGAATTACCCAGATTTTTCTTCCCTTTCCTTACAGACTAATTCCCACAGTTAATTGGCAGCATGGATTGTTCCACACTGCAGCTCTGCATTGACTTGTGGTGCCCAGGTGATGCCGAGATTTGCCCTGGAGCCTGGCAGTGCCATGCTCAGCTCCAGGGCTGCAATGCTTGTGTCCCAGGAGCCTTTTCCATGCTCAAAGCATTCAGGAGATCAGGGTGGTTCAAAGTGCTGGCATAGGATGCCCCAAAGCAATTCGGTTTTCATCACCCATAATACGTGTTTTCCTCTCTGGTGTTCTCCTTTGCGTTGGTGATGGGACTGAGTCCTATTCCCATCTGCTTGTTTGGTATAAACTTCCCAAAAATACATCAAGGAGAAGCATGAATGAGGAACTTGAAGGTGCCTGGGTACTTGAGATGCAAAACTGGGTGTCCAGGGTTCCGTGGTGTTGAGTTCCTATTTCTTTGGGGCCGTTACATCCTGTTTTTATCCCGCAGAATTCCCTCCAGCTGCAGCTCCGATGGGTGCCCACGCTGGGGACTCATGAGTGGGTAGAGCAGGGTGGGGACACTTTGGAGCTCCAGCTGTGCTCCGTGGGGATGGACAGGGTGAGGGGAACTGATCCCCGAGCAGGAGGAAGAACAGGATCACATTCCCAAGGTGTTTTTGTTGTTTCCAGTGCGTGGTAGTTCATGATCGACAGGTTTAGCTCTGTCTGCTCCAGGCATGTCTGTGGGTTTTTTGGCTGTCTTCCTTTCACAGAGACAATCTAAAATACACCAACAAAGGCTGGAACACAACAGGAGGAAGTGCTGGCTGCGTTTACTGGGCTGTTTTCACCTCTCCTGGTTGCAGTTATCAGTGATCCGAGCCCTCACCCCCAGCTCTGTCCATCCTGGTTACAGCACAGCAGTTCTTTGTGTGTTCCCAATTGGAATTTTCCTGCTGGAGTGCTGGTCTGAGAAATGCCTAAAGCTCAAGCTGTTAAAAGCCAAAAATTGTGCTCTGTAACCTCTAGACATGATGAATTCCAGAGGAATTCCAGACTGGAGCTTCCCCATAGCCCCTGTGCTGACAGCAAACCTTTAAGCAAACTGTTCAGAATATTGAAACCTTCCTGGAGCTCAGTGATAGGATGAAATTACGCAGGGGCTTCGTCATCCTGTGCAGGGAGCTGCTTTCACTTTCAAACCTGGGTTGCCTAGCCAGGAAGGAAAATGTCTGATGGGATTTTCAGTGTTGTGTCCTCCCTGTGGATCTGGGGGATCGCTGCTCTTCCGTGAGAAGAAAACGTGTCTGAAGTGGTTGAAGTTGGGAACGGTCTCTGTGTGCTGGGCTTTCCTCTCCCAGCCCTCTCCCAACACGAGTGCTGGGACCAGGAGGGATTTGCCGTAACAGCGGAAGCTGCTGCTTGGTCGGAGTATGTTTGGTAAGAGAAGTGCTGGAAAAAACACTTTAAAAGTTTGCTGTAGTGGTTCCCTCAAATGTGTGGGCCTCTGTGTTATCAGTGTTTACTGTCACAGCAGCAGGATGGGATGTGGAAGTGGAAGCACTTTGGAACTTGCTGATTTTTATGGTTTTCTGTGATGTGATTGCCTGCAGGATGGCGGGATAAGCACAAACTGAGGGCTCTTCCCACTTCTCTGTTCTCGTGCTGGGTGTTGTCCTGCTGTCCTCAGGCTCATGCAAGTCTCTGACTCTGGATTTAGCGAGTTTTTAATTTATATTTTTCTTGGAATTTGAGAGTGTAAGCTGGACAGCAGCCCCTGGCACTGGAGCATGAGCACAGAGTGAGAGCTGTGCCAGCCCCCAAGTTCATCACCAGGAGCTCATTTGGCAGGTGCAGGTTGGATTTTGGGGTGTCCAGTAAGTGCTGGTGCCATTCTCCTGGGGTAAGGAGTTTCCTCAGCATCCTGCAGGATTGAGGTGAGGCTGGAATGGTGCCAGCTCTACAGTGGTCTCTTAGTGCCTCTTTCCCCCCCTGTTCTCAATGCTTGGATGTATTTTGCACTTGCACTACAGTCCCCCACAAACCAAGGCCCAGATCATTCCAGCTTTCTTGCTAAGCAGTTTTCCTTCATTTTGCCAGTGGGGTGTGATCTGTTGTGCAGTTTTTCTAGGGAACTGGTGCTGCTTTGAGGGCAGCCACTGCTCTGCAGGGTCCACAAGTGAGATCTGGTGGTGAGCTAATGCAGAGCAGGCATGGAGAGATACTGATATTGATTTTACCCTTCCAAAGTTCCTTTGGATATGTAAGTAAAACTGTATATTTGCTATGGGTCTTATGGGAATCACTGTTGCTGATTTCCTCTCAAAAGCTGCTGCAAGTAGGGGAAAGAAAAAAAAAAAAGAAAAGCAGCAAAACTCCTGAAATCTGGTGTAAAGAAGAGTCACAGGGTTTTACAGACACCACAGCAATTGGTAACATTGACCCTGAGATCAACAAATCTCAGTCCTGCTTGGGTACAGCCGAGCAGGAGTTGAAGAGAATCTTGAATCTTTGCAAAATAGAAAAGGGAAACTTCTTCCCTACCAAAAAACCAAAACCCAAATAATCCCTTTGGGAGCTCTACACAGCATTCCATAGGTGGGATGTGAATATTGAACTCTGCTTTTCACACAGACGGTCCTTGACACATGAGGGCTTTACCTGTGACTCCACCACGGAATCACTGTCTGGGCTGGGGGGGGTCCTGGCTGGTCCCTGTGGGCACTGCAGCCCCCACACAAGCCCTGCCCAGAGGGCACTGCTGGCACAGCTGTGGTACCACGGGAAGGCAGAAAGAGTCACTTTAATTTCACTTTCCATTGCAAATGCCGCAGTCATTTTGTCCACAGCAAGGTCACTTATTTTTAAAGGGCTTTCGGAGTCAGAAATGGCTTTTTAAAAATATCCTTTGTAGCAAATAGTGTCTCCTGAATGATCATAGGTGGCACTTTTAAATTACAGCTTTGGTCTGTGCTCTGTAATGTTGTGTGTGGCTGGATTGCTCCATCCAAAGGTTTTGACCATTTTGATTTACTCAGCTTCTAGGGAGGGTCAGGGAAGGCAGGAAGGGGCAAAAAAAGGTTCAGCAGAGGTCAAGACATCGTGGATTCTTTTCTCTGCTCCTTTGGTTGTATAGGTTGCTTTCACCTTCTCATTTTTATTTTAGTCCATTAAATCCAGTTGTAAATTGGTTTCCTGTGGGATTATGGAGAATTTAGAAGAAAATTAATCAGTTTGGAGGTTTTCACTGAGTAGCTGCACTGGAGGCAGGGTGTTACTGTGGGGTTAATCCTGCCAGGACAATGCTCCTGTGTTGGATCCCCTTTTGCTGGCAAAAGGGAAAGGGCCAGAAGCTGATAAATTCAGGAATTTGTAACCTAAATACTATTAATTTCAAAAGAGTAACAAGGTATTGTTGGGTTTGACTGGTGTGGGAAAAGTCTTAGTGCACAGCAACATCTGTCTTGGAACTGGGGAGACCCCAGTGTGCCACGGGCTGGGAGATGAGGGTTCACTGCTGGCTCAGCAGTGTCCCACCTCCAGAGCATATTTTCAGGAGAACAAGTGATTTAGGGGAGTTGATTACCATGAGTTTACACACGAGTGCAGAGTCTTCTTGTACATTAGATAAGGAAATTCCTCAGGCTGAGCCCAGCTCTGTGTGCAGCAACCTGGGTGATTGATCTGGGGGACCTGTGGGGCTCCTGTGGTGTGAAAGGTAGGAGAGGTGTGTTCCAGTTCCAACCTGGGTGAATTCCAGGTGTGGTGGTAATGGAGAGCTCTGTTTCCCATAAAACCCTCTCTTTTCTGAAGAGGCAACAGCATTTCGAAGGCTGGTGGTTGTTTGCTCATCTCTCAGCTATGTTTAAGCTTACGAGTGTTGTTTTTTTTCTTGTTTTTTTTTTTTCCCCCACCTCCCTTTTCACAAACCTAAACATGCCCTTTCTTTCCCAACCCAGGACATGGTGCAGGGTGAAGAGCACAGATAAAGACGTTCCCACCACTCACTCCACAGCCTGTCCCACCCTCCCAAGGACTCCATGAGGCAGGACACGGGCTGATGCCCTCAGCTCACCCTGCCATGGATGGGGGGAACAGCTTCCCACAGCACCAGCAGCCGGGCGATGCCATCCACAGCATCCCTGGCCTCCACTCCCAGCTCGCCGTGCCAGACATGGAGGTGAGGCCCTGCAGATCCTGGGGAAGGGGAGGCTGTGCCCAGGAGGGGTTTGGGCAGAGGAGTCTGGTGTGGTAGATGCTGGGAGTCCTGGTCCATGCTTACATCAGCGATTTTCAGACTTCCCAGGCAGCTGTGCTGGATCAATCAGAGGGGTTGAGGTTGAAGTGAGGAGGGAAAAGCAGGGTTGTGATTAAAACAAAGCCTCTCTGAAAGATTCTGGGTGCCAGCTCCTTGAGGAAGGACTGAAAAGACTGAGAGAATCTGCCCAGGATTGCAGACCTTGTTCCTACCCCAGCACATCTCTCTGCCAGACGTGTGAATCTGTGCCCGGGTCCAGCTATACCTGTTTCCAGAGCAGCAGAGATAAATAAATTTTATTTGTCCTGATACAGCTGCTAAAACCAGGCCAGGTCCCTGATGCATTTGTCCAGCAGGGAAAAAAGCAAACCCTGTCCTAAAATAGCTGATGTGTTCCTGGAGTTTTCTCTTTCTGTTTCAAGCTCTGGAATGTGTCACATGCAGGGACACAGGTTCAAGCAAGGCCTGAGTTCCTGTTGCTTCACATACGAGGTTTCATTGCTTTGGGCACAAAAAGAACAGATTAAAGGTTGCTCTGGAGCTAAGGAGATACTGTGTTCTCTCCCTGATTTTATTGGTGTGAGCTGAGCTAAGAGCTTCCCGTTAATTGGAGACGGTTCAGGGTAGTGGGAAGACAAAAGGCACAGAAGGACATTTTTGGGTGTGACCTCTGTCAACCAATTTCAATTTATTGGGTTGGTGCTGACATCCCACAGAGACTGAATCATGGAATCATGGAGTCATTGAGGTTGGAAAAGACCTTCAAGGTCATTAAGTTCAATCTGTGACTGATCCCCACCTTGTCACCACACCAGAGCATTGAGTGCTACATCCAGTCCTTCCTTGGACACCTCCAGGGATGGGGACTGCACCACCTCCCTGAGCAGCCCCTGCCAATGCCTGACCACCCTTTTCCACGAAGACATTCCTCCTGATGTCCAATCTGAGCACCTCTTGGCACAGCTTGATGCCATTTCCTCTTGTCCCTTCAGATTGAAAGGGCTGGGGAAGGGCACTGACCCTGGTGACCATCCGGGGACAGTGGTAGAGGAGTAGGTCCCAAAGCTGAAACTGGAGTCCTGCCCAAGAGACAAGGAGCCACCTCTGCCTCTGGGAAACCCTGAAGGAGGGAAGCCACGGGCCTGGCCTGGGATCTGCAGCCCCAGGGAACAGTTCCAGGTCTCTACTGCTCTAACTTGTGCCTTCTGCTTGCAGAATTCCATGCTGGCCGCCGATTCATGGAGTACCTGCTACTCAGTGTCTTTCCCAACCTCATCTTTCCCAAGTGAAAACCAGTGAGTGTTGTTCTTTGTCTAATCCCCTCTGCTCTTGCACACCCTGTGATTCAACTGTTTCTTTACTGCTTTCCATGTTTATATTTTTTCACAATCTGATTGGGAATTAATTGCATCATTCACTGATCTTGTGGCATTTCAGACACTGATGCAGCTTGGAAACAGCAGCAAACACTTTTTGTTTTTAAAAATGAGAAAAAACCCTTTGTTTTCTGGTAAACCTGGAGGCTGCAATAAGGGAGTAGCAGCCTTGGTTTAGCCTAGATATTTAACACTAATGGAATTCTTAACAGATCTGACTGAGCAAACACAGTGGGCAGTCTCTAGCTGTGCACAGATGTGGAGGAAGGTGTTACCCATACCAGGTGTCAGGTTTTGGGTGAAGTTAAAATCCTTTGCCATATCACTGGAGCTGACTGACACTAAAAGCTGTGTCATGTTTGTACTGAAAAGCGTTGTTTTCCAGTTTCCCTCTTTACAATGAACCTCCATCCTGGATCACAAGGTGGGATATGACAAATGTTTGGACAACATAAAGTGGCCTTTTGCCATCACTGAGTGACTTGGATGGGGACTCTGGTGGGGCTGGGGGTTTGGAGGCTGATCCATGGCTTCTTTGGTCTCTGTGAATCCAGGGAGTGGCATGGATACACAGGATGTGTTCTTTATCTAGGTCAGAGGTGGGAGGAAGGAGAATTGAAAGAAGGAGAATTTGACATCCTGAACTAACAACTGTGTTCCAAGTGCCTGCAATTAAACTGGGGATTTAACGTAACCTCCCTCCTAAAGAGATTTTGGCATCTTCATGGTGGGATCCCTCCCTGTGAAGGTTTGAGTTGCAAGGAGATGGGAGCAGTGAGGACCAGCCCCTCTGTCAGGTGGATGAGGAGACTCACGTCCCTGTGTTGGTTCTGCTGCCCTGGTGGCCCTGGTCCCCTCTGGCCACAGCAGCAGTGGATGGACAGGGCAGTTCCCCATGAGAGCATACCAGGAGCTGTCCCACAGGTGCTGAGAGAGCTGGGCTGTGCCAGCTCTTCCCCACAGGAGAACAGGAGACTTCTCAGATCCATTCAGGCCCTTTGCTCTTGGCCAGCCTGGCTGATTGGAAGGGGCTGTGCTTTTTGAGCAGGATTCCTGTAAATTACACGTTGTGAATCCTCTGGAGAGCTATAACAGAATTTCTGTTTTGCTGCATTGAACCACAAGATTAGATTGTGTTTATCTATTGCATTGGGTTTTTTGTTTTTTATTTTATTTTTTTTTTTCTTGACCATTTATTCTGGTTTTGCCCCTCATTCTCTTCCTGTTTGGTGCCGCTCGTATCAGCAATGTCGGGAACGTTGCAGCCCAATCCTGCAAGGACATGCCTGTGTCTGACACAAACCTGGACTTGCTGCCTTTGCTGGAGTTACTTCTGGAAATGAGGCCCATTGTAGTAATGATTTGCTAGGGAATGATTTAGCCAAGGCTGCACCTTTAGCTTCCTGTTCTTCATACCCCAGAAGCTGTAAAAAATCACCTTTCAGGTGAGATTTTCCTTATCTGCGTTTCACATAAAAAAAAAAAAAAAAAGTCTGTGCTTTTTGTATTTGAAAATGGCACTGACTCTGTTTTAGGTGGATTTAGAGTGAGGGGGTTACAGATAGGAATCCTGGAGGGAATGGAAACATTGAAAAGTGGGATTTTAAAGGCAGTTGTAATTGTAGCCCATGCAGTAACACAGAAGAATGCATCTGGCATTAGAGGTGGTGCACGTTTTTCTTCAGAATCCTTGCAGAGAAATCTCATTTGCAAGTGGCTGTGTTTGGACAGGGCTTATTCTTATAGCAACACCTTTATCCTGAAGCAGGTTTTTCCTGTTTCCTTTCAGGAGTTCACTTTCATGCTAGGGAATTTCTTTAGAAGACCCCAAACATGGCCTCTTGGGTTTAGATTTTCTTAACTTGACAAATGTCAACAGTGTATTAAACCTCCCTGAAAGAGCCAGGGAGGTTCAGGGCTCTGAGGAGCAGCAGTTCAGCTCTTTTCTGAGGAAATTATCCCTGCAAAGCTCAGCTTCCCGTGCTGCTGGAGGCTCAGCACATTCCTGGCTGGGGGGGATCTGGGGCAGCCCAGTTGTGCTGTTGAGGATATGGTGTCACACAGCTGCAGCAAAGCTTTGTCCCCAGTTTCCAAAACACACAACCCCTTTTCTTGCTGTTTTTCTGCCATTTTCCACCTCTGCATGGAGCATTGCTTGCTGAAATAGTAAAGCAGGCTCTGAAAAACATGGATTGCTGTCTGATGAGGAGGGAAAGTGTTAGGCTGGTGCTGAGGCAGCCCGTGGCCTCTCAGCTCTCCTTGATCTTCCAGTGGCTTGGGATGTGAAGTTTGTGTCTCTGAGTGGAGGACAGAGGATGGAGCCTGGCCAAAAACACAGGAGAGGTCTCAGAGAGCTGGCACTGTGGGCCCAGAAGATTTTTGGGTCACGGATGAGCAGCTGGAATGCAGCAGAATTGCAACGGAGCATTCCTCTTCAGTTGGCTGGTATGATGAAACCAGCATAAATTTCCTTTCTGGAACAGTTTTGGGTTGTCCAGTGACCCCCTTCAGCCTCTGAGGGAAACTGCTGACCCACAGTAGCTTCCATGGAGCAGTTTGCCAGGAGCTAAGCCCTGGAGAGGCTGAGCAGGTGGGGAGAGGGCAGTTTGCTGGGAGCTGTGTTCACACCTTGGCTGTGACAGGGTCACTGACCTGATTCTTCCACTTAAAGCATTTTTGTCCCAGTTTAATTCAAGCAAACTTGTCAATGGCTCTGTGCCAGCCCTGCAAATGAGGGGGCACAGCTTTGAATTCTGACTCAAGGGCAGGTGAAGCCCAGCTCCAAAGGTACTGAAGGGATTTGGGGGCTTTCCAAGGAGGATCTCAGAGCGGTGCCTGCAACTGCTGTGGGCTGTCCCTGCAAACTGCAGGAAGCAATTGCATCTCCCATGGACAGACTGGAAGACCAAGACTAAGGTTAACAAAATACTAACCAGAGCTGTTCATTCCACAGCAGGCCAGGGAGGTTGGAGCTCTCTTGGTCTCCTTCTCATTACCTTGACTGACCCTTGTCCAGGCCACAAAGTGCCAGAGGAACAGGAGTTGGTGTTCACTTTTCCAGTAAAAACAGTTTTCCTATTCCTTGGTTAGTTCCTTGATGCTGGCCAAGCTGTGTCCTCGTGTGAGAGACAGCAAGACCACAGTGGCCTCGACTTGAAAGCCTTTTAAACCAGCCTCTTCCTGTGTGGAATTACATTCATTCCCAGAATTTATGCCCAGATTTTAATTTCCTTGGATGGATTACAAAGAGCTGACAGTCAGGGCTGGACTGTGGGAGCTGGGATGTGCAGGTGTGTTCACACAGGGTCTCAGGTGTCTCTGCAGCAGGTAAAGCCATGGCAGCACAGAAAAGAAGGAGAAAAAAGGAAGGGAGGAAGGAGCTGTTAATTTTTGATGATTTTATTTTTGGTGATGGGAAACAAGCAGGAGCTGTTAATTTTTGAGGATAGTATCTTTAATGATGGGAAACGAGCAGCAAAAATGTATTTACCAGAGGAGATAACTGTGTTTGCACATAAATCCACATGTAAATGTTCACCGGGTGTATTAACGAGCTGCTGGCCACACATGGCACCTTAATTGCTTAATAATCCTTTGGCAGCTTGGCATTCCCAGCTCCCGGGCAGGAGTTCTGTTCAAACTCTGTTTCTCCCTCCCCCAGGACCCTATTCAAGTTTCTGGCTGTGAGTTCTTTGGGTATGGGAGAGAACTTCCAGGTCCAGCTCCCCACAAAAGGAAACCATCCAGGAAGAGTGGATGTCCCCGTGGTGGCAATTGCCCAAAGCAGGAGCACGGCCCCTTACAGGAAGAATTAGGAAGCACATTCCTTGCTCCTGCAAGAGAGGGAAATGGGCTTGTACAAACCAGGAGGTGGCGTGGAGCAGAGGCTGCTCTTGGGCAGGAGGAAGGAAATTGGGCTGCTCTAGTGCAGTTTTTTTGCCCCTGGATGCCCAGAGGAAGCAGATGCCTGGCACAGGGAACAGGAGGAAGCTGGCATGGCCCTGCCCAGGAGGAAAAGGCAGGATCTTTGCTTTGTTCCCTTGTTAGCTGGGCAAAGATCTTGCCTTTGAACTCACACCAGTCACATCCCTTGTTCCTCTCTCTGGGTAACAGTTCTCTCTGTGTTTCCCAGTCTCCAGCCCTTCCATTCTCACCTGACTTTGGGGTCTGTGAGTGGCGAACCCACTATACAGGTGTGTTAACAGGGGTGTTTCCCTGTCAGAGTTGGCTTGTGGGGGTGTTTTGGGGGTTTTGTGACCCAGACTGTTATTCAGGTGTGATGTTTCCCTGCACCTCTTGTCCTTATATGGTGTGACTGGCAGGTACCACACCCATTACGCTGGGACGTCCCAGGGCTTCATTCTGCTTTGTCATCAGGGCTGAGATATTGGGTACTGGGGACCAGTATTATCTACTAAATCCTTCCTGGTTTACACAGATTGCTAAGAATTATATTCTTAATTCAGCATTCCTACACTGCTAAGTTTGGGAAGCGGGATAGAATTGGCAGAGATATTATTTTGCTCTCTCTTCTGGATAATATCCAATAATACCTTTCTCCTGTATGTGACATCCTGAAGTTTCAGTTTCACTGCTGCCAGAGGCTGAAGTGACCTGAGAAGTGCTGGGGACTGACAGGGAGTAACTTCTTCTCCCATTTCCTTACAGGCAATATTTTAACCCCCCTCAGGATTTTTATATGGATTCTACCAGCAGACCACATTTCTTGGATACAGACTATGCAACTGTGGACCCCACTGACTTCTTACCAAAAAATGGGGGTTTTCCTCAGGTAGGTGCAGAATTCCTGATGTCTTTGGGGGAAAATGGTGCTTTGGGGTGCTAGGGGTTGTTTTTCAGTATTACATTATTGAGGGAAAATGAAGAGATGGGTGATAAATTTGTCCAGTCCCAGAGAGGATTGTGTGCACCAGGAATTAGAAATGTGTCCATGGTTTGTTAGGAGCTTCTCTGTGGTAAAACTGCTTCAGTTAAAGGTGTGTTTGGCATAAACAGTGGCAGTGCTGGGAGTGGTCCTGGCTGCAGGAGGGTCTCAGAGTGTGAATTGAACAGACTATTCAGTTATCTCCCTCTCAAAATGCTCTTACGCTTCACATTCTTCCTCACTAGTTACAAGTGGTGGATTCCTGAATAGTGAATATTTAGGGATTACATCAACTCAGTGCACAGCATTCCAAGAGTGGTGCCAGGTCAGTTTTTGCAGCACTGAAGTGTGGGAGCAATGACCAGTGACCCTGAGTTGCTCGGTGTCTCTGGGGTTCCAGAGCTCCCTCACCTCAGGCATCTCTCTGGGTGAGAAGGAGCCCTTTCCATGGAGGTTTTGGAATGTTGCACTGGCTTTTGGCAACGTCTTATGGTAAGATTTGTCAGTAAAAACTGCAAGTAGTTGATATGACAGATCTGACTTGGGAATAAAGAAGGGATGAGCTATATCCTTTCTAGGAATTAATACAGACATTGGTGTCTGCTGGTATATGTGTTAATTCCCCATTCGTTGTGTTTTTGGTTTCTTGGTGTGGCTAAAGAGTGGTTTTGTCCCTTCTTGGGGCTCTGATTTCTGCAGGTTTGGATGTGCAGGTGCTGGGGTTTTGTGCTTTTTGAGGTAGCCACTGGTGTGGCTCCCTGTCCCTCACATCAGGGACCCACCTGGGCAGCTACTGGTCAGGGTTTTCTGGCAGGATTAAACCAGATAAATAATTGAATCACAGAAACATTGATCTCTGCCTCCTGCAGAATTAATTGTGGGAGGAATGAGGCAGAAAGGTGATCTCATCAACTTGTGAGACCATTTACTGGGCTGCAGTGGGAAGGAGAGAGGGGTCCCTGCCCATAGGTTTCACCTCCAGGTCTGGTGGGGCTTGGTTGATGGCTTCAACGGGAAAAGGGCTTAATTATTTCTTTAACTTATGTATATTCTAGTATCTTGGTGGTCAGTCAGCTTCCTTCCCTGCTGCATCACAGAAATTGATCTCAGCCAGCTTGGAGGAACGGATTTTTTTGGAGTTCTCTGTGAAAGGAGATGCTTTGTGTTGGCTGGGTGAGAAAACAGCAGGAGGCTCTGAGACAAAGCAGGTGTGGATGATCTCACATAATTCCCAGAGCAAGAAATAATTCTTGAGCTCCTCTTATCCTTTGGGAGAGGAAGCCATGGGTGGGACTGTGGTGATTTTAAGCAAATGGGGTTTTGTTTGGACTCTTTCTTTCTGCAGTGAGACTGCACCCATTGCAGCGTGCCTGCAGGTGTTCTGCCTTCAGGATGGACACAGCAAAGTGTCCTCTGAACCTAACACAGCCAAAACAGTTCCTTCACAGGGGTGTTGTACCACCAGGTAGTGCCATGTGCTCCCATGAGGAGCAGGGCAGCTTTATGGTACTCTCCTGTCCTGTTCCATGGTTTGTCTGTGAGCCCATGCTCTGGTCCCTGGAGATTCCACAGGTAACAGGGCAATGATGTGTCCCCCTGTGTGTGCTGAAACTGAGGAACAGTGGATCAGGCTTTGTTAGAGCTCTGTTTTCCAAGCTGAGGTTCCCTGCTGGAGTTGGTACCTCTGAGGGCTGGAGCTCCCTAGAGCCAAGGGACAGCACTTGATTATTTCACCTGTGGGGCTGTCTCTGGAAAAGGAATTTCAGGCTCCAGTCATCCTCTAACAGCTCATTCTGCAGCATGGAACCAGGTCAGTGTTTTTGAGCACTCAGCTTTGGACTTCTGACCACCCTGCACAGTCTCTGCTGGTGCTCACTCGGATTTGGATGCCCCAGGGGTCTCTGAGCCATCAGGCATTGCTCATCCAGAGAAAAGCTCACAGGAGTCAGAGTTGGAGCCTGGCTCTGGTAGAGCAGCAGGTCCTGAACTAGAGACAGTGGTATCAGTCTGGAGCCATCTGGGAGTGTCTGGAGCTTTTCCAGCCCTTTCTTCAGCAATGTTTTCCACTTTACTGATTTCTCATTGTCCCAGACGCCAAATTGTTAAATATTAACATTTGTCTTGGGGAGCTGAAGCATGCCATCCAGGAGGGGTGAGAGCAGCTGGGTGGTTCCATCTTTCAAGGTGGCTATATAGGAAAGTACCTGTCTTTTCCAAACTTTCCTGCTGCCATGGTAGGAGCGGCAAGGGCTGGTCCAACTGTGCCAGACTGAGCAGTGGAGCCCAAGAGGCAACATGAGGAGTCTGCTGCAGATACTGGTAAGAGATTCCTGATCCAATCTGTGGTCCTTGGGCAGGCAAAATGGATCAGGTGCTTGTGTGAGGACTTGTGTTGCCTCCACACACGGATAGAGGCTGTTCTCTTGGCTTTGCTCTTGTAGTAGAATCCAGAATTTTGAGGAATAATGAAGAAGGATTTGAAAGGTCTAAAGAGGAAATGATTGAGGCATTCGTGTAGCAAACCCTTTTTGTTGGCGGCAGTGATTGTCCATGTGCCATAGGGTTTGGAGAGTGGGAGTTCTTTGCTTTTTCCTCTGGCATTGGCATTTCCCCATCTCATCCTTCCATGTTTTCTTTTGAGAGTCCTGGTCCTGCAGAGTGCAAAGGTTTTCCTGACCTGGGGGTGCTGAGAGTTGGAATTGCCACATTTTCTAATGGCTCTGGGATTGTCTCTGTAGTTGAACCATTCACCTTGCTGATCAGGGAAGGTGCTTCTCTGTATGGCCAGAACAGCCTGATGTGAACTTGAACTTGTTTCCTCCACAATATTCTTGTGTTCTGGCTTGCTCCTGGGTGATTCATCCTTGCCGATCTGTTGGCATTTTTTATATAAACAAGTGGCTTGAGCGGAGGTTCAGAAAATAGTTCTGGGAGGCCACGTTGGGTCTGACAGCATTTCTGGTCTTGGGAACTGTTGTCTTCTGCCAAAGTCTCATCCCAACCACATGGTGCCATCTCCTTTTGGAAAAGTCTACGGATTGCCCACGTGTCCTTACAAATCACAGTCCTGAGAGAAGCTGGGTTTGGTTTCTGTTGCTTCTCTCCCTTCCTGCTGGTTATTCCTGCAGTCCCAGGTGCTGCTGAGTTGGGATCTGGCACTTGTGGGCAGCAGTTCTGCAAAGTCACTGTGGCCGTGGTGGTGATGTGACACTGATGGTGAGAGCTGTTAATTGCCATATAATAAATCATTAAATCCAGGAGGGTTTAACTTATCCTCTGGCCTGTGTTGTCCCTGTGAGCTGTGTCTGTCCCCAGAGCCTTACAGAGTCAAAGCATCCTGCTCTAAGAGAGCATTCCTGCCATGTCATATCTGCTGCTCTTGGCCACCACAGATTTTTCTTTACCTCACTGCCCTGGTCAGTTTAGAATCATTTGAAACACAGATTCTGGCCTGATTCCTCTGAGCTCTCAGTTATCTCTGATGGTCTTTGCTGACAGTCTGTGTTCCCTTTGCCTAATTTTGTGTGACTTGTGGCTGTAGAACAAGATTTTGCTGAACATACAGAAATCTCTGCTGGCTTCATGTGCTCTGAGGTCCACTGAGAAATAAATCTGGGAGGGGGAGCAGCTGCAGGGGAAGGGGAACAGCTCCAGGGGAAGGTAGAGCTGGGGACATGGTGGGTGTGCAGATCCTCCTTCTCCCCTCAGTGAAGCAGTTCTGGGTGTAAATGCTTTGGGAGGAACTCTTGTCTCCTTCTTAAAACATGGGTGGTGCTTGGGCTGGAGGGAGGAGGTCATGCCTGATGGATTTATCCTGTGGGCCAGGAGGAATTGGCTGCCCCTGGGCAGAGTCACCTTCAGTAAAGATGCAGTTACAACCTTGTTTGATCTGCTGTGCTGGATGGGGGCTCCTGACCACACATGTTAATCATAAACCAGCCCTCTCCTCACCACCAGCCCCTTGCAATCTACTGTTAATCTTTCTTGTTCAAATGGAATGAGAAATTAACCTGCTCTTAAAACAAGTATTAATTTTTAGAAGTGCTGCAGTACATGGAGCTGTGGTGATTTAGGAGAAATCAATGCAACAGTTATTAAATTATAGAGAACACTTGGTTGTGGCTGAAACAAAGAGTTTCCTGGAATAAGAAACGTCCTGGAACTTCTGTTGCTGTCCTGGACTTATGTCTACAGGGAGCACAGACATTAAAATCCATTTGCAGGCAGTTACCTGGCTCTTGGCCTTGGGTGAACAAGTGGCTTTGCATGCTCGTGTCTTTGTTTCTGCACTGCAGGTTTGGGGTTTGGGCTGATGTAATAATGCTTTATAACCCCTCTGGGTGAGATACCTGACACTTCCTGCAGGCCTGGGGTAAGGAAAGTGAAAGCTGTGGTTTAACAACTCACTGTACACTGACCAAAGGCTTGGGGTGCTCCAACTGAGGCCAATCCTCCCATGAGGAGGGGAGGAATAATTCAGGTTTTGAGGTATAATTTGTTGTTAGTGGATTGCAGGAGTCCCCTCAGATGCCTGTGGCCCTGGGGAAAGGGATAAAAGAGCCTGGAGGGCTCAGATATCCCCTCCCTCTCCCATCCATTCCAGTCTTGATATTTTCATGTGTGTGGCTGCCTCCAAGCATCAGTGTCCACTCTGGGCAGCAGGGATAGAGATCTGCCTTCTGAAGTTCTTGGCAGGCACTATTCCCTGCCTCCTCTCTTCCCAAAGCCAACAAAAGTGGGAAAAGCCAGTCTGAAACTCTCAGTGCTCTTAAAAGTTCTAGTAATAGAATCCAATAGCAGACCATGGGGACGTGGTTGAAATTAGATGCTTTAATTCAAAGCAGAGTTGGTCTGAGTCAGGGGGTGCAGAAGGTTCCCCAGCACAGCAACTCCCTGGGCTTGGTTGGAAGGGGATAAGTCAGGTGTGAGTGCTGGAATAATCCTGCTTTCCTTGTCCCTGTCTGTCAGCACGCATGTTCTTGGGTGAATTGTGGGGAGGAGGATTGCCTCTCCCCTTGGGCAGGCTGGGAACATTCCAGGTGGTGGTTCCACAGTGGTTTATCTTCCCCGTGGTGATTATACTGCTGTGGTCTTGCAAAATCAATGCAGCAGCCCTGGGTGTCTGCACTGTGTTCCCACTTCCTTCCGCAGCACAGGTCTCTCATGTCTGCATTTTGCCCCACTGACAGAAAAGGAAGAGGAAATAATCCACCTGCTCTTCCAAAGGTTGCACAGATTGTGAGACTTCGATTGGCTCAGGCAGGACACAGCAGTTCAGTCAGGATCACACAGCAAGTTGGTAATTAAGACATTTCAGAAATTAATTTGGTCTTTTTGCTCCAAACCTGTCATTAAAGCACCTGCCCCATGGGTCAGCACAGCCTGCCCTTAAATATAGCAAATTCAGAGAAAAGCAGCCTTGAGAAGCCTCAGCCTTTCTCCACCCCAAGCCTGCTGCCCACAGAAACCAAATTCTGTTGTCACTGTAGTCCCTGCAGGACGTTCTGCTGGCTCTCAGGGGAGCTCTGGCTCTCAGGGAAGTGCTGCTTGCATCCTCCACTGCGAGGTGAGATGTGTCCTGGGAACAGGGAGAACCCTGCAGATGCTTCAGCTCCTCCTGGGAGTCCCATCTGTGACTGCAGACCCTGCCATAGCTGCAGTTGTGCCAGGGAAAAGGTGTTCTTCTTTCCCATTTGCTTATTGGAAAAACCTCCTGGACTAGGTGTGAGTTGATGTCTCAGTCCCTGTGGAGCCCTGTGGTGCTGCAGAGGGTTCTGCCCTTGGAAACGAGCCCTGCTGCAGATTTTTGCCCTGTGGGTGGTTTTCCAGCCTTAGGAGCTGGCAAGTTTTCCTTGCAGGGGCCCATCCTCCTTCCTCATCTGATGGCGTAAAGCAGAATTCCTTTGCTCAGTTCTCCCTGGAGGGCTACTGGGTCTCTGTGCTTTCTTTCACTCCAAAGCTCTGTTTTTTTGAGAAGTGCCTGATAAAGATGGGATTTCCCAGCTGTTCCCAGCACAGGGCTCTGGGAGGAGTTGCCTCAGCAGTGACAGCCACAGCAGCAGGCACCAAACATTGGCTCCAAATGCAGAACAGGGATGAGCTGTGCTCCCTCTTAGCTGTGTCATGGGTGCCTGCAAGGACTGGGAGCAGGGATGGAGACACTGGGAGCACTCAGGGCTCCTCTCCCTCCCCATTCCCAGCACGTGCACTGCTGGGCTTGCTGGGCAAACTGGAACTGACCCTGCGGGCAGAGCCCAGCTATGGGGCTGTCACCAGCCCTGCCAGGGGAGAGCAAACACGAGCCTCTTGCACCCAAAGCAAACACAACAATTCCCAGGGATTTTCCAGAGGGTGGGGGATTGTTTGGATCATTCCTTTAATCTGCAGTGCCGTTGGAGAAGACCTTCAATAAGTTTACATCCCTTTCAGATGTCCCTTTTTGTGCCTTTTTCTCTTCCCCACCAGAAATTTTGCTTATTTCTGTTAGCAGAACTTTTGAAATTAAAAGGGACAGCCTTGAAAAGAGGAGGCAACGGTCCCTGGGAAATAACAACGAACTGGAGAGGAAAGGGAAGAGAATGGGCCACTCCTTTGGATTTCTAAAAGCACAATTTGGGGTGGGGCAGTCACCAAAGACAAAGAGAGCACATAGCTCTTGGGGGGACACCAAGGTGAGAGTACTCCTCACCAGCTTTGTCACTTCCACCACTTCACCTGAGCCCTGAAATCGGGGGAGGGGGAGGCAGGAGGGCAGGACCCCCAGCCCGGAACAGCCAGGGGGGGAACAAAGTCTGGCTTTGGGTGTCTGGGGAGGGAGGGCAGCGGAGGGAGCCCAGAGCCCTCTGGCTCTGCAGAGCCCAGCGCTGTTTACTGTGCTCTGTGGTTGGATTACACCACGTACAGTAATTCTCCTCGCACTGCCAGTAATTTCACTGACTTACCAAGCAGGCATCATTTCCTGAAAGTCAGCCCTGGACTTAGAGGAAGTAAGAGCCCTCTAGTCGTGACTAAACACTCTATGCAAATCTCCGGGCACAGGACAGCTCTGCCGGGCCCTGAGTCTCCATTTTCCCTGCTCTGGCTGCTGCATGTTGGCTTTTAAAGCCCCTCGATGAGCCCTGGCTGTGAATGGACCTTTCTCCACTTTGCACTGAGCACTTTCCCCTTGCTGCTGCCTCCCGCGCCGACAGCCCCCCGAATGCTGCTCTAAAATGTCCCAAATGCAGTTCTGGCTGAAGTTCCCGTCTCTCTACAAGGTAAAGCCTCTTTTTTTCCTGGGTTTTAAGTCCTCCTCTGTAAAATTCCTCGTGTGTTTTTGGTCGCCAGGGCAGTTGCTTCCTGGGAGTTGTGCAGTGGCTGTGGAGTTTTGGGAGTGATGCCTCTATCCACGTTGGGTACTGGGAATAGATTTTATTTTTTTTTTTTTTTGTCCCAAAGATGTGATTTGTGTTTTGCTGGAACCAGCATTCTTGGACGCTGTTCTGTCAGTCAGAATTTGGTTGCTGAGCATAGAATTTGGAGGGAAGGAGCTGACTGAGAATTGATCTGTGTCTGTGTAGGTGTGATGGCTTTGAGGGATTTTATTTCCAAAGTTGGTGCGGGGGGAACACCATCCAACCAGAGCTAAACCCTCCACACTGCCAGTTTTTTGCCCCAAATTTAGACAAATTTTGGGTTTGGCAGCTAAAAGGTTTTATAGGGATCATCTGCAGCTGTTTATTTGGTCACTCCTGAACAATAATTTGCTTAATCTGTGACTTGTGAGATGTTAAATCTCTCTTGGCTGGCAGTGTGGCTGTGGTTGTGGGTGTGTATTTGGGTGTATAGATACGATTTAGGGTTTTTAATAAAACCCCCTCTTCACTTGGGTGCTCTGCAGTGCAGTCATCCAGAGCTGGTCTGCAGACACTGTTTCCTCAGTGTCTGGATTGTGAGAAAACAAACCATTTCTATTGATGGCTTGATGGAAAACAAAATATTTTTAGGATGCTTGTTCTGTCTGTATTTAGACTTCACCTGTTCTTTCATTATTTTTAAAACTTTGTTTTGACTGAGGGAGCTGAGCTGTTCCCAGGGGATTGGAGAAAGATCAAGTGTCTGGGCTGGGGTACCCTGATTTTTTTCTGATCTTTTCTAGGAAGATAATTGTCTGGTAATCTCAGTTTTGGGATAATGGCAGGAGTACCATGTGCCACAGCAGCATCAGGTCACCCTCTGCTCTGAGATCCACCTGCAGCTCTGCCTCCAACTCTGGGTTCTCGGCCCAGGAGAGGCCTGGATCTGCTGGGGCCAGTCCAGAGGACACCACAGAGATGCTGAATTCCAGGAATAAGATCTATGTAAAAAAAAAAAAAAAACAAAAAAAAAAACAACAGTTGCAGAAAAGTACCTGAAATAAAGATCCTGCCTGTCAGGACAAATTCCAACTGGTGCAGAAATCTGACTTCCACTGAAACAGAAGTGCTGTTACTGTAGAACCTCATGTTTCTAATGAGAAAAAATTTGCATTCTGATTAATCCATCTGAATCAAACCCCATTGCCTTAGCTGACCCTGACCATGGGCTTTTGGTTGAGGTGATGATCCTTCCTTTTCCCTGAGGTCACCAAGGTAGCTGCTTCCATTTACAGCAGATAAACCAGTGGTGTGATTAGTCCAGGCATGGTTTGTACTGGTTGTGGTTATCCGTGCTTGTGTTAAACAATTACCATGGATTTGATAAATGAGATGGTGGTAGAGGAAGTTCTTGGGGCAGGGAAGCTGGCAGGTGATTAACTTTAGTGCTCTTTAGGTAATGCAATTAGTTAAGGCAAATGAATGATGCTGGAAGTTTGTGACTAATGCCACGTAATGCTGGCAGAGGATGGGATCGCTGCATCACTTCCAGGAGGAGTATTGTCCTCCCTCTGCCTTGGGGCTGGTTTCCTCTCCCCAGTTCAGTCCAGTGGTGGGGCTGGAGTCTTGCCTGGGGTTGCAAGGGGCTGGGTGACATTTGTTGGCTCATGAGGCTTTCCCATATCCTGTTGCTATTCCAGCCCAGCCCTTGCCTATTGTTGGGACCCCTGATGGCCACTGTGCTGCCCCACGGCCTCCCCTGCCATGACATGGGTGTGCAGATGTTTCCTCCTTCCCCAGCCTCTGCCAGTGCCCTTTGCAGGTGAACAAACCCTGCTTGGAAGTGTCTCAGCAGTGGGACTGGGTGGGATCTGGAACCATCTGGCTCCTGCACAGACCACTCACTCTGGTCATGGCCAGACCCACCCAAGTGTTCTTCTGCTTTCTCGAGTGTGAAAGGGAGCCCAGAGATCCCTTAAGTCCAAGGTGATAAATCTGAGTGCCTGTTCAGTGTATGGATGCCTTGATTTCTGGGTAGTCCTAAAATAGCAACAGAAATATCAGGAACAGGAGCTGCCCAGGAAGTGCTGCCCTCGCTCCCTGAACCTTTAGGTTCACCAGTTGGTAATTGAGGAATCCAAACTCCCCACATCACAGTTGCCATTGCTGGAGTGCTTTCAGCACCTGAACTGATGGCTTCAGGGCACGTGCTGGCCAAACAAGACATCTCTGGGCAGAAGGGGAAAGGCACGTGTTGCAGAGGTTTAAACACCACAAGCCCTTAACTTTTGATAGCAATCGAGGAGGGTCTGACCCAGCTCTTGGCCTGAAGCCCTTGGGAACAGTGCGACTATGCTCAGCTGCTCGTGGGTTTATGTCAGGCAGGGCTAAGTGACTTTTAAGAGTATTTGGCTGCCTTTCTGCCTGTAGTGGGAAATTAGCCCTTTACTGGAAGTGAGCAGTGATTCCTCCTGTACCAGCCCCTGGCTCTGCTGGCAGCAGCCTGGTGGGTTACCCTGGTGCTCTGGCTGGACTGTGCTGACACAGCTGTGAGCAACCACAAACCCACCTGTGTTGGCGTCTGTGGGGCCACCAAGATAGACCTGTTGGTTTGTTTGCCCTTCCCTCACGGTCAGAGGCTCATCTCTGGCCAGACCCGAGCGCTGGAGTTTGCTGTTGGAAGTACATTGCTTTTAATTAACGGCAAAGTTTTTCTGCTTTGACAAAATTTGAAAATGCTATTTGGCGTTGGAGGAGGACTGAGGTGATGGGATGGAGCTTGGGAAGGGGCAGGGTCTGTGCCACAATGAAGAATGCAGAGCAAGAAGTACTTATCAGCTCTTGATAAGTCTGTCTAACTGACAGACCAGGGTTTGATGTTAGGGAGGGGATTGATGGCTTTTTCTGAGCCAAAGTCTTTATGGCTCAAGCCAACAGCATCACTGGGCTGGCACCAAATAAAACAGTTGCAAACCATCCAGTCCAGTCACCAGAAAAAGAGCAAAGGCAGAGCCTGGTCCCTGTTGCTGAAGCATGTTCCTTGTCCAGGCTGGGGCTGGCCCTTGGGAACAGCATTGGTAGGTCTGCCTGGATTTACCTAGATTCAAATCCAGGTGAAACCAGCACTCCTTTCCCTGCTCCTGGCAGCCTCATGTGTGCAGAACCTGCCAGGAGGAGAGGGATGTTTCACACAGGCTCCAGGTACTGCCACACTGGGAATTGCAGTGAAATTAGCCATGCTGTGATCAGGTGTAGCTGAGTCTCCAGGGGCCCTTGCACATGAATGAAATCCTCAATTTATTTGGGGTCAAGATGAAGCCTTTACACCCCTCAGCAGCATTTTTTAATTGAACACAGAGTGGAGTTGAGCAATGCCTTGTTGAATGCTCCTCTCTCTCCCAGTCCATGGTGCAGGGATCTGCACAGCCCGAGTCAGCCTTGACTATGTACCCACATTCCTGGCCAGGGCTTTTCCTACTTTTTCAAGAAACAGATTGTCAAATAGCACCACAGAGCATGTCCTCAGTTTCAGGATAAATTCTGAGATCTGTGGAGCGCAAAATAGCGGAGCAGCTCATTGAGCAGTGAGAAATCAGAACTTGCTGGCTGAGTGAGGAAGGAGCTTTCTGGTCTCATCTTGCCTCCTCCAACCATGGTCGTGTCTCTCTTGCAGGATTCTTCATACCTCGATGAGCTCTCCAAAAACAACTCCCTCTTCTCATCCCCTGCGGATTCCCTCTCGGACATCGTGGATCCCAAGGACTTCCTGCCCGCCGACAGCCTGAACCACGTGCCAACACTATGGGATGTGAACACACCACAGCAGAACCAGATCGAGGTAGGGGCTGCTCCTTTCCCATCCTCCCAGCAGACAGGAGGTACCTCAGACTTCATCCCTTGGGGGTTTTACCAAGGAATTAAGAAACCAGCCCAGTTCCTTCGGGTGATGTCTGAGGTGTGGTGATGTTTTTCCACTGTTACCCACTTCACTGGAGGAGGGAAGGGGTGGTGTTCAGTCTCCTGGAAGCAGGAGGGAATCCCATCTCAGAGGGATTCATGCACTCTTCCAGAGTGCAGAGCAGGCAGTAGCTCTTTTTCCTGGCAGCTGTGGCAAGTAGTTGCTTCCTGAGGAGGATCTATCCCTAAAACATTCAGCAGATGCTGACTGCTCAGGAGTGCTGAAAGGATGGACACCAGGAAAATCATCCTGACATGGATCATTAACTTCCCTCCTGCAGCAGCACCTTTTGTTTGTTCACCATGGTAAATAGTTCAGTAACAATGACTAAATAACTGTCTGAACTTCAGACTTACCATTTGTGTTTACTCTGAATTCAAGTCCCTGCAAGCTTTTACATCCCAGAGTTTTCTGGGGTGCGGCAGCTCCATGTAATCCTTCAGCATCACCTGATTGTGGGCATTTTTGGGCATTTTCACCAGCCTTCTGCTCTCTTCTCTGCCTCAACTGAGGGACTGGCATGGGCACCACAGGCACCACTTGGCTCTGGAGGTTGTTGGAGACACATCATCCACATCCACCGGATCTGCCTCAGCTCTTGCAGTGCCTGTCCATTTGTGCCTCACATTTCCATAGGAGGTCACTCTCTTAGGAAGAATGAGGGAAAAACACCCCAAGTGGCTACCCCAGGAGGCAACTGGGGTAGTCACTGCTACATTTTGAGGCTCTGCTGTGCTCAGTGTCTCTGACTGTACTTCCCTGATCAGTCTGCAAGCCTTGGACCAGTTGGAACTTGCAGTTCGAGACAGCAGGAAGAGAGCTGAGCTATTGGAACACAAGAAATGGCTGCAGACATCCCAGGCTTGCAAATTGAGTGGTTAAAAATTCTGGAGAGCAGATGCATCTCCCAGGACAGAGGAGCCATTGCTCCTGTTCTCATATTATTCTTGGGTTTTTTTTGTAGAAGCCCAAATCCCTGCAGAAATGGTTCTGTGGTCGCCTCTTTCCAAACATATGAACTCTGGTTGAGACATTCAGTGCCTAGAAAATCCTGGAGTTCTGTGTCTATGGAGTGCACAACAAAAACCTACTGGGAAATGCTGTTCTAAATCCAGCATGAAGGAAACGAGGGAGAAATAAATGTTTTGTGTGAGACTGACTCGTGTGAGCACAGCAGGATCTCCAGCAGAGTCCTTGTCCCTGTGCTGTTCCTTGTCCCTGTCCCTTGTGTCCCATGCTGTTCCTCACATCCTGCCCTGGCTCCTCGTGTCCTGCTGAGCCCTTGGTCTCAGATAAGGCCAATTAACTCCTTGGAATTCCATTTATAAGTGACTTCCTTTGGAAAGGAATCACCAGCTAATTTTAAATGTTGTCTTATCTGTATTTGCTGTGGCAGTTTGGGCAGGGTTGCTGCTCTTTTGGGCTGTTTTTTAACAGAGTAACATTTGCTGAGGTGGTGTCAGTGAGGTGCATCCTGGACAGGACATTTTGGCTTCATTTTTGCATGGAAGTGGAACCATGTACTGGGGCACTGGGTGGAAGAACTGTCAGATTGACTCACCACTGGCCCTCTGCATATTGGTGTGGGATATCAGCAGTTTAGATTATCTTGTCCCTCCACACATCACCACACCATCGTAGTTTTCCATAGAATTGCAGGAATTTTGGCTTTTGAGCAGCCAGAGCAGTCACTAAGCTACAGAGGTGGAACATCAGTCACGTTACATCCTGATTCCTGTGATCCAGAACATCCCTCAGCTGTGGCTGTGCAGCCAGCTCTGACCCACAGCCTGCTGCTGGGTTATCAGGAGTGTAGTTTTAGCAGAACTTTTGTCTCAGAGTCCCAGACAGACTCTCACAGTTCTCATGCATGGATTATCCCAGGAGCCAAGCTGGATGCATCCTAGGGGAAACCCACGTGTAGATCCTGGGTACAGGAACAGCTTTGTGCTCTTTAAAAATAAACATTCCTAGCTCACTGAGAATCCCTGGATTGAGGTGCCCAGTGCTGAAGCTAGAGGTGATTTGGGATCAGAGTGGAAGGGGCTGGACACAGAACTGCCTCCATGTGCCTGTGGAGAGAGCTGTTATCCCAAGGAAAGGAGCTGTATCCAATCTGTTGGCTCTGTTTAACACTCAGGAATGGGTAGAGAGGGAAGAGCTGCCACCCTGTAAAATATTTGCAGGAGCAGCAGACAAAACAGCTTTGATTGTAATGGAGTTGTGAAATAACCTTTTAAAAATAGTCCCTGTCATACATTGTGTTTTCTGTCATCCATCTCACACATTCCCAGTGTTTTTAAGGCTGGGAAGCACAGCCCAGCCTTGGAAGCCTGTGACTGGAATTTGTGAGCTGCTGATGCAGTTTTTTTGTTGCTCATTCACAGTATGTGAAGCAGCCTTCTCCCTGCTCAGAACCCAGGAAAGGGATTTACACAGAGGGAGATTGGCTTGGCAGCTACATGGGACTGATTCCCATCCCAGGGAAGTCACAGCAAGGTGGAACAAAATGGAGAATAATGCAGAGAGGAAAAAAAGTGGAGTAAGATCGAGGCTGTGGTTGTGCAATTGTCAGTCTCTCTCCTGCCTCCAGCCCAGTGCTCTCATGGATCTGTGTTCCTCTTCTCTGGATATCCTTAGCACAGAGGGAGGAGAGAATCAAACCAGGAGGTGAGGGAGGGTAGGGAAAGGCAAGAATTGTACAGGTGAATGATCCATCTCCTACTGCAGCTCCTGCTCCCACCTGCTTTGGCCCTCACAGCACATTCTCACCTGTGTGGGTGGTTTTCAAATGCTCTGAACAGCCAAGGTTTCTGTTGTTTCCTCTGCAATTCCCATGGTGGAATGCTGAGTGCCAAAGCTGGGTCAGGATAGCAGAGGTTCTTACTTTGGGGATTTTTGTGATACAAACTCAGCCTTGCATTCTCTTCCTGCTGCTGGAGCTGCGAGAACACATCCTACCCTTCCAGCAGCTCCTGGCCTTTCTCCTGTCCAAGACCAAACTGAGCTTGGATTTGTAGGTGGGGATGTTTCACCTGCTCTCCAGATTTGCTGGCACTGAAAATAGTTCTTCTGTCCAGCTTCCTTCTGGTAATTCTGACTCAGGCTTCCAGGAATGGAGGGTGGGTTTTTCTTTCTTCTTCTTTTTATTTTTCTTAAATTTTATTTAAAAATAGGAGTGTTTATGCCTAAGAACTTCCCATCTTTCTCTACTGCTGGTAGAGCATGGGTCTGTCATTGAGCCTGGCGCTCTGCACAGGCTGTAAACTTGGAGTAGTGCTGCTCCTGGAGCTGCTGATTGCTTTGGATGCCATGAGCTGCTGGCCTGACCTTGCTCTCTGTCGGGAAATTCCAGGGTGAATTTGTTTGTGTGGGAGTAGATGAAGGATCTCCTCAGCCCAGAGTATCTTAGGAGCTCTCTCTCCTTGTGGAGTGTCTTGGGAGCTCTCTCCTGGCAAGCTGCATGGTCCAGGGATCAGTGTCCAGGGATCTTTGTTGGTTTATCTCCACGTTTGCCTTTCCTCACCTGCACCCTCCTCTGTGTTCCAGCTCTTCTCACCCAGCACACCATTCCCTGGCCTGAACAGCTCCAGTGACTACATTCCTGCTGTCCCCAACACCCCTCTCCTCATCAGCTACCAGGTGAGAGCCATGCTGACCTCAGTGGGATGCTCCTGGTGACATTCCAGTGCTGGAGGGAGCAGTTCTCACCTTTTTTCCTTCAGAGGGAGTGAGACAAGAAACTCAGGCACAAGTCCCTGCCCTTTCCCAGAAGTGTGTTACATTTCCCAGAGGGGAACCTGACTGTGTTAAGGGGCATTCTGGGCTCTCAGGACTTTACTCACTGCTGTGGGCACAGAGCTGAGTGTAAAGCTGGACCAGGTGCCTGCTCAGGGCAGGTTGAGCAGGGTTCACATGACCCCACAGCCCATGCTGAAAGTGGTGCAAACATCTTTCCACAGTTTGGTGAGAAGAAGCATTGGGCAGCTCTTACAGCCCCTGGGGTGGGCTCCCACTGATGGCTTTCCTTGAAGAGATGGATTGTGTTTAGGGGGACTGTGGCTTTGGGGGATGGTTTCAGTGGCAGTTGTAGCTCAGCAAGAACGTTAACATTGGGTCAATGCTGTTTTCTTCAGTCTCAGGCTCCTGCAGAGGATGAAGATGAAGGTGAGGAAGAAGAAACTGAAGAGTTAGGGCAGACAGAGACCTATGCAGAATATATCCCTTCAAAGTGTGAGTGCTGCCTTGGGAATTACTGTTTACTCCATTGTGGACTAACCTAATTTAATTGTGTGTTTGCTGTGGCACCTCCCAGGCTTGTGGTTTTCTAGGAGCACTCTACAGTGCCCTGGGCTCTGGCTGGGTGATGAGCTCTGAGGTGCCCCTGGGAGTAAAGACCTCGACTGACCTGTGTTCTGTTGTCATTCAGCCAAGATTGGGAAGCACCATCCTGACCTGGTGGTTGAGACTAGCACCCTGTCCAGCGTTCCCCCACCTGACATCACCTACAGCCTTTCCCTGCCCAGCTCCGTGGCTGACAAAGGCTCCCTGTCTGCACTGCAGCTGGAAGCTATCATCTATGCCTGCCAGGTACCTCCTGCACCTCAGGTGTCCCACACCTGAAGGAAAATGCCTGTTGCGGGGACAGGTGTTCACATGTGTTTTAAAATGACTGTAATTTGGGTGATGAAACTCCTTTGGCATTTTAAATGCCTTTTGAAGGATTATTTGAAGCCGGGGTTTGTTTCCCAAAGAGGCAAGATCCCTGGACTTTTCTTGCAGAGGGTTTTACATTTGGGGTGCCTTTTCCATGAACTGCCACTTGTGAACTTGATCACGACCCCTGACCTTTCCTGCCGTGTTTTGACTGAGCTGTGCACATGCATCTGTGGGCTATGTGAAAGGGTTAAGTGGTGCTCACATCAAAGCTCTTAGCAAAGGCAAATATTGTTTAATCTTTAGTTCTATTTTTGATTTTGCAGCAACATGAAGTTTTATTGCCCAATGGACAGCGAGCTGGGTTCCTGATCGGGGACGGTGCTGGAGTTGGGAAGGGCAGGACTGTTGCAGGCATCATCTTTGAAAATTATCTTAAAGGGAGGAAAAAAGCTCTGTGGTAAGTTGTTGGTTTTTTTTTTTCCCTCTTTTCCAGTAAGACCTTGGAGTTAGTTTGGGTCTGGAAGTAAGGAATTCTTTAGTGCTGATGTTGGCTTTAGAGTTGAGTCATGCTGTGGCCTTGGGTAAGTCCTTTCCACCTCTTAGTGCCTGACTGCTGCCTGTGAAATGGGAATATTCCCCCTGCAGCAGGATTGGAGAATGAGTCACTGTGAAATAGCAGGTTTTGTGCTCCTTGGGGTGAGGTGTCAAGCCTGGCCCTGCTCTCCCTGCAGTGGAGGAGTCCCTGGAGTTGTTCCTGGGCTTCCCGGGTGCAGAACCGGGAATAGGAGGCATTGCTTCAGATCACAGCCTGTGCCGAGGGGCAGATGGGCTGTCAGATCTCACGTTGGGATGTGTGGGCAGTGGGAGATGTGAGAACTTCGCACAGCTCTTCCTGCTTTAGTCAGAGCTGTTAATCACCATAGCTGTTAATCACCGTGTGCCCTGACCCCCGGGGACATAGGCAGCCCCAACTGCCGGGGGAGATAACCAGCCCCAGGAGGAGATAACCTCTCCACATCTCCCTCACAGGTTCAGCGTCTCCAACGATCTCAAGTATGATGCTGAGAGAGACCTGAAGGACATCGAGGCCTCTCACATTCCTGTGCATGCCCTGAACAAGGTAGGAGAGGAGCTGCACTGCTGCTCTGGGGATCAGCCCCTGGGAGCAGCTGGGGGCTCTGGCTGAGCACGTGGAGCAGGACGAGGCTCAGGCAGCAGCAGAGCCTCTGTTCCTTCTTCCCAGCCAGCTCTTCCCACTCGGGGCTCCAGCTATTTTTGTTATGGAGCTGCACAGGGAGCACAGAGCTGTTCCCTGCAGGGAGTGGGAAGTGTGCAGGCAAGAGCAAGTACAGCAGAACTGGAACCTTCTTCACCATTACTAAGGAATCCTCTGGAGAGAACAGCTATGTGCTCTGCTGTCCTGGGCCAGCCTTTCCCAGTGCTGGTTCATGGAATCACCTCTCAGAGATGCCTGTTCTGGTGTCTGTTGTAGCCTGTGGTTGAGTCTCTGTCCAGTGTCTCCCAGTTCACTTAAATACTCTCCTCTGGTTTTAGTGGTATTGAACAACCAGCTCTTACAAAGTCCATAGAAACCACAGGTGTTTGACACCTCTGAATGTGCTCCACTAAGAGATTGAAAGGAATTTTGTTTTCAGCCCCAAAAGACTTCAAATGGAACTTTCTTCAGCTTGGGACCAGGTTTTTCCCCCTGCCTTGTATTTCATTACATGTGGGATCCATGGCAGTGACACAGGCAACAATCTCACCTGGTCAAAGAGAAAATTATTTTCTAGAAGGAATTAAAACATACAGGAAGGGTCAAAGCAGTTAAAGAATCTAAACTGTTGCTTGAAAAAAAGGAAGCACATTTTTTTGCCAGTAAATCTATCTCCTCGCACAGTCCTCACAGTTCACTGCAGGCTTCCAGATGTGTTGACACATTGGCTGGGGCACTTCTCCAGGCATTTACTGTCCCTGTCATCACCATATTTCAGTGTCAAACACAAATGCTGAAGACATCAGCTACCAACAGCTTTTTGCCCGTTCTGATTTCGGGTTGGGATTTGTTCTCAGAGCGGGAATGTGTGTCCTGCACTGCTGAGGCATACGGAATGTGGGCAGGGATGGGTGTGACATGCCAGGAAGAGCAATCACAGTGTGTGTGTGCTCTTGCTCTTCTTCCTGCAGATTAAATACGGTGACACAGCTACCTCAGAAGGAGTCCTCTTTGCCACCTACTCGGCGCTGATCGGTGAAAGCCAGGCCGGGGGACAGCACAGGACACGCTTAAAACAGATTTTGGAGTGGTGCAGGGAAAACTTTGAGGGAGTTGTATCCTTAAAAAAAAAACAAGAGACAAAAACTGTTAAGAGAGAGGAATTGCTGCTTGTGACTGTGCTTCAGCAGGGAACAAAGAGCTTGAGGCCATGTGAAGTCACAGGGAGCAGCTGTGGGGGCAGCCCAGTGCCTGCAGGAGACAGGCATCCCCCACACTCAGATCTCCTCCTCCTCCTCCTCCCAGGATGCAGTCAAGAGGAGGAGGGGAAGAAGCAGCTGGGATTCACTTTTCAGCGTTCCTCTCCCTCAGTATTACAGGACACACCTTGGAGGTGAAGGGAGAGGGAGGGGTGAGTGACTTTGGGTCTGAAGAGCACAGGGCTGGGCAAACCCAGCAGATTCCATGTGTGACCATGAGTCAGTCCTGTTGATGCTGGGACAGGTTGTTCAGTTGCTTGGAGGAGACTGGGCTCTATTTTCTGTCTGTTCCCATCCTTGGGATGAAAATAGGTCCTTTTTCCTTAACTGACGCTCCCCTCCAGATTGTGTTTGATGAATGCCACAAAGCCAAAAATGCCAGCTCTACCAAAATGGGCAAAGCAGTGCTGGACCTGCAGAACAAGCTGCCTCGAGCGAGGGTTGTCTATGCCAGTGCCACAGGTGAGCTGCTCTGCCCCCAGTGTGGGTGTGAGAGTGGCAGAGGGACCTCTGACCCGAAGGGGCACCCTGGGGTGTGAGTGTGTGTGAGATCCTGTAAGGAGAGGCCAGTGGTGCTGCAGGGCTTAGAGAGGAGCTCAGCGTGCTGAGATCACTGATGTTACTTGTGACTTTTTGGCAAGTCAGATTAATTTCTCTCCAGTTTAACTTGTTCCTGGCCAGCTGTTCCAGCTGCTTGGTGATGTTTACCCACTGAATGTAAGGGAGGGCAACATTTGGAAACATCTCCAAAGGCACAGTGACAAATGACAATCTCTTCAGAGTTCTTTTCACTTGAGTCACTATTCCCAAGTGCTGTGGGTTAGCTGACAATGATTTCTGTCCCAACAGGTGCCTCGGAGCCAAAAAACATGATTTACATGAGCCGCCTGGGGATCTGGGGGGAGGGAACACCATTCCGAGCCTTCGATGAGTTCCTGCATGCAATTGAGAAGAGGTGAGTCCTGGCCAGCCCTGTGCAGGTGGGAGCCTTGTGTGGGGAGTGGTGCACTGCCCAAGGATGGTGTGGGCAGCAGGAGCTGGGGTGAGGCTGCTTCTGCAGAGGCACTTGTCCTGTGCTGCCCCAGAGCAGAGGGAGAGTCCCACAGCTGGGGCTTCATAGCTAGGATTTCACAGCTGGGGCTCAGAGCTGGTATTCAAAACTGGGGTTCCACAGCTGGGGTTCATGACTGGGGTTCACAACTGGTGTTTCACAGCTGGTATCCCACAGCTGGGCTTCAGAGCTGGGGTTCATGACTGGGGTTCACAGCTGGGGCTCCGAGGTGGGTCCCACAACTGTTGTCCTCTCCCAGGGGAGTCGGTGCAATGGAGATCGTGGCCATGGACATGAAGGTCAGTGGGATGTACATTGCTCGGCAGCTCAGCTTCACTGGAGTGACCTTCAGGATTGAGGAGATCCCTCTGGACGCGCAGTACAAGGCTGTCTACGACAAGGCAGCCAAGCTGGTGAGCTGGGCCCCTTGTAGTGGGAGGCTGAGGTCTGACCATGCTTTGGGCACAAACACTGGTATGTGTGAGAGTGTGAGGCCCCTGAATGTGGCTGTGACCTCAAACATAGGAGGGAAAAGAAACGTACAATGCTCAGCTGATGTAATAAAAGAACTTAGACTATTTTGCTTCTATTTGCAAGTTCCACATTTGCAAACCAAAGCTGCATTGTGCTGATGGAGAGGATAACCAATGTTCATTCAACCCAGTGCACACTGATTCTAAATCAGATTATCAGCCTTCAGACTGTTCTGATCACCCTCCTGCATGGCAGGAATGACAAAGGGAATTATATTAACTCATTCTTGGTATTATCTGCAGTGGGCAGAGGCCTTGATAGTGTTCCAGCAGGCAGCTGACTGCATCGGGCTGGAGTCTCGGAAGTCACTGTGGGGTCAGTTCTGGTCAGCTCACCAGCGCTTCTTCAAGTACCTCTGCATCGCTGCCAAGGTGCCACGGCTCGTGAAGCTGGCCCAGGAGGAGCTGGCCAGGGACAAGGTATGGGAGCAGCACCCACTAGCCTCACCTGGGCTTTTGTGTAGTCTGCAACCAAAGGGAGTTAATTATTGCTCGGCTTGGCAGCCAGTCCAAAACTCTTTATGGCTGAATTTCTCTCCAGAGTGAAGGGCAGTGTCTGGGTTTCTGAGAAGATTCCCAGTGAATGATGCTGGGGAGATAATGTGGCCTGGTCTCCTGAGGTGTTGCCTGCTGTTTGTGTGGGCAGGCTGGGCTGGGAGAGGATTCTGGGTCATGTTCAAGCTGGAAGTGTTCAAGGCCAGGTTGGATGGGGGTTGGAGTAACTTGGTTTAGTGAAGTTGTCCCTGGGTTGGAATGAGATGAACTTTAAGGTCCTTCCAACCCAAACCAATCTGTAATTCTACAATTCTAGAAGAGGTACCAAACCCTTCACTGCAAGTACAGCTCTTTCCTTTCTTCTGTCTGGGTGCATCTTGGAGATTTTAAGCAGCAACTTCCTAGCACAGTCAGTGAGATTCTGTGCTCAGAGTCCCCCTCTGTGGGATCAGCACAGGGGAGTGTTGATGCTGAAAAATTTGAGAGATGGTTCTTCCTCAGGAGCCCTGCTATGGGCCCAGCAGTGATTTTCCTGGATCAGGGGCCAAGGAGAGGTACCTGGGCCTGGGAAGTGCCTTGAGCCTGTGGCGGTGCAGCTGCCCTGGCACCTCACTGTGCCATCCCTCATGTCCCCCATCCCTTGTGTCCCCACAGTGCATTGTCATTGGCCTGCAGTCCACGGGGGAGGCTCGCACCAGGGAGGTTCTGGATGAAAACGATGGGCACCTCAACTGCTTTATCTCTGCTGCAGAGTGAGTTAAAAATCCCTGTTTTCTTTTGTGGGGTGTGTGGGAGGCCAGAGGGGTGGGAGGAAAACTCTGCCCTGGGGCACAGAGCACTGTCAAGTCTTCAAATGCAGTTTGATGTCACCTCCCCCTGTACCATGGAGGGGACACTCAGGTGGGTTCTCGAGGCACTGTATCCTCAGTGGGACTGTATGAGCTACATCCTGGATTTTGAAGTCTCCCATGGACTTACAGGAAAAGCCTGATCCCACTCTATACACACATAAAAGAATTGGCAGAAAGAGAGCCAGAAATGTAGTTCAGAGGTAGTTTGTGTGCATCTTGCTCTGGAAAACGAGGCTGTTGACACAGAATAAATGAGCAAGAGAATTTACTGTGGTGGCACATGCTGGGATGATGCTGTGAGGTGGTGTCAGTGGTGCAGGGGGGAGGGAGGAGTGGTCTGAGGAGTTTAGATCCACCAGTGTTGGCTTTTAGTTCATGTATAAAGCAGACCAGTGTCCTGGCTGTGTGGCCGTTGTTCCCAGCTAACAGGAAAGCTGTTCCAAACAGCCAGGAATGAACCAGCAGCAGGACTTGTGCTACCTATTCAGCAGAGAGTGAATTCCTGCTCCCCCTCCTTCCTGCAGCTTCCAAAACCCCAGCCCATCTCTGAATGTGGCTGCTCCTGCATGACAGGGGACAGAAGCCTGGGACGTGGGTTGGGTTTCCTCTGTTCTACAGAGCTGTTTTCTTCCAAGTGACTTCTGCTGCAGGTGGGAGCAGTGAGAGATGCCTGAGGCAGTGTGAGGCTGGGTTAGGCCGAGCTTTCCTCCCTTGTTGATGGGGGTTTGGGTTGATCTGTGTCACTCCTCTGCCTCCAGCCCATTTCTGAAAACCAAATGCAGTTTGGTGACAGTGGACAGGGCAGGTTTGGCAGCTCCTTGGGTGATTTGGTCCCTTGGATTGGTTTCCATGTCACAGAACTCCAGTCTAGGGGACGGTGTGATCCCTGGCTGAGCAGTGCAGGAGGAGGGGTCTGTCAGGGGTCCCACTCTGTGTGAATTGTCCCCACTCCCAGGGGCAAGAGCTCTGTGTTCCACAGCCCTGGCCAGATCACCGAGTGTCTCCTGGCATCTGCTCAGCCTCCAAATGTGTGTCCTGATGTTCTAGCATTTCAGGGGATTTCTGGAGGGGAGTGTGCTGGGAAGGAGCAGTTTAAAGATGCCGAGAAATGGGGTTAAAAATAAACATGATCCTGTGAGTGGATTCCAGCCCAGGGCTCTGTTTTCAGGGAGATGGGGAGGGCGAGTACAGGAAATGAGTGGAATTTCACAGCCAGGAGGCTCCAGAGTGAGTGGTCATTGGGTCACCCCAGCACACCCGGGGACAAAGGGTCATTCCTGGTGTCACATAACTGTAGTCACAGAGCTCTGTCCCTCTGGGGAGCAGTGACCACACTGTCCCCTTCAGTTCCTCACACCAAGGGTCCTGGAGCTCCCTCCCCAGTTCCCAAGTCTCCTTTTTCTCACCTGAGGGAGTTGTCATGTCCATCCTCTCACCTGTTGCTTGCAACTGGTCTTGGGTTTATTTTTTTTTTTTAATTTTTTTTTCCAAGCAGAAATCAATCAGCACCACCCCATTGCCCCAGTGGTTCATCCACACAGTCAGCATTTTAACATTTGCTCTTTGATTTGCATAACAGCCCACAGAAACCTTTGATTTTCACCTTTTCTGACTTTTAGTTTCTTCCATTCACTTGGAACCACTGCAGATCCATGTTCTGTCCCTTGGTTTTGTGGGAAGCAGACCCACGGCCAGGGAGTGGGCAGACTTTGATGGAGCACATTTGGATGGCCTGACAGTGGTCTGTGCTCTCAGGGCATGGAGAGAGGCTGGGACACTGGGGCTTACTGGATTTTTGGTGTAACAGCTTCCCAGTGTAGTGTTTCCCATTTAAAACTCCTTCTTGGTTGCTATATAAAGGACCTGCAGGTCCAAGAGCCACCTTGTACCAAGGGCTGGCTGAGCCCCATGGATGGGGTGGATTGACTTCTCTTCCATGGAACGTGGGGTTATCCCAAACACACACTGGTATGTGATAACCAGTACATGTTGCTGGTAGCTGGAATAAATTTTGCATCTTACTTTCAGAGGCGTCTTTCTATCACTAGTTCAGAAGCACTTTCCTTCAACCAAAAGAAAGAGAGAAAAAGGAACTGGCATTAAAAGAAAACGTAAGAGCTCCCTCACTTCCAGCCCAGCCCCTGCCTCCTGCCCTGCTGCTTCCCCCACAGCCACTCAGCTTCTGTGCCTTTTGCCCTTGTCCCCCATTTCATGCTTTTTGCTGCTCTCCCTGGTTTTGGTTTGCCCTCCTGCATATCTCCCACTGCTCCCTCATCCAGAGGACAGCAGCTCTGGGTCACCCCCCCTTTTCCTCCCTCTGCCCCACTGCCCTTCCACTTGACCCACGCTGGGGCAGATGGCACAAGGCTGGTGTTTGAATTCTTCCTGCAGCAAGGGGGGTCCTCTACAACCCCTCGCTTAGAGCATAGCAAGTGTCCTGAGGAAAAAATAATTTCCCTGCTGAATTATTTGTTGTGGCTGCAGGTAAGAAGAATATTTGGATTTCTCCTCCAGGGGGAAGAGGGGGCAGCAGCACTGGCAGATTATGCAGCAGCCTGTGCGAGCTGATCCATGAACCCTCTTACTCAGAGGGGGCATGTTGTACTGTGCTTGGAAGCAATGACCCAAAACACCAGTTCTTCCTCGTGTCCTGCACGCTCCTCTGGAGGCAATCCCCTGAGATTCCTTCCCTGAGGAGCTGGCACTGCTTAGAGCCAGCCATGTGCCCATCCTGACATGTGCAGCCAACTTCAGCCCTGCTCAGGAGTGCCTTGCTCTTCCTTACTCTCTTTTCCCTTCTGTTTCCTGCTCTCCCTCCCTCTCTAACTGCCACCCCGACCCCAGAGGCTCTTGTCTTTCTGAGGTCAGACTGTCACTTGAGACAGGCTCAGCTCTTTTGGGATTCCTCCTCCTCCTCTCTCTGAGCTGTCCCTCTCTGTCCTGCTCTGGTGCCCTGCTGGGACTGTGACACCGCTGCTCTCTGGCGCAGGGCGGCCGAGGGGCCGCTGCCCCAAGGCTCTACGGGGCCCGTGTGACCAAGCAGTTGTCATCAAGATCAGTGATGACAGCAGCACCGACTCGGACATGGGACTGGACAGCGACCTCACCTCCTCCCCGGAGTCCCTGTTAGAGACGGACGACGTCATCTTTGTGGATCACACGTTTGGCAGCTGCACTGGGGAGGACAGGGGTGAGCAGGGCAGTGATATGGGGACAGCTGGGGAGTGGGGCACTGGGTCCTGCAGGAACCCCTTCAGGCTTGGGACAACCTTGTGATCCTGGCTGGATTTTATCCTGGAGGTCAGACTTGGGCTTTTGAGGTGGATCCACATTCACCTGCTGTGATCAGCGAGCAGGAGGGGATCTGCCTTGTGTGCTCCTTCTCCCAGCAGAAAGGGGAAGCCCAGAGGGAATTCATTCCATGTTCAGCATTTATTGCAGGTTATAGTGCCTTTGTCGAGCAACAATTGCCCCCAGAAACCCTCTAGGACAACATTTCCCCCCCTCTCTGATGTCCAGTTATCAAGGAACTCTAAACTTCTGCCTTTGACACTGCAGGTAGTTTCCACATGCTGCCTTCCCCAAAAGAGCTGCATGGCCTGAGAGAGCTGAAGGTTGAAAAGATGAAACAGGACCTTCTAGCAAAAGTGAAAGCACTGGGCAAAGACCTACCTTCCAACACCTTGGATGAACTGATCTATTATTTTGGGGGCCCGGAGAACGTGGCCGAGGTACTTCCCACTGTCAGAGTATTTTGGTGGCACTGGGTGACAGGGAAAGGGGCCAGTGAAGAATCATAGAATGGTTTGGGTGGGGAGGAACCTTAAAGATTATCTCGTTCCACCCCTCTGCCCAGGGCAGGGACATCTTCCACTGTCCCAGGTTGCTCCAAGCTCCAGCCTGACCTCGGACACTTCCAGAGATAGGGCAGCCACCCATACAGGGAAAAATCGGTTCTATTAAAAAAAAAGAAGGTTCTTGCTGGCAGAGGGTTTCCTCTCCATGGCAATGTGCAAAAGCTGTTGGGAATTGACTGGATGGCCTTGCTGGGCCATGTGGGTCCCACCCTGTAGCAGCCCCTGTCCTGTGTGCAGATGACAGGCCGGAAGGGACGCCTGGTTCGCAGGCCCGACGGCTCCGTCCTGTTCGAGTCCCGCGCCGAGCAAGGGCTCTCCATAGACCACGTCAACCTGAAGGAGAAGGAGCGTTTCATGCAGGGGGAAAAGGTCAGCTGGGGTTGAGCTCCAAAAACCTGCACGGGACTGAGTGTGCTGAGAGTGGGAGGGCAAGGAGGGTGTCTGTGCCTCACTGTGCACTGCCAGCCTCAGGCCAGCAGCTCTCTGTGGGTTTCACCTGCTGGAAGATGACAAAGCCTCCCAGATCCCTCTGTGTGCTAGGGCTGCTGTAGTGCCTGGGGCTGTTTCTTGAAGCTGTTTAACACGTGTCCAGGAACCTCACTCTGGTCTCACTCATCTCTCCCGTAGCTCGTAGCGATAATCTCAGAGGCCTCCAGCTCAGGGATCTCCCTCCAAGCAGACAGACGGGTGAAGAACCAGAAGCGCCGGGTGCACATGACCCTGGAGCTGCCCTGGAGCGCAGACCGGGCCATCCAACAGTTTGGTGAGGGCTCGGTGTCCCTGGGCACTGTCACCTCCCCTGAGCGTGGGCCAGGCTGTGGGATGGGCCCTGGGAGGGTCAGGTGTGGTGGTGACCCGAGGTGCATTTAGGAGATGTCTCTGTGGGGAAAAGAACAGAGGCACAGTCACTGGTGCTGCTGAGACTTGGCACAGCTGGGTTTACAGCCCTGAGCTCTGGGGCAGAGGATGGACTCCCCGGGCTGAGAAAGATGGGCATTATGTGGCTTTTCTGGTTACATTGCCATTCCAGACAGGCCATCCCAACCTCCCGTTCCATCCCTGTCCCCGTAGGCCGAACGCACCGATCCAACCAGGTCTCTGCTCCTGAGTATGTGTTCCTCATCTCAGAGCTGGCAGGGGAGAGGAGGTTTGCATCCATCGTGGCAAAACGACTGGAGAGCCTGGTGAGCAGCCACAGCAGAGATCAGCTGTGATCCCAACACAGCTCTGATTCCCTGTGAGGAGATTTCGGGTCAGAGCTTCCACCAACATGGCCACTGTAACTGGGGGGATTGTTTCACCCCTGGCTGAGGATTGCAATCATGGAATCACTGCATTTTAGCATCCTGGGATATGGGAAGGGAAGTGAGGAAGAATACATAACCAAGGCATTGGGAGGAATTTCAGGGAAGCAAGAGCCCACTTCCAGACACTGCAATTTCCCCACTATTACTGGAGCATACACCTCTATTATTCCCAAAAAAGCTGACGAAATAATTAATGGAACAATTAGTTCACCTCTGTTTCATTCTCTTTACTTCTTATAAATCCCCAAATCCTTTGGTAAAGTCTCAGTATTCTGGAGGAACACTGCCTCCCCATGGCACATTCCTGGACGTGCCTTTGGCCATCCTTCCCTGGTGTTTTGTAACAGCTCAGAGTAAGAACCTTTTTGCTCCATCTGCCTTTCCATCTGCCTTTCCAGGGTGCCTTAACTCACGGGGACCGACGGGCCACTGAGTCCCGGGACCTCAGCAAGTACAACTTCGAGAACAAGGTGACAGGGCTGGGTTGGGTCAGCGCGGCTGAGGGGGGGTGGGAGGAGCTGGGAGAGGGAACTGGAGGCAGAGCCAGGAGGATCATTGCATCTGCATCTGCAGGGAGGGCCCAGCCTAGCACCCAGCTCCTGGCTCCCAGCTGCTGTGAGCTCGGAGCCATGGTCACACTGAGGACTCTGTTCCCACCGGGAGATGAGAAGGGAAGATGGGAAGGGCACCCAGTCCTCTGCTTCCAGGGAGGAGCATGTACTCCGTTCCCCTGGGGATGTGGGAGGCACTGATACAGCCTCCTCATTGCCTTGTCTATGGCCTTCCTGGGGTGACAGTGTTCTCAGCTCTGTGTGACACCCTCAGCCCCAGCTCGGCTGCCCGTGTCCGTTCCTCCCGTGTGTGACCCCGGTCTCCTCCCGCAGTACGGGGCCAAAGCCCTGGACAGAGTCCTGTCCACGATCCTCAGCCACACAGAGAACAGGGTTCCTGTGCCCAGGAGCTACGAGAGAGGGGAGGACACCTTCTTCCATGGTAAGAACATTACCAGAGTTCCTGCTGGATGGGTCGGTCTCAGGTTTGGGATGCTGGAAGAACCGAGCCAGAGGTCAGAGGGAGAAAACAGAGGGGAAAGTGCCATTGGCTTATGATGTCACCCTGCCAGGCATGGGGAGGGGCTGAGTTCCTGGAGGGGAAGCAGTCTTGCAGGAATGCTGATGGGAGGCATGACCCCAAAATGCCAAAGATGTCTTCTGCCATTCCAGAAATGAAGCAAGGGCTCATCTCTGTGGGCATCTGCTGCAGCCAGATGAAGTATGGCACTGTCTCTGTGGAGAAGGGTACGTGTGGAGCTGCTCCTGCCCAAGGCAGGGGGCAGATGGAAGAGATGGGGGGTGTTGTGGCCCACCTGACCTCGTGGGGTTTACTGGGGAGGATGTTTGCCTCGAGGGGAAGGTGCTGTGGGAACAGCCTGTGCTGCAGATCCCATTGCCCTGCAGATCTCCGTGGCCCTCCAGCTTCCTCACAGGAACTTTGTTGGACTGGGCTGCTGTCAGGAGCATGGTGGGGCTGCTGGGGGGGCTCTTTTGGTGGGGACTGGTGGGTTCCATGTCCAGCTGCACCACATTCCTTGACCTACTATGCTCTTGCAGACTGCTCCATCACCAAATTCCTGAACCGCATCCTGGGCCTGGAGGTGGACAAGCAGAACATGCTCTTCCAGTATTTTTCTGACACCTTTGACTATCTGATTGAGAAGGACAAGAAGGAGGGCAAATACGACATGGGCATCCTTGGTATGGAGAAGGAGGGGTGGCCACAACTCTGCCTCCTGCACCCCTGGGGTTCCAGCTCCTCCCAGTACAGTGTCCCCACCCAGCAGAGATCCTGAGACCCAAGGAGGTGCTTTTGGGAGGATGTTCTTTACAACAGCCTATTCTCCTTCCACAGATTTAGCCCCAGGAGTGGATGAGATCTACGAGGAGAGCAAGGAGGTTTTCCTGACCCCAGGGCACCCACAGGATGGGCAGGTTGTGTTTTACAAGGTGGGCACCTGTCTCTGACTGGTTCTAGGCTGTGCTGAGGGGAGATTTGTGAGGCAAACACCGAGGCACTTGTCCTGCCCCTGGAGTTACAAATCCCTCTGTGTCCCTGTTCAGATCAGCGTTGACAGAGGCTTAAAGTGGGAGGAAGCCTATGAGAAGTCACTCACACTGACAGGAACCTTCGATGGGTTCTACCTCTCCTACAAGGTACGTCCCTGGGCTCTACCAGGGGTGATTCCAGCAGGAAGTCTGCCATGGTTGTACAAGGTTACTCTTCCTGAGGAAATGCTTCCAAGGACTTCTATCCTGGCAGGAAAGGGTTAGTTTAGAGAAATCTGGGGAGGGAGGCTGTGCCTGTGCCCATCAGCTGTATCCCACAGGTGCGAGGCAGCAAATACACCTGTCTGCTGGCAGAGCAGTGCCGTGGGAAGAACTTCATCCTCTACAAGCCAAATATTGGGAAGCAAAGCCAGCCTGAGAGCCTGGACAGCCTGCAGAAGAAATACCGGAAGGTAAGTGGGACCTGCAGCCTGCAGTGTGGGGACTGGGGGGAGGTTGGAAGGGACACTGTAACCCTGTCACAGCTCCTGGTGGCTCTATTGTGGATGGGCAGGGATGGTGGTAGCACTAGGTCTCCTGACTCCCAGCCCTGGATTTCACATCTCCTCATCCTGGACAGTGGAAAATTCCTAATGCTGAGTGTTCTGCTGCAGGTGCTGCCCGAGGAAGCCAAGGAGCACTGGGAGAGCAGCTACCACTTCTCCTTGAAGAACTGTAACCATGCTGTGTGGTAAGGCAGCTGCAGGCACAGCCTGCCACAGAATCTCAGGATGGTTTGGATTGGACGGGACCTTAAATGAAGCCCATCCAGTTCCATGGAAGGGATGGGCAGGGACACCTTCCCCCAGGTTGCTTCATCCAACCTGGCCTTGAACGCTTCCAGGAATGGGGCAGCCACACCTTCTCTGGGCAGCCTGTGCCCGGGTCTCACCACCTTCACAGAGAGTAATTCCTTCCCAGTATTCAATTTAAATCTCCTCACTTTCAGCTTAAAGCCATTAAGCCAGGTTCTTCCACCCTGGGAATCCCTGACTGTGGCAGTGGGGGAGGCTGTGGGGATGTGAATCCCACTCAGCTCCAGGAACCTATGCTAATTCCAGCATTTTTCTTCCGTGGTCCCTGAAGGAACAAGACCTGCAAGCTGATCCAGGAGGGGAAGGAATGCTTCCAGGGCATGCGCCTGAGGCACTACTACATGCTGTGTGGGGCCCTGCTGCGAGTGTGGAGCAGGATCGCTGGCATCATGGCAGACATCACCAGCAGCAGCTACCTGCAGATTGTGCGCCTCAAGACCAAGGAGAAGAAGAAACAAGTTGGTGGGTGAAGTGCTGGGGAAGGGGGAAGGGGTCCAGCTGCCCAGCATCAAGATTCCCTTCCTAAAAGTGGCATGTTCAGCACACAGTTCAGCACTGCTGGTGGGGAGGAGAGGAGTTGGATGTGTTGGGGCAGAACATCCTCCTGAACATCTCCAATGCAGCTGCCCTTTCCCTCTGTCCCCACAGTGCCCCATCCCTTTCCAGAGTGATGTGGGGATGTTATGAATAGAGAGGGGAGAACTTAGACAAGTCTCTGCCTTTGACAAGTTTCTGGCAGTAGACAGTACCCCAAAACCCACTCTCACTTGCAAGTTCTTAACAATGACTGATCAGGCTGTGAATTATTGATTTGAATAGGCCAAGGAAAACAGACATAAACAGGTTTACTTACTACACAGGATAAACAGAAGAAACACTACTAGTAGATAAAGGTACCTATGTTACAGCTCGCAAGGAAATAGTATAAATGAGGATTCAGTGTCACTTACCAACAAATTACAGCATTGTGCAGACAATCTCCTTAATTTCTCTCAATCCCTAGGTGAATTAACTTGATGCCTATGTCTTGGTCGTCGAGGGGAACTCTCCACACACTCAGAGAGTATATAAGAGATTTCTGATTTCATGAAAATCATAGTGCTCTTTTATAGCTGTAAAAATGCTTGTGTTCTGCAGTCACTAATTTTCCTTTCTCACACCAAGACAGAATGCCCATTGCTGGCTAAGGAGGTTTTCAGTTCTTTTGCCAGCAATAATGAATAACTAAGGCAGAGATGGAATAATTAATAAATAAGCCAGTGACAATTTCCTGTCTGACTTAGCCACGTGTAATGGGGAGATAAGGTTTTGCTGTATTGGGGTGAAAGGTCCTGCCTTTCACTGATGTGTGTTCCTCTCCCAGGGATAAAGATCCCCGAGAGCTGCGTCCACAGGGTGAGGGATGAGCTGAAGCAGATGGATGAGGATGTGAAGAGGAAGCACAGCCGACTGCACCAGGCCCAGGAGCAGAGCTCATCCTTCTCCCTGCCACTGCACATCCTGCCAGGGCCTGGGCTGCCCCTGCCCTCCCTATGCCAGGATGAGATCCTGGACTTGACCTACAGCCCTCCCAGCAGCAGCATTCCCGACGCGGTGTTGAACCCCGAGACCAGAGCACTCTGCTTCTCCTCAGAGCCCTCCCTGCAGCCCCAGCCCCAGCAGCAGCACAGACTGTCCTGTGGCTTTGGCCACACTCCTGGCCTGGAGGGCAGTGCAGCCCCCGGCCCCTTGCTGCACGAGCCCCCTGCTCTGCCCCCCCTTCCCCCCCTGCAGCAGCCACAGGAGGATTTTCTCCAGCAAGATGGGAATATCAATTTTAGAGAGATCCTGGAGGACATGCTGAGGCCGTCGAACTGGCCCTCCCAGGAGAACCTGCTCCCCCCAGAACGCCAGAGCGTGATCCAGTTCAGTGGGCCTTTCTAGACTTGTGAATGCCAGCTGGGAGTGCTGCTGTGGATCCGTGTCCTCTGGTGCAGAGGTGAGAGTTAAGGAGCCCTGACTTTTCTACTGGTTTCGACTGACCCCGCTCTGGTTTTGAGGGAAGAAAAAGCCTGGAGTTCCTTAAAGGGAATTTTATTTATATATAATATTCAGTCAGGCATGTACAGGTTTGTATGGAATGTGCCCAGGGGGAGCTGAGCAGGTCCCACTGGGCCGAGGGGCTCTGCTGGGTTGAGTCCTGCTCACAGGTCAGTGCCCAAGTGGGATTGAAGGGAGACCCCTCCTCTGCCCACCCCCTGCAGACTACTGAGTGTCCGAGCCTTCCCCAGCCCTCCAGCCCAGCAGGGCCATGGCCAGGCTCTGGAATGACCCACTGACCACATGCTGGCCATTTAGGGAAGGGTGGGAGCCCAGCCCCCTGCCCTAGCGCTGCTGCAGACCCTGAGGCTGTGCTGGCAGGCTGGGATGGGAATGTTGTCCCGGAAGAGCTGGGAGATGCTGAGCTCATATGTCCTCTGGCAGGGCTGAGCAGGTGTGAGAGATCCAAAACTGCCTGTGCTGCCCTTCCCAGGAAGGGACCTTGGACTGCCTGAGCTCCGTGGCAGTAGTGAGAGCTGGCTGCACCCCCACGGTGACAGAGCTCAGCCAGCCAGGACCAGCAGGATTCCCCAGAGCAGAAGGGACACATCCCCTTGTCCTGCACTTTAACCTCACCAGGTCCCTGTGACCAGACGTGCTTTGGCCAGTTTCCTGCTGACACATGTTGTCCCTTCACCTGGCCATCCCCCTGGTCCTGCCACTGTCCTTGGCTGGGTCATGGACCCCAGTCCAGGGGTCTGGGTCAGGGCAGCCCATCCAGGTTGTGCAGTGTCATTGTCACTGCCCAGGGTGTGCAGTGTCATGGTCACTGCCTGAAAGATGCAGTGTTATTGTCACTCCCCAGGGTGTGCAGTGTCACTGTCACCGCCCAGGATTTACAGTTTGGCTGTTCCTGCTGCGACCTCCCTCTTGGATACCAAAGAACAAAGGCTGCTTTTCAAAGCACTGCCCCACCCGCTGCTGCCTCCTCCCCGGGACAGAGGGCATCGAGGCGTTCCCTAAAACTGGCAGGGACCATCCCTGGCTGACTTGGCCCTTCCTCAGAGACCCCCTGGGGAAGGGGCTCCTCTGTGCCCCAACTGGGCAGTCTTGAAGGGGCTGGAGCTTTACAGTGCCTGGTGGTGTCACCTCTTCTGGGCAGACACTGTCACCTCCATGTCCCCCCCCAGGGCTTAGGGACTGGCCTAGTGCACTGTTCATTGCTGGGAATTGCTCTGGGTCCGTGTCTGGAGCGTTGTGCTCTCTGCCCTGACACCCCGAGGTCACAAACCTGCCCTGATGCTACCTACACAAGTGGGCTTAGTTTGAGGCTACTCTAGTCCCTGAATTTTCGTTTTGGGGGCCTGTCCTTACCCCCCTCCCCAGCTGGCATCTGCCTCTCAGCACCAGGCCAGGCTCACTCCCTGCAGTTGGGGGCACATTTCACCTCCTTACCTCAAAGTGATCACCAAAGATGGGGGAGCCCCCTGTACCCCCCCAAAGCCCTGCTGCTGCCCCAGGAGCTCTTGCTCTCCCCCAGCTCTGCTCCTCTCGACCCCAGCAGCCTCCCCCAGGCCCAGGCAGAGCCAGGCTCCCCCTCTCCACACCCTCCTCTATTTAAAGCACTGCTCGATTGGGGTTGAATTCTCAGCAATGAGGGAAAAGGACGCCGGGAAAACCCAGCTCAAAGAGGTTTAAACTCAGGAATAGTGAGGGGGAATTCCCTGCTGGGCACCCTCTGTTGTCACCGGAGCCTTACTTGGTGGCTTTGACCTTAACTTTAAAATATATGCAATCCTCCCTCCCTGGTCTCTGCAAAGACAGAGCACCTTCAAGGAATCCCCTCCCTGCCCCAATCCCATTTTTTGTCAGGGTTAATAATATGTAATGTTATCTTTTAACTAAATTATTCTGGATTTGCCCTACTGATTGTATTTTTAATGAGCCCCTGTCTTCTTCCCCGACACCTTTTTGTTGGCACTTTTTAATCTGCTTGTCGTTTACCTTTTGTTTCTATGTATATTTATAATTAAGTTGTATATATGTAAAGAGATTTTTTTAGAATATGTGCCTTGGACTAATTTCTGAATTTTCTACTTGCCTTGAAAAAGATACTTTTTCATTCTGCTAAGTAAAAATGGAACAGAAGTCACATGTGAGATTTCTGTAACTCCCAGCTCTGTCTCTGTCTATCAGTCTGTCCAATCTGCCCCAGGAGCCCAGCAGGGACTTGGATCAGGAGTCCCTGGGCCAGCATCCTACTGGCAGCTGGACTTTGTATCTCCTGTGTCACCAAATCTATGGCATTTAGGGCTGTTGTCTCAAGCCTCCCCCTCTCCCTTGGAAAAGCCACTGCTGATCCATCCACTGGCTGGATCCAGCCTGGCCCCTGGCCTTGGATGAGGCAGCTCCCTCCTGGCTTGGCTGGATAAAGCACAGATAAAGGAGCCTCTGTTCCAGTGTGTTCCTCCAATAGGAGCTGCCACAGCTCTAGGACGTCTCATCCAGGCACTGCTGGCCCTGGTACCGTGATGAGGGTCACCAGTGAGTGATCCCTGCTGGCCCTGGTACCGTGATGGCGGTCACCAGTGAGTGATCAGGATCCTCCCAGCATCCCTGATCTGCTAGGCTGGAGGCTCTGCAGGGGTGTCAGAGTTGGGGGATTTTTCCTGGGGACAGACTCCCCGAGGGGGCTGTGAGTGTGACAGGGAGACCCAGCATTTGCCAGACCCTGGGAAGAGGTGCAGCAGCATTCCTGCATGGCAGAACCTGAGCTGTCCCAGCCCAGGATGGGACACCAGCCCCTATGGGCTTGGCTGGGCATGGCTGTGCCTTCATAATCACCAAGACGCTGCCCTGAGGAGGAGGAGGATGGTCCTGCTGTGGTCAAACACAGCCCTGGCTGCAGGTGATATTTTGCTGTGTCCCAACATGTCTGGATTCTGTTTTGCAGGAATTTCTCCTGGCTGGGGCTTGCACCACTGCTGGACCCATCCCCTCTGCTGTCCTGCCCTGCCAGGAGGATTCCTGTAGACAGGAGGGATCCTGGGGGGACAAACCTTCCCCAGCTCTGCCTTTATCCAGGGAGCCCCTGGGGACCATGGATCATGCCGGATTTGCACTTCCTCCTAAGCACTGAGGATTATCCCTGCTTGGCTCAGGGAGTTGCGTAAGGTCCTGGCTTCCCAGCAAACTCCAGATTCTCAGCAGGTGCAGGGCAGCAGCTCTTTCCTGATCTCTGCTCTATTCCACACTGAACACAGCAGCTCTGTTCCTAATGCCTTTATTCTTTTATTGCAAGGGGACTCGTTACTGTCAGGGGGCTCCAGCTGCTCCTGCCTGCAGTGGCCACGGCCCCTGGAGCCTCCATCCAGCAGGTGCACGCCGTGGGTCAGGGCTGCCCCACCAGCAGCTGGATTGGAGGCAGCCCGTCATGGGGCTGGAGGAGGCTCCATGGGCAGCAGGGTCAGGGCAGGGGGACAGCAGAGTGGAGCTACAGGTAGGCAGGCAGGTCCTTCTCGATCACCTGTGGGCAAGAGGGGAGTGTTGTACCCCGAGAACATCCCCAGCTTTCCCCTCCTCCCCAGCAGCAGCACTTACATAGGGATCTTCCATTGGACTATATCTCTTCACCACTTGACCTTCCCGGTTAATGAGGAACTGTGGGAGTGAAGCAACCCCTGGTGAGTGAGTCTAGGGCTCCCAGGGAGCCCCACAGACTCGCTTCCCTCTCAGCTGTGCTCTAAGCAGGGCAGGGCTTCCCAAGGGTCTCTAGACACAGGAATCCCTTAGGATGTTCCTGCCCTGATGTGTGGGGTAACAGCACAGAGCAGAGCCCAGGGTGATGCTCCCTTCTGCCTCAGGGACCCCCCAGCTCCCCCAGAGAGATGCAGCCCAGAAGAGGCAACTGTGTCCTACCTTGGTGAAGTTCCATTTTATTGCACTAGGAGAGAAAAAACACTAGTGAGTTTAGAGCAGAAAAGCCCTTTGTCACCTCCAGCCAGGCCCTGAGCCAAGCCCTCCCTGCTGGCTGCAGGGCTGGGGGTCCCAAGGCTCCCCCTCCCACACTCACTTGCCCAGAGTGCCTCTCCCTTTGGGCTGCTCCTTCATCCACTTCCAGAGAGGGTGAGCATCATCCCCGTTGACATCGATCTTGCTGTACATGTCAAACTTCACCCCGTAGTTCTCAGCAAATGCCTTGATCTGAGCGTTGTCCCCGGGCTCCTGAGGGGCCACACCGGGACCGTGAGGGTCCATCCTGACATTCCCGGGGAGCCCTACCCCCCCACTCCACATACCTGCTTCCCAAACTGGTTACAGGGAAAGCCCAGGATGCGTAAACCTCTCTCAGCGTATCGGGCGTGCATGTCGACAAGCTGAGTGTAGTTTACCGCGGTTTTCCCTCATTTGGAGGCCACGTTGGTGATGATACAGACGTCGCCCCTGCACAGGGGGTGTGGGTGAGCTGCCCTTCCCCGCAGGGCGCGGGCAGAGGTCTCTCACCCGGCCGAGGCGTGAGGGTTACGCAAGAGCCGCTGTGGCTCAACCTCGCCCGGCGCTGCGTTCCGCCACCCCGAGCCCTCGGCCCCTCCGTCCTACCGGTATTTCTCCAGGGACACGTCGTTGCCATCGATGTCCAGAGCGTGAAAGGCGTAGATGGCCTTGGCCGAGCGCCAGTCGTCCGCCTGGGCACACTGAGGGGCGGGCGCGTCATTGGGGAGCTCCGCGCCGGCCCCGCCACCTCCGCTCCCCTGTGGGACCCCGCGGAGCCTCTCCGCTCCGCCGCCACACCAGGCCAGGCCCGAGCCCCCGCCGCCCACCCTGGGCACCCCGAGGTAAAGACGCGGGGCCAGCCCCAGGCCCGACCCCCACCGCGCAGAGCGGTCGCGGAGCGGAGCGGGCCCAGCCCCGCTTCCCGAGCGCTGCAGCACTCACCATGCTCCGCACCGCGCTCCGCCCTGGTCCCGATCTCACTGCCCGCGCCGCCGCCCGCCCGCAACACAGCGCGCTCCGCACCGCGCTGGCCCAGCCCATTGCTCACAAACCCCGCCCCCTTCGACACGGTTACCCAATCAGCGCGCAGAGAGGCGTCCTTCGTAGGATGATGGATGGAAAGCTGACCAATAGAAGGGCAGGGTGGGCGGGGTGGCCGAATGGGTGTTTATCGGGAGCGACCACGAGGGCGGGGGGCAGGGTCAGATCAAAGGGTGGGGTGTAGAGTCAGGTGCTGCGGACGGGGGCCCCTGGGCGGTGATTCATTCCCGATCGGCCGCGGAGTTCCGAACACGGCCGCAGCCATCCAGAGACCCACCCCGGCAGCAGCAGAGAGACGCCCGTTCCCTCTGGAGCCAGAGGTAGGGGGCAGCTCACGGCGAACCACATCTCCCAGGAGGCACTGCGGCTGAGGCCCCCGTGTGCTCTGCGGCGCCGCCTGTGCGTGCACGCGGGGCAGGCGGCAGCGCGGGCAGCCGGCGGGGGCCTCACCGGGGAAGATGGACGACGAGGAGGAGACGTACCGGCTGTGGAAGATCCGCAAGACTATTATGCAGGTCAGGGGGAATGGAGGGACCGGGAGGGCCGAGCTTGATGTGCGGGGAGTTTCGGAGGTGTTGCGGGGCCGCAGGGTGGAGATAGGGAACGTGGAGGCCGGTCCGCCCGCCCCTTCCCGGGGCGGGCGCGTTCCTGAGCCCGGTGCTGCTCCCGCAGCTCTGCCACGACCGTGGGTACCTGGTGACCCAGGACGAGCTGGACCAGACGCTGGAGGAGTTCAAGGCGCAGTTCGGGGACAAGCCCAGCGAGGGCCGCCCCCGTCGCACGGACCTGACCGTGCTGGTGGCTCACAACGATGATCCCACCGACCAGATGTTCGTGTTCTTCCCCGGTGAGCAGCGCCGGCCCGGGCGGCTCTCGGTGACCCCGGGGGGGATTCGGAATCCCAAGGGGATTTGGAATACGGGGGACTTTCAGTTGCCACGGGTCTGGTTGAGCCATCGGGGAAGGGGGTCCAGAGCGTGGGGGGCTCTCGGTGACCCCGGGTCTGTCTCTTTCCTCAGAGGAGCCCAAGGTGGGGATCAAGACGATCAAGATGTACTGCCAGCGCATGCAGGAGGAGAACATCACCCGAGCACTAATCGTGGTGCAGCAGGGAATGACCCCCTCGGCCAAGCAGGTCTGTGGGGACAGGGCTGTGTCCTGCTCCGGGGAGGGCCATGAGGTTTTCCCTGTCTGTTTCTTAGCGTTGCTGCGAGTAGATAAAAGCCCTGAATTTACCTCCAGGTAAAAGCTTTTGCTGGAGCCTGTTGTACCTTAGCACAGGCTCTTTTATGGCACCCGAATATGTTTAACTAGAGCAGTTGGTCCTGGTAGCAGTAGCATAGCTGAAGGCCCATAAATAGTCAGGAGGTGGGGGAGGGAAAAAGAGATGTTTCCCTGTTCCAGGAGGTCCTTGTGCTCGTTCCCAGCCCGCCTGTGTCTGTGTGAACCTAGGTGCTTACTGAGGAACAGCTCTGAGCACTGCTAGGGCTGCCCCAGCCACTTCTGATGTGCCTTTTCCTTCCAGTCCCTGGTTGACATGGCTCCCAAATACATCCTGGAGCAGTTCCTGCAGCAGGAGCTTCTCATCAACATCACAGAGCATGAGGTGAGCAGGGGCAGGATGGTCCCTCCCTTGTGCTGGCTGTGTTCCTGCTGCTTCCAGAGTCCTTCTCCTGGCTTCTGGCTGGCTGTGAGGGACACAAATGTTCTTTTTCCCTCACAAACGTCTCTAGTTGCTGCCTCATCTCAGCCTCTCTCATGTTTGCAGCTGGTGCCAGAGCATGTGGTGATGACAAAGGAGGAAGTAACAGAGCTGCTGGCCCGATAGTATCCTTTGAGTGTCACTCCATTCTGCCTGGGTGCAGTGAAATTTGGGCTGAAAACCCCTCCTCCTGCTATGGTTCATTTCTCTGTTTCATGAGCTGCCAACAGCCCATGGTGTGTCTAGAGCATTTCCTTGACTCCCAGCGCAGCAAACTGAGGGAGAACCAGCTCCCCAGGATCCAGGCTGGGGACCCTGTGGCCCGGTACTTTGGGATAAAGCGTGGCCAGGTGAGAGGAGCAGGCTGAGGCAGCAGCTCCCTGTGGCAGGGCAGGGAGGAGGTGATCCTTGAGAGCATTTTGGAGCTCTTGGAGCAGAGAAAGTGTCTGCTCCTCCTGCTGAGCTCTTTGTCTGCCTTGCAGGTAGTGAAGATCATCAGGCCGAGCGAGACAGCGGGCAGGTACATCACCTACAGACTGGTGCAGTGACACAGTGGGTAAGGATGGGGGGACCCCCTGCTTGGGGGGGGTCTCTGGGAAGTGCCAGGGGGTGTTCTAAGGTCAGCATGCAGCACCTGCTTCCAGGGAAATGTCTCAGAGTTTTAAATGGCTCTTGAAGGGAGCTGTTGGGGAGAGCAGGGTGAGGCTCCCCTGTCACCTCTGCCTCTGCTCAGGCTGTGGCCATTGGGATTTGGGTGTTCAGAGCAACCTGGAGCGGCATCAGGTCAGGGGCAGGAGGTGACTCCTGTTCCTCCTCTTCCAGGTGTGAGGAGCTTGGTGGCTCCCACCAGCAGTTCACAGGTGTTCAGAGACTCCTGCACTTCAGAGATGGCCAAGGAAATCCTCTTCCCATGTTGCCTCTCTGCAGCCCTGTCACTGGGCCTCATTCCCTGTCTTCCAGCTTGGACTTTTTGCTGATCCCTCAGTCCCATCCAGGACTCAGCCATGGAGTCCTGAAGCGATGGGAGGAAATGAGTGGGAAAGGTTTTTGCTTCCCTGCTTTATGTGCTCTTTGAAATAAAGGTTTGTACCCTTAGTGCTCTGGTGTTGCTCAGCCTCTCCCTGTGGCAAAGCCTCGAGACTCTGCAAATTCCCATATTTTTCGTTACATTTGGAATCTCTTCCTGCTGGGATGTTGCATCCTGTTGCTGAGCCCTGCAGAGCCTTTACCAGCTGCCCTGGGCAGTTTGGAAGCTGCAGTTCAGACTTAACCTTGTTCCTTCCCTGATCTCCTTCCATGTCCCCTGGTTTGGGACTGTGGTGTGCAGACACTGCGATGGAGAGTTGCTCACCACCCCCAGCTGCACTCATTTAAATCCATCCCAGGACTCTGGGGAGCTTTAAACTCCACTTTTTGTGCCAGAAACACTTGGATTTGGCCTTCTGCAGCTGGGGGAGCCTGCAAGATGCTGATGCCCAGGACAAACACGGGTCAGAAGATACTGGTTTTATTGTTTCTTTGGGAAGCTCATCAATGAGAACGCAGCAAGGCAGCGTTGTACAGCAGCACAGGCCTGTCAGGACAAACAGAATTGACACAACCACGAGGGAGCTGCCACCATGGGACGCTCAAGCATAGCTTTATCCTCTCACTCACACTCACCCTCATCATCCTCACCCACCCTCTCACACACACAGTACCGCCATGGCAGCAGCATTCCCGCATCTTCCTGCTGCCCTGGAAAAATCTTAACTATCCTGTGGAAGAGCTGGAGGGCACAACAAATCCTGTGGCTCTCTAGCTCTTCCCTGGCTCAGTTCCAAACCTGTGCGTTAACCTGGATTTATGTACCTTTGATGAGATGGGTTCTCCATCGACTTCAGAGGGCTCAAACCTCCTGTCCAGTGCCTGTTTGTGCAGTACCAAGGTGTCTGAGAACCATCCCCCCCAACATCACCTGGTCTGTCTCCCACAAGCAGAAGGAAGGAAAAGGCCCTCAGCTCATTCCAAGCTAAAACTCTACTTGTTTCTCTGTGCCTCAGTGCAGGAAAGTCTCATAGCTTAAAAAAAAAAAAACCAAAAAACCCAAAACCACTTTGGCTTTAGTCCCTTTGCCAGCAGAGGTAGTGGCGTCATGTTGAAGGGTTGATTTATGTCTTTACAGGAAAGGAAGCTCAAGATTATACTGGCTGGGACTGGGGCTGGGGCTAGGGCTAGATCCAGGCTGTGGTGGCCCTGAAGAGGAGGAAGAGGCACTTCCCCATGGGGACCTGCCCCTTACCCAGTTCCAAGAGCAGAGGGAGTTAGTCCTGGATTTGCAGCGCATCTTTTTGGAGATGAAATGACTGTACAACCAAACCCTGAGAGCTCAGGACCCTGCAGCCAGGCAAATCTGTCCTGAGGCTGTCCACAGCCTCCTTGGCTGCTCCTTGGATGGCTCCTGCCAAGGAGGGAAATGCCCACCAGTCCAAATACGTGTCAATCCAAGCAGCAGTGCAGATGCCATCAGCTGGGCCAGGACCACACAGTGCTGAGGTTTTGGGGCAGGAAATCCACCCTGAACTCTAGTTCAGTCAGGTGTCAGCAAGGGACATCCTGAGATCCTGGCAGATGGCACAGCCCCAAAGCTAAGCCTGGCTCAGGGTGAGATGGTGCAGGGGTTTCACCCCAACCCCAACACTGCTCCAGCTGTGTTCCTGTCCCAGTGATCTGCCTCCAGTTCCATCTGTCCCTGTGGTGCCATTCTCCTGTCCATCTTGAGTGATTGTTGCCCCCATGTCACTCCTGGCAGCCTTGGCTCCCTTCCAGCCTCAGCCATCAGGGATGACCAGGTCCTTTGACTCATCCAACCTCGATCTTGCAGCACAGGTGTGGGATTCAGAAGCACAACAAAAACAAAAAAAACATCTGGCACAGGCACAGCCCTGGGTTCCTTCCCAATCCTGAACAAGTGGAGGGTCTGCCCAGAATCAGCTCCCTCCCAGGCAAAGTCCTTCATGGCCCCAGGCGAGCCAGGGGTCCCAGCACACTGACCCCATTCTCCAGCCTGGCAGCAAGGGCCTCAGGGGTTTTGTGTGAAAGCTTCAGCCAAGAATCAGCCAGGACTCGCCTGCAGCTGACACACCAAACCCCCCTGGGCTACCATATGTCCCTCCCACCCCTCCACATTCCAGTTTCCATCATCTGGGCAGCCTCTGGGATTTGCCCCCTTTGTCCATCCCAGTGCTTTAGGTGAGCCGGGGCTGCAGCTCATGGCTGCCATGGCCCCGAGGGGTGCTGGGCTGGTTTGTGGCATCCTTAGGGGTGGCAGGGCTGTGGCTCTCAGGGTGTTCCTCCACATCACTTTGCTCATCCCCAGGACTGCAGCAGTGGGGAGCTGAGCCCTCTGCATCTGACTGGCCCACGCTGCAGCTCCGGCTCCTCGGGCCCTCGCTCCCCTCGTCACAGAAATGAACTTCCTCCGTGCTGGTCTCACTCCCCTGCTTGGTCAGGTGTGTCCGTGGCTCCCCGCCGTCCTCCAGCTCCGAGTCAGAGTCCACGGAGCGGTCACCGGACTCTGTGGGACAGAGGAGTTCTGTGCCACCCTCCAGCCCAGCACCATGGCATCAGCACGAGCTTCATGCAGCAAACGCGGGGTCCCTGGGGCAGGGGATGGGTCTGTGTGCCCTCTTTGCCTCCCAAGGGATCTGTGCCCACCAGGAACCCTCAGTAACTCTCACTGACCTGCGAGTGAGTCAGCGCTGAAAGCCAAACTGCTCTTCTCCGAAGGCAGCTCCGAGTAGGGGCTGGTGCCAAGAGGAGCCACAGGCTGGGAGCCTGTGTGGGCCTGGGAGGGAAGGGACGGTGGTGAGGACACGGAGGAGAGCTCTCAGTCCCTGGGAGTTGACTCCAGAGAAGGTTCATGGAACATCCCATGAGGGTCCCCTCTCCCTGGCGATTTCTACCTGCTCAGCACCACTGGCCACCTCCTCCCTGGCACCTGAGCCGCGTCTGCTGGCCGGTGCCAAGTCCTTGTGCTCGAAGATGGTGGGGTAGAAGATGATGAGTGCCTCAATGATCCGAGCTTGGTGGGGATAATCCACCAGAGAGGACAAGGAAATCGTGGCATCCGTGGGCCTGGGGCGCATCAGCGTTGGCCCAAAGACAATGCCCAGGTTGCCTGAGGTCATCTTGTTGTCCTGTTCCACTTCCATGATCCTGGGTGGGAGGGGGAGGAACAGCTTATGAGAGTAAAGTGGGAGAGGGGTGGGTGGGCAGGGCTGGGGGAGATGCTGGGCAGAGAAGCAGCTGCAACCATGGACCTTCCTCCTGACTCCAGTGAGGAGGCTGCACTCACCTGCCCGCCCCAGGGGAGAAAGGGAAGGTGCCCAGCAGCCACACAGGCTCTGGCCATGCCCCTCTCACCTCCTCAGGTGCTGCAGGAGGTACTGGAGCGTGGCCATGTTCTCGCAAGGGAGCTCCTTCAGCAGCTCCCTCAGCTTCAGCACCAGGCTCAGCACCACCTGGTCGGTGTCAGCTCCTCTGTCCACCAGCTCAGGTCCGCCCTTCCCACTGCGGCCCTTGGCTTCTCCGCCCTGCAGGCTCTCCTTGGCCAGCCCCATCAGCTCATTGTACAGGCGGAAGGGCATCAGGGGCTCTGGCAGCTGCAGGGAGAGGAGAGGAGAGGAGAGGAGAGGAGAGGAGAGGAGAGGAGAGGAGAGGAGAGGAGAGGAGAGGAGAGGAGAGGAGAGGAGAGGAGAGGAGAGGAGAGGAGAGGAGAGGAGAGGAGAGGAGAGGAGAGGAGAGAAGAGAAGAGAAGAGAAGAGAAGAGAAGAGAAGAGAAGAGAAGAGAAGAGAAGAGAAGAGAAGAGAAGAGAAGAGAAGAGAAGAGAAGAGAAGAGAAGAGAAGAGAAGAGAAGAGAAGAGAAGAGAAGAGAGAAGAGAGAAGAGAAGAGAAATTCTAGTTCTGGGAGCAACTCTCACCTCCATCAGACCTGCACCTGTGCCAAGCTACTGAGCTGGTGACACTCCGGGCATTTCTACAGTGAGGAAACATCCCTAGAAGGGCTCAAGGCCAACTTGGAGGGCTTGGAGCACTTTTAACATCCATTTCAGAATTCTGTGAGTTTACAGTGCTGCAAACTTCTCCCCAGAGGTGATATTTATCCATCTCCTGGAGCGTGTCAATCCAGCCTTGTTAGCTCTGGCCAAGGAGCACTTGTGAAGTTCAAGCCAAAAGCAATGTTTGATCCACCCGTGGGTGCTTCCTGCTGGTTTGAGGTGCAGGGATTCCCCTTTTTTTCTGGAAAATCCCTGGCTGGGGTGGGCCCAGCTGCAGGTTTCCCAGAGGACAAGGGGTGGCTGGGAAGAGGACAGGGATGGGTTGTTCTGGTTGGGGGAGGCAGGATGCGAAGGGCACAGGATGTGCAGGGCACAGCCTGCAGCAGAGGTGGGGCTGCAGCAGGGGAAACTCTGCTTTGAAGTGTGTGTGAAGCTGGTGTTGACTGTTGGGTGTTCCACATGGCTGGGGATGTTTTCAGAGCAGCCTCAACGGATGTTTTGGAGACAGGCTGTCTCACAGCAGTGCAGGTTCCCTCCATCCACCCCTTTATAGGACTATAACGCATTTCTCTGTAGCCAGGGGGTCAGGTTGGGGCTCAGCACTGATTTCCCCCTCTCCACCCTGCTTCTCTTTGGATAAAACATGGAGGCCACTCAGAGTCCTTGACTCCTGATGTGCAGGAGCCCAAGGACACAGCTTTCCCTGTGAGGTAAAATGGAGCTGCCCTTCCGGGGGGGTGTCAAAAAACGGCAGCACGAAGAGTTAATCCACAGCTGCCTGTGGGGGAGAAGCAGCTTCCGCTGCGCTCCTGCCTTGCTGTGGTGGCTGTTGGAGGATGTGGGTGACGCTGTTTGTAATGACAGTTTGGGTAAAAGGTGGGGTGTGCTGGGTCTGAGCACACCCTGGGGTAGCCTGAGGGGGAGAGACCCTGCTAAACCCACCCCAGGGTGATCTCGGGGGCAGAGACCCCACCGAGCCCACATCAGGGTGATCCCAGGGGCAGAGAGACCCTGCTAAACCCATCCCAGGGGCAGAGACCCCACTGAGCCCACCTCAAGCTGACCTCAGGGGCGGACACCCTGCTAAACCCACCCGAGGGTGACCCCCAGGGGCAAGAAACCTGCTGAGCCCACCTCAAGGTGACCTGAGGGGCAGAGACCCCACTAAGCCCACTCCAAGATGACTCCAGGAGCAGAGCCTACCCCACGGGGACGTGACTCAGCCCCTGCAGGGTGATGTTTTCTGGTCCCTTCCCTTTTTGGGTAGCCAGTTCCCCAATTGGAAGGGGTGGAGCGTTCCTTGTTCGGTGCTTGGGCACGTCGCTGTTCTGCGGCTGTGACCGCAGTGACGCCGTGTGGGATCAGCTGGGGGGGGTCACTGTGGCCCCATCTCCAAGGCCAACCCACCCCCCTCCCCCTGGGAAGGACTCCTCCCTCCCCACCCACACACCCTGAGCCCAGTTCGTGTAGAATTCCTCCTGCCAGGTTGGTTCCTCTGGCCAAATCCTCTCCTCCTGCCATGAGGCACCACCAGCACCTTACCTGTCTCAGGTAGAGCTTCAGGACGTTGCTGATGTCATGGGGGGAGGCCTGGGACAGCTCCACCAGCTCCTTCCCATTCTCAAAAGCCTGGCAAAGCTTCTCCACGCGGGTCTTGACACCGTTAACTCGGTAGATGCCCTGTGAAAGAGAGAAAGGTGGAGCGGAAGTGAGGGGAGAGGTTCCTCTTCATATGTGCATGGGACAGTGAGCTGTGTGCTCCCACCCTCTCCTTTTAGAGAGGGAAATCCCTTTGGAAAGTAATTTTGGGATATCTCCTTCCAGCTCAGTCATTCCTGCTTCATAGGAAAGCAGGAGGAAAGAGAGTTGATTTTCCAAAGGCAAAGTTTGGGGTATCTGGGCCAAGCCCATCCCTGTGGAAATCTGAAATCAAGCCTGTTGATTTTCCAGAGGATCCTTCCAAGGGCCTGCATCTCAGCCAGCTGAGGAAGAGGAGAGGGGAGTATCACTCACCTTTGTTTTCAGGGCCCGCTTCTCGATCTCTGAAATGCATTTCTTGACAATGAAGGGGATCCCATCTGGGCTGCCCTGAGATGCCTTTGTGAAGTCCTGCCCGAAGAGCTGCAGCTTCCCTTGGAGCTTCTTGTGCCCACACTGGATGGCCAAGGTCTCCAGGCACTTCTTGTGGCAGGCCAGGTAGCACTGGAAGAGAGAGGGGAACACATGGAGGTGGAGGGCAGCCACAGAGACACTAGGCTCTGATCAGAGTATGGTGGGAGACAGGAAAAATGCCTTGGGAATGCTGCAGCACCAAGGGAAAGCACTGTTTTCCACCTGGAACCCTTCCCACAGCAGAAATGTCCTTCTGACCATGGTCAGAGCTGGGTTGTACTCCCAGTTCTCCCAGCTCACCTCCTCACACTCGGCTCCCTGGAAGTACACGTAGCTGTTGCACTCTCGACATTTGGAAGGGGCACGGAGCTTCCTTAGCCGATGGGTCTGGGCAGCTTTGGACAAGCCAACATTCCGGAAGGGCCCTGTGGGAGCTGCCAGCTCCGGGGTGATCCCATTGATGCCTATGGAAAATGAAATGTGAGATCAGGCACAGCTTGAGCAGGATTGTCACTGTCACCGGTCTGAGCAAGGCTCATCTCTCAGGAAAGGCAGATCTGCTGGGGACACCATCAGGAGTCTCCAGCAAATGTTGGGTTTGCCTGCAGAATGACTGAATCTGGGAAGAGCCTCCCTCAAGGAGCTCTGCCGTGGTGGGGGGTGTGGCAGCAGCCCTGCCACCTCCCACCCTGTCACCTACTCTGGTCAAAGGGTGTGGTGGTCCCGTCCTTCTCCTCCAGCTCCTCACTGGAGGATGCGGTGCCGTTGGATGACAGCCGCTGGAGCTTGTGGCTGAATTCACCTATCCAAGGAAAACCCACAGACCAGTGAATCACCTGCAAAGCTGCTTTTATTCTAAGAGCTCACTCCATCCCATCAAATCCCACCCTATCCCATTGGAGACTGGGATCAGCACAGTCATTTACAACAGTGTTCTCATAAGGCAGGTAAAACAGGGGATGGTTCTGCCTAACTGGGAAGCTATGGGTTTAGACTGGCTGTGCTGGGAGGGGCTCCTGGGCTGTTCCCATATCTACCTGCACTGGAATCCAGGCTGCTGTCAGCATCAGCGACAGAGATTGGCCAGGATTTATGGACCTGGTGTCCCCTCCCACCTGTGGAGAGAACACACGGTCCATGGGGATTGCTGTCCGTGTTTGGGAGGGAATGGCTGGAGAGAAGCCTGGATGCTGGGAGAAACTGGGATGACTGTGGGAAGCTGCTGGTGGGGTTTGGTGCATCCAGTGACACCCATCAAGGAAAAGGGAGATGGGAAGATGGAAAATGTTTGTTAGGGAGCAAAATGTCAGAGAGCCAATGTAGTATACCCCAGGAAATCCAGTTTGGGAGGCTCCCAGCCCATCCTGATGCTGCAAGCAAAGCCCTTTGTACCCTGGGGGTCCCACTCTGCTCCTGCCTGGGGGGACGTGGGGCAAGTGATGCAGAACTCTGGGGCTCCAGACTCACCTCTTTGCTCGGCTGCTCCAGCCCCACTTGGTGACTCCTTGGCTCCTGCTGCTCCTTCTGAGCCAGCCCTGGCCCCCTCTGCACTCGTGGAGAACTCGCTGGCAGTGAAGCTGCCCTTCCGTGGCCGAGTAAAGGGAGACCTGGAGGGGAAAAGGGAATGTGGATGGGAAGGAAGAACATTTGGAAATTTTACCCATGGCTGCCATCTACCAGTCTCAGGAATCACAGTCTCTTAAATACTCAACAGCCTGTCTCATCCATTGAAAGATAAGAGGGCAATTCCCAGCTGGTCCAGCCCCAGCTGCTCGCAGCAGGAGCTGCCTTCAGGAATGCTGAAAATCATCCTGCCTCCTGAAGGAGAGCGTGGGTGGCAGAAGATAACTAAGGGAACAGGGCTGAACTGAAGCATTACCCAGGAATTAACCCTCTCCTTTACCAGGCATTGTGGGACACATAGGGCTCGAAGTCATACTGGACGTCGGGCTCGTCGCCGCGCTGCAGCTGCCGGACGTGGGATGCATACTGCTGGCCTGGGTCGTACAGCTTGCTGCTCTCACACAGAGTCTGGAAATTCACGGGCAGCGGCGCTGTCTGCATGTGCATGGCCTGGTAGAAGGAGATGGTGGCCTAAAAGTGGTGTGGAGAGGGATAGATGTGAGCTTGGGCTGGCGTGTGAGGAGTTCTGGGTTAGGTGGGAAATCAGGACAAAGCAGTGCTTTTCTGAGCATGAGGGAGAGGGGAGCTCTGTATCCACCCAAATGCCCTCTGGAATAGGGGTAGCTCTGCTGGAAGGCAGCTCTGAGTTCTCCAGAGCAGGGCACAGCCACCTCCTGCCCTGGGGACACCCCAGCCTGGCCCCACTCACCGACTTGATGACCTGGTCAGTCTGTTTGATCACTTCATGGATCTGCCGCAGGGAGTTCACCTTGGTGTCCTCCAGCTCCTGCTTCTGCGTGTTTGCATCAGCCACACAGGTGCGATATGTAGCCATGGCCTCTTCTGCCTGGGAGTTGGGAGAGCAAGAGATGGGAACAGCTCAGAGGTGAGGAGAATAAGAACAACTCCTGTTCATCCAGGCATTCCTGAGGATCAGTTCACTCCACGTGGCTCAGGGGACAGAAGGAGTGAGGAGGCCCCTCCAGAGCTGTCACCCTCCTACCTTGTTCTTGGCTTCCTCTTCCAGCCGCCTCTTCTTGTCCAGGGTTTTGGTCGTGATGCTGCTGGTCATGTTTTGCTGCTCCTCCTCTGCTTTCACCACCATGTACTTGGCCTTGTCGTGCTCCTCGCTGCGCTGCATGTACGTCTGCTTGGCCTTGCGCAGGTTCCCCTCTGCCTCTTGCTGCCAGGGGGAGCCAGGGTGAGGGTGGAGCCCACTAAGGGGGTGAGCAGCTCCTGCCAGGGTCTCCCAGCACAGCAGAGCCACCCAATGCTGCTGGAGAGGACCAGGGTGCCCAGCACCCTCAGAGGAGGTGTCACTGAGTTTTTGGGAACACAAACCCAGTCACTCACCAGTTTCCTCTGTGCCCGGTGCCACTGGTCCTTGATCTCCTTCCTGCGTTTCTCATGTTCCAGGCGTCTCACCATCAGTGGCTGCAAGGGGAGGGAGGGAGGAACAGCCCCATGATGACCTGAGCTGAGCACTCCTGCTCTGCCCTCACCAAGACTCTGCATGGAGAAGTGCCCTGTGGTGGCCACTATCACTCCCAGGACAGGTCACAGGCATTGGTTTATGCCAGGGATGAGAGTCCACAGCCTGGGAAGTGCTGGATGCAGGTTCCCTCTGGACTGAGCTAAGAGCCACCTCTGCAACACCAGGAGCTCCAGCCCCAAGGAAGGACCTTCTATCCCCTCACCATGAGGAAGGTTTGGTGCTGCAGGGTGTTGGCTGCCTGCACAACTGAGGTCCCGTACTCCACGTCCTGCTCCAGGGCCAGCAGATAGATGGACAGGAAAGGCACGTTGGTCTGGGGAGAGGGAAAACACATCTCTCTGAGCCTCAGCACGCAGTGTGAGCCCCAGGAGATGTGTCCTCTGGGGAGGAAGAGCCAGAGGCAAGGTAAGGCTGGTGACTGCTGGTAAAAGCCCCATCCTGAATTTCTCCAGGCAGATCTCTGGAGAGCTGCCCCCATGTCCTCCTGAACTGGGGCACATGGAATGGGCTTTCCAGGGCTGCTGGCTCCCAGTCCAGCACTGGGGGCTTCAGGGACTTGGGGATTTACCTCCTGACTGATGGTTTGCTTGCAGCTGTTTGCTATCTTCTGGAGCGTTTTGGCAAATTCCATCTCTGGAAGGAAAAGGTTGAAAGTGAAAAGACCCATGAGACACTGGGATTTCCCTGGTGGAACCCAATCTCCTTTTGAAAAATTAATGAGGAACTTGAGGAGTGAGGTTCCCACTGCCCTGGCAGCATCAGCCTCCTCCAGGGGGAACCTCAGCTGGTCCTATGTCTCAACCCTGCTCCAGAAGGGACTCACCTGCTGTCCCCCCCACTCACCCAGTGTGGTCCTTTTGTCCAGATACCCGATCAGGTCCTTCATGTACTTGGAGATGGTTTTGGCATACTGGAGGGCAGCGTCCACCCCCCCCTCACAGCGCTGCAGCATCACATCAACTTCCTCGGCCGGAGGACGGGCTGTGGAGGGACAGACACTCCATGAGCTTCCAGTGCAAACCCCCCCCAGTTCTGTGCCAGCCCTGGTGCCACCAGCTCTGCTGCCTTCACCAGCTGAGGAGTCACATGTGGCTCAGGACGGCAGCGATGATGGGGAAGGTGCCGGTTCCTGCACAAACCCCAAACCCTGCACCCAGACTCATCCTGCTTACCTGTGTCATAGCTGTCCATGCCTGAGGGCACTCCATCTCCTCCAGGCCCAGGAATCCCCCCATAGAGGCTCTCCATGGCCTTTGGGAATTGGGAAAGAGGAGGGACTGGTCAGCCAAGAGGATGGGGAGCAGATGGAGGGACTGGCAGATGGATGGAAGCTGGAGCCTTTTGGCCACTGCTGGAAGTCAGCTGTGCCCAGGCTGTGCCCAGGCTGTGCCCAGGCTGTGCCCAGGAGTTAATGGAACTATCACTGGAGCAACATCCTGCTCTGGGCTCACACCAGAGGTGAGGGGAGCAGCCAGAGCCCTGCACAATCCCGAGCTCCACATGGTGGGAGCATCCAGGTATCCAGGCATCACTCACCTGGTTCTGGTCACTGGGTGGGATAGAGAGGATGGTGCTGCTGTCCACCTCCCCCATGAGGAACTCAGACACCCTGTAGGGAGAGGAGCATGGCAGGGTTCAGCACAGGGACAGTGACACAGGCTGTCTCCAGGGGATGGATGCCCAAACTCCCTTACGTGCTGCTGAAGGACACAGCGATGGTCTCCACGGCCTTCTCGAACTCCCACTTGTCCAAATCATTGTTGGATTCATAGTGGAAACCTGGAGATGAGGAAATGTGGGAGCCCTGTTGCCACAAGCAGCTGTCTCTGTCTCAGTAGAAAGACCTGCCAGTTCATGCTGGTATCAGAGGGGGATTTGGGGCTGGGGAAGGGGCTGGGGCGAATCAAAGGAGCAGTGGGAAGGATCATCCCTATGGATGATGGATTTTTCCAGTGCAGTAGTTTCCCCCTCCTTCTTCCCAGGACTGACGTCCCTGACAGCATCCCTTGGCTCTTGTTTCTGTTTATTCCCGTTACTCAGGGCTGCTGGAAAAGTGCTACTGGACCTGTTCAACTGCCTGCCCTGCCTCATGGCTCCTCCAGATCCCTCTCCAAGCAGGATGAACTCCTCCAGGAGGGCTCTTGCTCACAGTTAAATGAGGAACCACCACCAGCAGCAGGAAATGGGACCAACAGCACTTGGCAGGCTCCCACACCATGGGACACCAGCAGCCAGGGCTCCTGGGCAGACCCCAGGTCAGCCCCTTGGGGTGGGGAGGGATCTGCTTTCTCCCATCCCTGTGTGGGACAAGGGGGCAGCCCCCCTGCCATCCTGTCCCCTGCAGTTGCTGTGGGGTGTCCAGGAAACCAGGGGTGACTCAGAAGGTTGTGCTGCGCCTGTGGTAGCTGCAGTCGCCCTCTCCCCGTGGGTGACAGCGGTGGGAGGTGGTGCCCAGCTGGGATCTGACCTCCCAGATCCCGCTTCATAAACACAAGAGGCTGCCAGGAGCAGGATCCGATTTTTTCAGTGTTTTTCCTTTGGCTTGTGCCTGGAAACCCCCAGGCAGGATCTGTCATTTCTGATACTACATCATCCTTAAAGCTGAACCACAGCAAGAGGCAGACGATGCTTTCACCCTCTCCACCAGCCCATGGGGCAGCTCCACTCCTGGCAGCCCCTCCATGGGCTCCCCAGCTCCCCCCATCCCACTGTGGGGCAGGAGGGGAGCAGGACAGAGCTCCCAGCCACACTGTCTCACCCTTGACTTTGGAGATGAGGGTCCCGGCAGCTGTCAGGATCTCCAGGGTGTTGAGCTGTGGGTATTTGTTGATGACCTGGCGCAGGATGCGCAGGGTTTCACCCAGGCACTCGTGAGCCAGTGGCCGCTGGGGCTTCTTGGGGTCTGCAAGAGAGGGGGGCTGAGATGCTGCATCCTTGTCCCTGCGCCGTGTCTCTGCTCTGCATCCCTGTCCTGTGTCCCTCCTCTGTTTACATCACCCCCTGCCAGCCACGTCCCAGGCAGGGACCTGCCATCTCCCAGACCATGTAGCAAATCCCCCTGGCCTCAGAGCTTCCCAGGACCAGCATGGTCACATCCTGCTTGTCCAGCACCTCCCCACAGCCGTGGCCGTGTAGCTCCTGCCCAGCCTGGTGTTGCCTTGGGGGCAGTCTGACCTTTGAGGCATTTTTTTCCTCCACAGTAACTTTTTCCCTTGAAAGCAGTTTGGGAATTTCCTCCATTTCCTTCCCTCCCTCCTGCCGGACGGACGCTCCCAGCCGAGAGGGATGGGCCTGGTCCAGCCAGGCTTGCTGCATCTCACAGGTTCCCCCCGGGATGCCCCCTTCTGTGGGCTCCAGTTGCCAACCCAGGGGTCTGGCCAGGACCCCCCAGTGCAGGGCTAGGGCTGGGGACTGAAATCCCGGTAAGCAAGTGAGGAACCTCCCTCAGAGAAGCGCTGGGATGGCAGATCAACCCCCACTGCCCAGCCAGAAAAAGGCCCCTCCCCATCCCAGCCCCCAGCTCAGGGTTGGGAAGGGGTTTCTGCAAAACCAGCACTGACACTGGGTGGTTTCATGTGCCCCCCAGACCACGGGATAGATGAATTCCGTGTGTCTCCTCGGGCAAGGAGAACTGCTTGTGAGCCTGCAGACCACCCAGCCCCTCCTGCTGGCCGCCCTGGGGTGCTGGGGGGCCGTGCCCAGCACCCCACGGGGGTCGGGGGGCCCTGGCAGGCGGCTGGCACTGCAGCGCTGTAAACAGGAAAACGGGCGGATGAAAATAGCTCGTGGCAGGAAGCTGAGTTATCCTGGCTCCGAGCTCCACTCACCCACCACCTCTGACTGAGGCTGCACGGTCCCCCAGGGGTTCTGGTGCCCTCTGGGCCAGGCAGAGACCCCCACCCACCGGTGGGTCTGTGCCAGGGTGCTGCGATGCAGGTGTTTGATACCGGGTGGGCACTCACCATCGCGCAGCACCACATCCCGCAGCTTCTCCAGGGCTTCGGCAAAACGGGCGACATCCGCCAGCAGCTGGGAGATGTCCTCGGGGTCGATGAAGGGACTGTCCCCTCCGTCCATGGGGCTGTAGGACGTGGGGGTCTTGTGGCCCTTGGGCACGGCGCGGGGGGCTGCGGGCAGGGAGAAGCCGGCGGCGCTGGCATGGCGGCTCAGGCTGGTGGGGCGCTTCAGGGTGCCCACGGTGCTGGGGCTGCTGCTGAGCTTGGCACTGCCCGGGGGCAGCTCCCCCGTGCTGGAGCCCGGTGCCTCCAGGCAATCCTTGCGAGAGAGGTCCTGGGGAGCAAGGGTGAGCGTGAGGGAACTGCCAGCATGGTGGGGACCACAGAGAGGGAAACACCCCCACACCACCATGCTGGGGAATAAGTTGTTGCCTTGAGGGGCTGGTGCCAGACCCTGCAGATATGTCGTGCCTCAGTTTCCCCAGGTAGGGATCCCCTTCGAGGACCATCTTGGGAGAGTGGGTAGGGTCTGGGCATTTTCCTGGCTGCCCCCACCAACCCCTGTCAGCTCCTCAGGGTGTTTGTCATGAGGGGCTCACAGTGACAGTGTGGGTGACACTGCTTGTCCACCCCAGCATCCACCGTGATGGGGCTGCCCATCCCCAACACAGCAAAATGGCAGCAGGATGCATCTGCATAACTCTTCCTCTTTTTCAGCTGCTCCCATGCTGGGGGAGGAGGCAGAGACAGGGACATCTCCTAGGCTATTGTTGGGTGCTTTGCAGGTATTTTACAGATGGAGGAAGCCCCAAATTTCTAGGGGTAAAATTGGACTGAATGAGGGGCTGCTACTGGCACTGTTCAGAGCCGTGCATGGCTTGGGAGCCACACATCCAACAAGAGTCTCTGGGCGTGGGGAGGGGAACCTGCAGCCCCTCAGCCCCCGCAGCAGCTCCCACCAGTGACCCTCGGCACCCGGTGTGACACGAACGTGCAGGTTCTGAGCATCCCAAGCCGGGCGCTGCCGGAAGTGTTTTTGGCACCGGCGGAGCAGACACGAAGCACCGAGACCACGAGGCTTCCGCGGGCGAGGGCGAACGGGGGGGCCCATGCCCGAGGAGTGGGGGGGGGCAGACCACCATGGGGCTACAAGGAGGCAGAAAGGCCTCCACCCCAAAACGCTTGAGGGCCAACCCAGCCCATGTCTCGGTCCTCCCGGGTTGCAGCGGCCCCGGAGCCCCCCGTCCCTCCCTCCGGCGCCCCGGGGTGTCCCCGGCCGTACCGTCAGCCTCACGGCGGGCGTGCGGGGCAGCGAGTCCAGGGAGCGCTGGGGCGGGTGGGCTCTGCCCGCCGCCGCCGAGGGGCTGTAGCTTTTCTTGCCCGCAGCCCGGCCGAGCATCCCGCTGACCACCACCCATAGGCCCCTCTCCCGGGGAGTCGGGACGGGGATGGGGATGGGTGTCCCTTGCTAAGGAGCCGCGGGTGGACTCCGGGTCGCAGTCGGCCGCATCGTGCCAGCCCGGTCTCGCCCCACGCACCGGGACTGGGGCGCAGGCGCGGGGCGGGCAGTGCGGGGTGCACCGGGGAGCCCCGGCCCGGTAGCGTTTCCTCCTGGCCCCTCCAGTACCGGGGGGGGGGGGGGGGGGGGTCCACACGTCAATAAATAAATATCTGGCAGAGCCGAGGCAGCGGGGCTGGCCGAATCTGAGGTCGCCCCGCTGCCGTCCTGGTCCCCACGGAGGTTTGTGAGACTGTCCTTGCCAAACCCGCGGCCACAGCCCCCCCATTTCCTCCCTGTCCCTTCCTGCCCTCCCACCTCCTTCGGCGGCTGCTCCGTCCCCTTCATCTGGGGCAAAATTCCCCGTGAGTAGGGCTCTTTCTCGTTTCCCTCCTCTTCACACACCTCCTGGACGTATCCGGGACCCCCAACCTGTGCCAACCTGTGGCTCTACCCAGCAGTTCCGTGGGTGCTGTTGCCCCTACAACCCCGGGGGGTGGAGGGGGGGGGGACGGACACACTCACCGGCAGGGTCTGTGGGACGGGGCTTCCCGCTCGGCTTTTCTTGGAGATGGAGGGGGTTTTTATCAGCTCCCTCTTCTTCCGGGAGAACATGGTTCCCCGGGGGCCGAGCCGCTGCCCTCAGCCCCTCTCTCGGCCCGGCCGCCCTGCCGGTTCCTCACGGCGCCGGTCACATTCGCGGGGAGCAGTGTCAGGAGGGCGCGTGTGACGCCGCCTCGTTTCCTCATCAGCTTCGCAGCCCGACCTGAAACAGGAAAAGCCGAACTCGCACCGAGGAGCGAGGCTGGGGCCAGGGGCACCCTGGCTGCCCTGCGGGGTCACAGGGAGCAGCGGGACCCCGGCACTTCTGGGGACGTTTGAGAAGGTTTCAGTGCTGCAGTCCAGGGCTTACAGAGGGGTGGGGGGCCTGAGCCCCACTCTGTGGGATCGGTGCTGGCCCCCGTGGGACTCCCACCCTTTGGGGAGTTCACCCTATTTGGGGGTGTCCGTCCATCCAGGGAGGACAAGCTCCATCTCTCTGGAGGCCTCATGTGTAGGGGCGAGTGGGATGGGGCGCTCTGGGCTCCCACTCGTGGGATGCTCCTGCCTCTGCCCTTCCCTGGGCTCTGTGTCAGTGCCGGGACCGATCCTCTGGGGTCACAGCCCTGCCCCCTGTCCCCACCGGGCCCTGCGCACCCACAGTCCCACCCGTGACTCTCCCACCCACGGGGCATCGCGGCCTCACAAGGGTTCTAGCCGGGGGACGTCGGATAAAGCCCCACTGAGGGCCGGGCCGGGTGCAGCGTGGGAACCCCGGTCTGCTGCCCAGGGGCTGCTCGGGCCGGCTGCCAGCCCCGCGGGCTGTCGGGGGAGGTGATGGTGTCCCCCCCGCTTCGTCCCGGGACCTCCCCGCGGGGCCGGGCCGGGTCGGGCCGTCTCGCGTGGAACTTAATGCCGGCTCCGTGGGGACACGGGCTCAACCGGGGAAGAGGCAAGGGGAGCGGGATGGTGTCGGGGAGGTGCGAGGACGAGGGAAGGCGTAGGCGTGCCCTGCGTGACCGTGGGTGCGTGTGAATGAGTGAGTGAACGTGTGAGTGCGCGTGTGTGTGTAGTGTGTGTTTTGTGTGTCTGTGTGTGCGCCCACACCCGCCTACAGGGATGCACACGCGTGTGCCCGCGTGTGTGTGCCCTGTGTCCGTGACAGCTCCAGTCTCGGCTCCGGGCTTCCCCGACTCCCGGTGCCTCCCGGTGCTCCCCGAGCCCCAGTGTCGGGGTTCGGGACCCTCCCCTCGAATCGGTCGCTCCTGCCCTTATTTGGACATTTCTCCTTGTCCAATCAACGCGGAGGGTTGGGGCGGGCCCGACCCCGCCCCCGGCCCGCCCGACCCCGCTCCGGTACCGGCCCCGTTGCCCGCTCCCCGCTCCGGTACCGGCTGTGTTCCCCGGCATGAGCAGCTCCCAGTTCAACAAGGGCCCGTCCTACGGTCTCTCCGCCGAAGTCAAGAACCGGGTGAGCCGCGGCGGGGGCCGGGCGGTACCGGGAACGCCGGACGGGAATGAAGCGGGGGCTTGGGGGATACCGGGGCCACCGGACGCTCTGGCTGCCGGTGCTCCCGGAGGCTCGGGAGAGCCGAGCATCCCGGTGATGCTGGGGCGTCCCGGTTGCATCCCGGGTTCTGGAGAGCCGGAGGTTTTTCCGGTATGCCCCAGGAATGCAGAGCCGGCCAAGAGTGAAGTTGGGTGATTCCGGGAAGATGGAAATCCGGGGCTTCCCGGGAGGATACGGAACTGAAAGACCCAGTGTACGAAGGTTCTCTGAGGACTGGTGATACCGAAGTGGGCTCCCAGTCTCGGGTTGCCCTGAGGCTGCCTAGAGGGTCCCGGGGAGGTGTCTTGGGGGACCGGCGCTGGGTGTCTTCCGTGCGGTGGCCGCTGAGGCTCCGCTGCTCCTGGCAAACCGCGTGGCACCCTTCCCGTCACACCGGGGGCTGCGGGCGATCGCCTCTGTCCTGCGCGGCTCCGGAGCAGCTCCACGAAGCTTCTACGGTTTCTGCTTTCCCTCAGCTCCACTTCGCTCTGCGGGATGCTCCGACCTGGCAGCGTCTCTGGGGGATGCGGCTTTTGGCCCCGGTGACCCTCCCGCCGAAGTGCCGCGGGGCCGGAAGGGCAAAGAGGGGTAGGAGCCTCCGGCTGAGCTGTTCGCACCCCTAGGAGAGATCCTGGTGCCGGGGGGGTGCAGGCAGCTGCCAGCACCCTCCTGCCCCCTCGACAGCACACGGGGGTCCTGCCGGGCCGGGGGGGCTCTGGGGACACAGCAGCCGCAGGTCGGTGGCTGTGCCCAGCCCCAGGCGAGCAGAGATTGAGCCGTGGTCACCCCGGGGCAGGTGGCCTGTGGTTTGAATGTGCTCTGCCCGGGGACACCTGGACGGGGCCAGGGCAGGCAAGAGAAGGGACATGTGGTGGCGGGATGTGGTGGCCGTGGCAGGGCGCTCCTTACCTGGCCTCGCAGGGGATTTGCATTTCGTAACGGGGAGCGGACGGGCCCCAGCCTGCCTGGGGCTGGGCTGCCCCAGCTGAGCGGGTGACACGCGCCGGGGCTGCCGCGTGTTCTTGGTGCTTCGTGTTGATTCAGCGAGACATGAGCCAGTCCGACTGCCCCGGTGTGTCTGATGGAGGTGACATCACCGACTGGGAACCAGTTAAACCAGTGACACGCTCCCAGTCTGTGCGAGCCCTTGCAGACTGGGCTGTGGTGGGATCTCTCTGGGGCTGGTCCACTGTGCACACCCCATGACCTGGGAAATCCTCCAGCGGGCCATGGGGAGGGAAGAGGAACTGGCTTCAGCTACTCGTGCTCCAGAAAATCAGCTGGTGGGACTGTAGCATTCCCCAGCCAGGACACGTGTGGTGTCGTGAGGGTGATCTGCGTTCTGCATTGGTTGAGCTTCTGTTTGGGACTAGAGTATCTCCCTACCACATAGCGGGGCTGGACTGTGCCCATCACAGCATCTCCCTGTGTCCAGGATCCCTAAGGACTCATGGCCTCAGCACATAATGGAACTAGGAAGGGACAGGATGGGCTAGAAGTTGGTGGCTGCCCTGGGGCCACCCCCAGATGCCAGCTGAATATCAGAGGTGCTGGGCTAGGGTCGGGCAGGACAGCATTCGGGATTTGCAGGCCCTTCCCTCCCCAGGCCAAAAGAACTTTCCCTTCCCTTGTGGGCCGGGGCCGAGACGACGCTGCCGGAGATGCTGCCGGCACTGGCAGCTGGTCTCCATTTGGGAGGAGGCGTCCACATTCCTGGCATAGCCGCGGTGACCGAGGAATCTGTGGCGGAGGTTGGGCCTCGCCGGAAGCGAAAAGGAGAGCATCGCATGGCCAGGACCCCCGGGGCTCAGAGCTGAGCTCCCACGGGCTCCAGAGGACAGGGAGGGAGAGATCCAGGGGGCACTTCCCCTAACCCCATGGGCAGTTCCTTCTCATACCTTTGGAATGGTTCAGAAGCTGCTGGCAGCATCATCTTCATGCTCCTGTCCCCATTCCCATCACAGGGAGGGGGGAACTGTCCCCGTGAGGGGTTTGGGGTGCACACTGGGGCTCTGGCTGAGCTGTCCCCCCACTGCCCCCCCAGCTCGCCCAGAAGTATGACCCACAGAAGGAGGCTGAACTGCAGACGTGGATCGAGAGTGTCACAGGCAAACAGATCGGACCTGACTTCCAGAAAGGGCTGAAGGATGGGGTGATCCTCTGCGAGTGAGTCCTGGGGCAGTCCTGAGCATGGCCCCCTGGCTCCTGCTCCAGCTGGGTGGAGATGTGGGACACCAAACCTCCAGGAGACCTTCACCAAACCTTGTGGTGGGAAGGGTGGGCTGGATCCGTGCCAGTGGGACCTGCCAGAGTCACCCCCAAGACTTCTATGTCTGGGGAGAGCCCTGACAACAAACAGGGACCTGGGGGGAAATTTGCCTTACATGGGGGAGGCCTGGGCGGAACCTTCCCAAAGGGAGCCTGTGCCCTTCAGCCCCTTGAGATTTATTCCTGCCACAGCCTCATGTTCCCCTGCCTCTCTCCAGGCTCATGAACAAGCTGCAGCCCAACTCGGTGAGGAAGATCAACCGCTCGGCTCAGAACTGGCACCAGGTAGGTGCAGCTCTGCTGCCACCCACCTGCTGCTCCTCTGCCCTCACCTGCCAGAGCTCACCCCTCTACCTCTCCACAGCTTGAGAACCTCTCCAACTTCATCAAGGCCATGGCCAGCTATGGCATGAACCCCGTGGACCTCTTTGAAGCCAATGACCTTTTTGAGAGTGGGAACCTGACGCAGGTGCAGGTGTCGCTGCTGGCACTGGCGGGAATGGTGAGCATGGGAGAAGGAGCAGCTTGGGAACCCCCAGCAGCCCCATGGGGACCCCCAGTTTGGAGTGGTGCCTGTGGGACCCCACAGCTCCCCCTGCACAAGGAGCAGGTGGGGGGTTTGGGACCCTTGTCCTTTCTCACAGCCCATCCTGGCAGGCCAAGACAAAGGGGCTGCAGAGCGGGGTGGACATCGGCGTGAAGTACTCTGAGAAGCAGCAGAGGAATTTCGACGAGGCCAAGATGAAGGCTGGGCAGTGTGTGATCGGGCTGCAGGTGGGCTGCCCCACAGGGTCCCATGGGTGGGGGGCTGGGCAAAGGGTGCCCAGTTCTATCAAATTCACAGCTCCAAGTGTTGCTGGAGGGACCTCAAGTGTCCTTGAGATCTGGGACCATCTTGGCTCTCGATGGCTGGGAGCCTGAGATGGGTTAGGGAGCACTGGCTGTGCCCTCCAGGCTGGGGGAACAGGGAGAGAAGGGGCACATGTGGGGCAGCACATGCTCCTCACCAGACTGCTTTGTCAGATGGGCACAAACAAGTGTGCCAGTCAGTCTGGTATGACAGCCTATGGCACCCGGAGGCACCTCTACGACCCCAAAAATCAGATCCTGCCACCCATGGACCACTCCACCATCAGCCTCCAGATGGGCACCAACAAGTGTGCCAGTCAGGTGAGCCCCCACACTGGGCTGGGGAGGGATGGGGGGGACCACAGTTGAGCCCTGCTCCATCCTGTCCTTCCTTCCAGGTGGGCATGACTGCTCCCGGCACCAGGAGACACATCTATGATGCCAAGATGGGGACAGAGAAGTGTGACAACTCCTCCATGTCACTGCAGATGGGCTCCAACCAGGGCGCCAACCAGAGCGGGCAGGTCTTTGGCCTCGGCCGCCAGATCTACGACCCCAAGTACTGTCCACAGGGCAGCCAGGGTGAGGTGGCCAACGCCGCCGGGGACCAGAGCGGGGACCCCCCTGGGTACCACTACTACCATGAGGAGGAGGAGAGCTACTGAGCAGGATGGCTCAGCCCCACCTGCACCATCTCATGTACAGCCCTACATTCCAGCCTTCACTTTGATAATTCCCTCTTTTAGAACTCTTTTTTTAACTTTGGAAATCAATCTATTTTTTCTGAGCAAGGAAATAAAGACCCTGTTTCTAGAGAGGAGCCCAGCCAGTTCACCCAGGAGCCCCAAGACCCTGAGGCAGCAGGAAGGTTGGAGATGTTCCAGCACCTGGGAGTGGACAGTGTCACCTCTTACGTACCCAGCGCCCACCACACACCCCTGGGATGCCTCTGGATCCCTCAGCAAGGAGCAGGGAGTGGCTGTCCATGCCGCCCTTGGTGCTATTGCTCACCCCTGTGCTGGCACACCCTCCTCAGCCCTGTGGAAGAGAGGGACTGGGGTCAGTGGGACACGGGGGAAGCACATCTGGGAGAGACTGCATGGCCTCGGGGTTGAGTGTGCGTTTGTGAGTGAATGTGTGTGCGCCTAGGTTTGCACTCTGGTGGAAATGCCCTTTTTGCAAAACTCGTAGGGACCAAGTTTTCAAGGCCACGGTGACGGCTGCAGGGCTGGGCCGGGAGCTGGCACACCTGGCACAGCTGGCACACCTGGCACACCCAGCACTGCAGCAACCTGATCACCCAGGCTGGAGCCAAGACTGCCTCCAACAGCCGCATCCTGCACCGGGGCGGTGTCCAAATGCAGCTGCTGCCCATCGATATCTCCCCTCCCGTGCGGTTTTTAATGCAGATACTCTCAGGCTGAAACCTTTTATTAAAAACAAAACAAAACAAAAAAAAGCCCTTTCAATATAAACAGCAGCTGGTCTCTGCTGCGGGCGCCTTGTCAGGGCTCAGGTGGGTCTCTCTGTGCCTGGGGGGCTGCGAGCTGCTGCAGACCTGGGTGAGAGCCCCGGAGTGCCAGAGTGGTGGGGGGAGGGATGCTGCGTGTCCCAGGGGGAGGAGCAGAAGCCGGGAACGAGCTGCGGGGTTAATTAATGGATGTGCGGTTGATAGATGAGCAATTAACAGTGCCAACGGGACAGGACGGGACCTTCTTGTCCGGGAAGGGATCCACCTTTTTGGGCGAAATGCTGCGTTTCGAAGAGGCGCGCTGCTCCGTGGGGCTCCTAGGGGTGAAGTGGGCGAGGCGGGGGCTCACTAGAGTAGGGTAGGGTAGGGTAGGGTAGGGTAGGGTAGGGTAGGGTAGGGTAGGGTAGGGTGGGGTGGGGTGGGGTGGGGTGGGGTGGGGTGGGGTGGGGTGGGGTGGGGTGGGGTTCCTACTCCTACAGCGGCCCCTTTAAGAGCCGGTTCCCATGACGTCACGCCCACGGTTACTTTGCAGCGCGGGGAGGGCGGGGCCCGCGCGCGCCCGGCGGAGCCGCGGGGTCTGTTAAAGAGACAGCGGCACCAGGTAACGGGGGTCCCGGGCCGGGGGCTGCGAACGGGGAGAGGGGAGGCTGTGTCCCGGCGTCTGCTCTCGGATGCGGCCACCTCAGCGTCTCCCCGAGGCTCTTAGTGCCTCCCAGCCTCCCCCTCCCACCCCTTCGCGGGGCTATCCCCGTGTCCCCATAGTAGCCCCGAGCTGTCCCCATGTCCCCTCTGGATTGTCATCATCGTCCCTTCGAGCTGTCCCCGTGACCGCCCCTGGGTTGTCCGCACGTCTTCCCGGCCCGTGCATCTCACTGTGACTCCGCACCCCGCCCACAGCGGGGCTCGGTGCGGCCGAACCGGCTTGGAGGGCGCCGGGGCCGGGAGCTGCCGGTCCGGCGGGTGCCGGGGTCGCGAGGTCCATCGAGCTCCCGGTTGCAGTGATGCGGCGTGTTTGTTCTAGTGAGATGAGAGAGCAGATTCCCACGCGAGTCCCCCGGGAGGATCCAGGGATTCTGTGGTTGTTTTGTCCCGAAAAGAGCCGCCGCCCCCGAGGGGCTTGGAGCTCCCCGGCACCGGCGGTTCCGCAGTACCCTCCGGTTCCAGCGGCTGGGGACATTCAGACACCTCTATCTCCCCTTGTCACCTTCACCCCGGCAGCTGCTTCTTTCTCTCCGTGTGACCCCATCTGACCCCGGTGCATCCCCGGAGGAATCCGGCCCCCGGACTCACTCGTGTCCGGCCCCGCAGGCCGATTAGTCGGATTTCCCAGCCGGGATCCTAATCCCGCTGCCCCGTGCCCGTTTATCCCGGCTGCGCCCGGGACCCGGCTTAGCCCCGGGCGCGGGCGGGCGGCGGCGAGCGCGGGGCGGTGAGTGAGTGCGCGGCTCCCCCGGCCCCGGGGAAAAACGAGAGGAAAATCGCGGGGGTAGCGGTGTCCCAGGCTCGCGGTGACCGGGGAGCCGCCACGAAGCTCGGTTCTCCCGGGGCGCGGGATGGGTGCACCGGGCAGAACGCTGCGGGTTGGGTCGTGCCGCCGCAGCCGCCGGGCTTGTCACTGAGCCGCCTTGGCAGAGCTTTGCTGCCGGGCCCCGGAGCCGCTGGCCTCGCTCCAGGGGTGGGTGAATTCCCAGGAACTGGCAGAGACACGGCTGCTACCCGCGGCATCTGGGTGTCGGAGCTCGCGCCTCGAGTCTACTGCACCGGAACAATTCCGCTCCTGGGTTGACGAGAGCCCCACCCTCATCCCTCTCAAGGGGAAACTGAGGCACGGGCGGGTCTCAGCCTCCCCCGGCCTGCACAGCTCCCCCGGAGCTACTCCTGGGGTGCCGGACAGCTCCCTGAGCCCGGCGTGGGCAGCGAACCGTGCTTCTGGCCCCTGGACAGAGCTCGTGCCCAATTCTGGTGCTTTTGCTTTAGGAAAGAATGTGATTTGAGCCTTTAGCTCCGGAAAGAAGCTTTACTGCAGGAATGCCGTCCGGCTCCTGCCGGTCCCGGAGCTCAGCCCTGTGCCCGGCACTGTGCCCGGGGTGTGATAAGCCCCGAAGCAGAAGGAAGTGAGAGCCCAGCCGTCGCCCTCAATTTGGGGCTACCCTCCCTTGCTCTCACCCGCAGCTGGAGCCGAGAGGGGCCCGCGATCCCCGCGATGGCCGTGGGCACCCAGCTGGGGCTGCTGCTGTGGAAGAACTTCACCTACCGCCGGCGGCAGAGGGTGAGTGGGCGATTGGGGTGGGGCTACCCAGAGCCGATAGTTCCTGGCACAGGGGCAGGCAGAGCCCTGGACACTGACGGGTACCGGAACCCCCACCAACCTTGCGTCTCCCCCAGATCCAGCTGGCTATCGAGATCTTGTGGCCCCTCTTCCTCTTCCTTATCTTGATCTCAGTGCGACGATCCCACCCGCCCTTCAAGCAGCACGAGTGTGAGTGTCCCCCGCAGGACCCCCCTCTCCCCCCCCCCGCAAGACCCCTCTGCGTGCCCCTGTACGGGAGTCGTTCGGGGTGACACCGTGGGGACAAACACGGGAGGTGGTCACAGGGTGGTGCTCACTGGCATCTCCCTGCTCAGGTGTGTGTTGGGTCCCGGGGGTCCTGCACTGCCCCCCCCAACATGCCTCCCTCTCCTTCAGGCCACTTTCCCAACAAGGCGCTGCCATCGGCGGGGACCCTACCCTGGCTGCAGGGCATCATCTGCAACATGAACAACCCCTGCTTCCGTCACCCCACGGCGGGAGAGGCCCCCGGTGTGGTGGGCAACTTCGATGGCTCCATGTGAGCGGCGGGGCTGGGGAGCTGCGGGGCAGAGCCGGGCAGAGCCGGGGTCTCATTGCCCACCCCATGTTCCGTGTCACAGCCTCTCTCGCCTCCTGACCGAAGCCCGGCAGGTCCTGCTCCGCGGCCACGGGCAGCGGCTCCTGAGCAGCTTCGCCCGGCTCCTGCCCGCCCTGCGCCGGCTCCGGGACAGTGGGAATCAGCGGAGGGGTGAGCACCGGGGGCGGGGGGTGCCAGGAGAGCGAGACCTCCTGTCTTACCCCTGCTCCCGCAGCTCTGTCGGTGAGGGAATACTTGAGGGAGGACGAGACCTTCTCCCGGTTCCTGCGGACTAACACATCTCTGTCCCCGGCGCTGGTGGATGAGCTGATGGGGGCTCGGCTCAGCCCTCGCATCGTGAGTGTCGGCGCGGCGCCCGCTCCCGGCGCCCACTCCCGGTGATCGCACCATGACTGCCCTTTCCTTCCAGTTCTCCCTGGCGAGCATTCGCCTTCCTCTAAAGGCCCTGGTCTGCAACGCCTCGGTCCTGGGGGGTTTCCTGGTGGGCGGCGACGCCGACGCCAGCCAGAGCCTGCAGCAAGAACTCTGCGCGCTGCCCAGCACGCAGCTCCGTGCCATGGAGGGCTCGTTCCTCTCCCAGATGGACTTCCCACGACTCCTGACGGTGAGTCCCCAGCGCGGTCGGGTGCTGGAAGGCACCGAGGCAGAGACCTCTGGCCTCCCCGGCAAGGCTGTGACCCCCTTCTCATGCCCCCTTGCAGGAGCAGCTGAGCTCGGAGCTGGGTGGAATCACTGGCACCGTGGAAGCTTTGGGCAGTTTCCTGCGGGATGCAGCATCCCTGATGGAAGAGGTACACCCCTCACTCCCCTGCCCCCTACCCACCCCCACTGTGTCCCTGCGTCCCCCTGTCCCCCAGTGCCCCTCTCCATTCTCATCCCGCTCTCCCCAGGTCTCCTCCATGACCAGCCTGGCCAAGCTGCGTCAGGAGCTTGTGGGGCTTAGGGCCCCCAACACCAGCATGGGTGCATTCAGAGCCCTGTCACGCATCGCCTGTGGACACCCCGAGGGCGGGGGACTCAGGATCCCCTCCCTCAACTGGTACGAGGACAATGATGTTAAAGCCTTCCTGGACCGTAACAGCTCAGAGCAGAGACCCGTGGCCTCAGGCAGCACCAGTGAGTGGGGGGCTGAGGGAGGCTCAGCCTGGGGCTCTGGGGGACGGTGGGGGCTGGTGGTGAGGGCTCAGCTCTGCACTCCTAGGTCCCTTCTGCCGGGAGCTGCTCCGCAGCCTGGAGTCCAGCCCCCTCTCACAGATCTTCTGGCGAGGGATCAAGCCTCTCCTTGTGGGGAAGATCCTGTACACGCCACCTGGGCCCGGCCCCGACAGTGTCATGGCTGAGGTGAGGGGGGGGGGGGCTGTGGGGGGCTTGGAGGGGTTTGGGGTGTCTCATCCCAGACCTGCCTCACTTCCCTCACACAGGTGAATCGGACCTTCCGGGAGCTGGCGGTGCTGGGGGAGTTTGGGGGTGCCTGGCAGGAGCTGGGACCCCGAATCTACACCCTCCTCAACAGCAGCCTGGAGATGCAGGTGCTCCAGGTGTGTGACCCTCAGACTCCTCCCGTTGGGAACAGGCTTGCTGTGGGGTGCAAGATGGGGTGTGCTGGGGCACAGCTGGCCAGGAGCAGGGTGGGATGCAGCTGGAGCAGGGTGGGCTGCGTGGCCTCCCATATCCTGGTCCTTTGCAGGACCTGCTGCTGGCCCCGAGCACAGCCCAACTCCTGGATGGGTTCCTCAATGGCACCTCCTGGAAGCTGCCAGAGCTAGCCACATTCCTGGTGGGGCCAGCTGGGGGACCAAACCTCACCTGGCACCAGGTGTACGCTGATGTGGATGCAGTCCTGAGCACACTGTCACAGTTCATGGAGGTGTGCGTCACCCTGCTGTGGGTGGGCTGGCCCCTTGCACTATCTGTGCCCTCTGAACTCTACCCACCTCCCACAGTGTGTCTGCCTGGACAAGATCGAGGCAGTGGCCACTGAGGAGCAGCTGGTAGCCCGGGCCCTGGAGCTGCTGGAGGAGCAGCAATTTTGGGCAGCAGTGGTCTTCCAGCCCCCTATCAATGCCACAGCCCCCAGACTGCCACCCCACGTCCGCTACAAGATCCGCATGGACATTGACGACGTTACAAGGACCAACAAGATCAAGGACAGGTTGGGGGATGCCCACCTTGTCTGTCTCTGTGGGCAGCCAAGCAGCTTGTGCTCATTGCCAGGGGATCCCTGGTCCCAGCACCGTGCTCTGCCCCCAGGTTTTGGGACCCAGGCCCTGCAGCTGACCCCTTCAGTGACTTGCGTTACGTCTGGGGGGGCTTCATCTACATTCAGGACCTGGTGGAGCAGGCGGTGGTGCGGGTGCAGACTGGGGCTGCCCCACGGACGGGGGTCTACGTCCAGCAGATGCCCTACCCCTGCTATGTGGATGATGTGTAAGTGGGCAGGGGCAGCCCCGGATCCTGGGACTGTTGAGTGACCCCCCCTGCTGCCATGGGGGACACATCCAAGCATCCTGCAGCATCACTGCACTGGGGAGGTGGCAGAAAGATGGTCGTGCCCTGGTGTCCCTGGCCCAACAGTGGCCCAGGAGTGTTGAGCTAAGGGTGGAATGTCTGGTGGTATCTCCCCAGGTTCCTGAGGGTCCTGAACCGCTCATTGCCTCTCTTCATGACGCTGGCCTGGATCTACTCAGTGGCCATGATCATCAAGGGGGTGGTGCATGAGAAGGAGACGCGTCTAAAGGAGACCATGAAGACCATGGGGCTGAGCAGCGGGATCCTCTGGCTCAGTTGGTTCCTCAGCAGCTTCATCCCCTTCCTCCTCAGCTCTGCCCTCCTTGTCCTAATCCTCAAGGCAGGTTGCAGGTCTCAGGGGGGGACAGCATGAGTGACACAGGGAACATCAGGGCTGGGAGCCAGCATGGGGAGCTCCACAGGCTCCAACATGCCTCCATTCACAGCTGGGAAACATCCTACCCTACAGCGACCCAGGAGTCATCTTCCTCTTCCTTGGCACCTTCTCGGTGGCCACCATCAGCCAGTGCTTCCTCATCAGCACCTTCTTCCCCCGTGCTAACCTGGCCTCGGCATGTGGTGGCATCATTTACTTCTCCCTGTACCTGCCCTACGTGCTGTGTGTTGCCTGGCGCGACTACATCACCTTCCCAATCCGTGTCCTTGTGGTGAGTGCCAGGAGCTGCCCCTCTGCAATGCCCCTGGTCCTCTGAGTGGGGGGCTTTGGGCTGCACCCCAGGTCAATCTTAGCCCACACTGCCTTTTTCACCATCCTCAGAGCCTGCTGTCCCCCGTGGCCTTTGGCTTTGGCTGTGATTACTTCTCCCTCTATGAGGAGCAGGGGGTGGGCATCCAGTGGCACAACTTGGCTGCCAGTCCTGTGCCAGGAGACCCGTACAGCTTTGCTGTGGCCATGGGGCTGCTGCTGCTGGATGCTGTCCTTTATGGCCTGGCCACCTGGTACCTCGAGGGTGTCTTTCCAGGTGAGTATATCACCCCTGACCCCCAGCTGCTACTCAGCCCTGGCCTTAATCAACCTCTTCTGCTGCAGGTCAGTATGGGATCCCCAAACCCTGGAATTTCCCCTTCCTGAAGAGCTACTGGTTTGGAGAATCATCCTTGTCTGGGCACTCCCTGTATCACACCAGCCCCCACACTGCACCTCAAGGTGAGTCCCTGCCCACCCTGGAGCTGTGTGGTAAGGGCAGTGGCTGTGGAGCAGGGCTGGAGCCCTCCAGCCCAGACCTTGCTCCCCAGTGGAGGGCTCTGCACCCCATGGAGAGGGGTCCTGCCCCCAGTAAGGGGTCCTGGCCAGGGATGTGACCCCTTGGTGGCCTCCAGTGCTGGTGGAGGAGCCGCCTGTGGAACTCCAGCCCGGCGTCTCCATCCGCAACCTGGTGAAGGTCTATGGCAGCAGTGGCCGTGCAGCCGTCAATGGGCTGAGCCTGGACTTCTATGAGGGGCAGATCACGTCCTTCCTGGGCCACAACGGCGCTGGAAAGACCACCACCATGTGAGCCACAGAGGGGCTGCGTGGCCATGTCTGGGGACAGAGAGCTGAGCTTGACCCGGTCCCCCTGTGGTCCCCACACAGGATAGGGTACCCTGGTCCCAAGCCCTGCTGCTCCTGTGCTCCATGACCCACTTTCCTCACCACTTCCAGGTCCATCCTGACTGGCCTCCTGCCCCCCACCTCGGGCACTGCCTATGTCCTGGGCTGGGATATCCGCTCCGATATCGACAGCATCCGCAAATCCATGGGGATGTGTCCCCAGCACAACGTGCTCTTTGACATGTAGGCAGGGGTGGGGAGGTGTGGGGAGAGGTGCAGGGCTGTCCCCCCTCAATCCCTGTGCCCCTCACCCTGTCTTTCCCCCTGTCCCCACAGCCTGACGGTGGAGGAGCACGTCTGGTTCTACGGGAGGCTCAAGGGGCTCTCGGAGCAGCAGGTGCAGGAGGAGATGGAGCAGCTACTCCAGGACACAGGGCTGCCCCACAAGCGCCGGGAGCAGACCAGGAACCTCTCGGGTACGTGCAGGGGTTCAGGCTGGGTGCCTGAGAGGGGCTCGGTGGCTCCGAGCCCCCCCAACGCTGTCCCTCTGCAGGCGGGATGCAGCGGAAACTCTCGGTGGCCATTGCCTTCGTGGGTGGCTCCCGAGTGGTCATCCTGGACGAGCCCACAGCCGGCGTTGACCCCTTCTCCCGCCGCAGCATTTGGGAGCTGCTGCTCAAGTACCGCAAAGGTCAGTGCTGGGGTCCCCGCTTCAGCCTCTGAGCCCCCCAGCCTGGGGCGAGCAGGGGGATCTACTGGTGGGGAGAACGTGCAATGGGGTCTGGGGTCAAGCTTGTTCCTGATCCCCAGGCCGTACCATCATCCTGTCCACCCACTACATGGACGAGGCAGAGCTGTTGGGGGACCGCACTGCCATCATCTCACAGGGCCGGCTCTGCTGCTGCGGGTCCCCCCTTTTCCTCAAAGCCAGGCTTGGCACCGGCTACCACCTCACCCTGGTGAAGCGGGAGAGGAGCGGGACAGGTGGCAACACTGGCACTGTCCCGGGTGTCACCAAAAAGGTGATCCTGATGATCATCCCTGCAAAGGGCAGCCACTGTCTCCATCCTGGGTACTGGGGGGGGGGGCACTGGGGGCCAGGTCCTGCTCTGGGGTGCCAGGCTCCAGCCACCCTTTCCTGCAGGATGGCAGTGACTCAGAGCACAGCAGTGACACAGGCCTGGGCAGCGAGCGGAGCAGTGATGCCAGTGCTGTGGGTGAGTGTTTTGTCCCCTCACAGTATCACCCCCAGCTACTCCCCATACATCCCCCGTCAGTCAGCGTGGCTGGGAGTGCACAGCCCTGCATCTGGCCCCTCTCCTCCTTTCACTGATGGTACAGAAGGAGATCTCCATCCCCTCTATCTTCCCTGGGGACCCTCAGGCTGGGATCCTGGGCACGTGGAGCTGTGGCCAGCTGCACCAGCCAGTGGCTCCTGCCCAGGGTTTCCAGCCCTCCCCATCTTTTCAGATGTGGCCCAGTTGTCAGCGCTGATCCAGAAGCTGGTCCCTGGCTCCCGGCTGGTGGAGGACATTGGGCACGAGGTGCTCTTTGTCCTGCCCTACAGTGGGGCCAGGGACGGGGCCTTCGGGGAGCTGTTCCGTGAGCTGGACGCACACCTGGCTGAACTGGGGGTCTCTAGCTACGGCATCTCTGACACCACCCTGGAAGAGGTACCTGGGGGTGTGGTCAAGGGGCTCCCAGGGTGCCCGTGACCAGGGGGTTTCCTTCACTGGTCTGTGGGCACTGGTGTGTGTTTAACACCAGCCCTTCCACACCCCCAGATCTTCCTGAAGGTGGCTGAGGACACAGCACTGGACACTGTCACCACAGGTAAAACCCCTGAGTCCTGGCTGGAGCTGAGCTCTGGGTACAGTGGGAGTGGTGAGATGCTCAGCAGCCCAGAGTAGAGGGGTGGTATGGTGTCCCCAGCACCCTGTGTGTCCCTGCCAGCGCTGGGGGTCCTGCTGGAAGCACCAGTGGATGCAGAGAGGTGTCACAGCCTGTGGTCTTGGTCCTGCCCTGGCATCTTGTTCTCATTTTGTCAGGCACCATGAAAGGAGCAGTCCCTGGCGAGACAGGGGATGGGGATATGGCCGATGGAGAGATGGGTAAGGATGGGGGAGAGGGGACCCCTGAGCTGCTGCTGAGTGCTCCTCACTTCCAGCCCCTGGGCTGGGACAATGGCACGTGTCCATCCGGGCAGCTGTCCATCCAAGCAAGCATCTCTTCAGGCACATCTCCCTTCAAGCAGGGGGATGCTCAGGGACCCCAGTTTGAGGTGTCTCCAGAGCAAAGATCTGGGATGAGGATGGGTTTGGGGGAGCCCAGCTCTGTGCAGGAGTTGGGATGGGGTATGAAATCTCAGGAGGGCATATTCAGCCCCTTTATCCTGGAGGAAGAACTGGCATGGGGACAGCCACAGGAGTCTGGGGGGGACTTGGGGCACTAGCTCTGACCGGGGTGCGTGCTGACCCCTGCACAGCTGTAACCCCTCTCTCCTCTCCTTTACATTGAGCCAAAGGAGCCCGGCGAGGTAGGAGCTGGGGGCTGTTTGAGGGGGGGACTGGGGGCACCTGCATGCAGCATCCCATCTCTGCTGGGATGGGGGGGATCTCCTATCCCCCTGCATCCCACCTGGCACGAGCCCCTTGCCAGACCCTCTCTGTCCCGCCAGCGGAGGAGCCCCGGGAGACGGATCTGCTGCGGGGGACGGCGGGGCAGGCGTGCGGCAGGGTGCGGGGCTGGGCTCTCACCTGCCGCCAGCTCCGCGCTCTCTTCACCAAGAGGATGCTCCACGCCCGGCGCAGCACCCGCGGCTTCTTGGCACAGGTGGGACCGCAGGGAGGGGATGGGGCAAGGCAGGAGGCAAGGTAGGGCAGAGCCAACCCTTATCCCCCACCGGCCTCCTCAGATCGTTCTCCCCGCCGTCTTCGTCTGCATCGCGCTTCTCTTCAGCCTCATCGTGCCGCCCTTCGGGAAGTACCCGCCCCTGCAGCTCCAGCCCTGGATGTACGGGCAGCAGTTCACCTTTTTCAGGTGTGTCCCCAGTCCTCTGCCCGCCGTGTCCCTCGTCCCCCACTGCCACCGGCTCATTCCTGTGTCTCCTGGCAGCAACGACGCCCCGGGAGACCCCGACACAGCCCGGCTGCTGGACGCGCTCCTGGCTGAGCCCGGCTTCGGCACCAAGTGCATGAAGGAAGAGGGGAAGGCGTGAGTGTCCGCGGGACAGGGGCTGGAGGGGGCAGCCGGGGCTTGACCCCCATCTTAGTGCCCACCTGCCCACGGAGCAGCTCTGCCACCTGGTGTGATGCTGTGGCACCCCAAACATCCCCATGGTGGGTCCTGGTGCCCCTGGCTCACACCAGGCTAGTAATGGGAGTCTCTCCCCCTGGGTTCCCAGGACAGGGCTGTGCCCACCAGCTTCCCACCCCGATGGCTTCTCGACCCCCTCAGCACCCGCATCCCTGCTGGAAGTGCTGCGGCATGGGAACTGGACACGGGCCAAACCATCCCCCCCGTGTCAGTGCAGTGGGCCGGGGGCACACAGGATGCTGCCTGAGTGTCCTGAAGGGGCTGGGGGGCTCCCACCGCCACAGGTAACCCCCAGGGGTAACCCCACGGCTCCATCAGTGCTAGCTGTGGGGGCAGGTGTTGTTCCAGGGATGCCACAGGGTTGGTTGTCCACCCAGCCCATCTCTTCATCCCACAGGTGCAAAGGGGTACAGGGGACATCCTTCAGAACCTGACAGGCAGGAACATCTCTGACTACCTGGTGAAGACCTATCCCCAGATCATCCGTCAGGAGTGAGTGTTGGGGCTTGGAACACCTGGGACACTGCAGGGGCACTGTGGGGACACCAAGGGAACACCCCAGGGATACCTGGGGGAAGGAACACTCTGGGGACATGTGGCTGGGTGGGCTGGTGCTGCTCTAATGTCCCCTCGGGGGGTTTCTCTCTCTTGTCTCCCCCTGCCTCATTTCTTTCAGGCTGAGAAACAAGAAGTGGGTGAATGAGCAGAGGTGAGCTAGAACAAGGGCTGGAGCCTGGCACAGGGATGGAGGGAGACAGGAAATCTCTGGTGGGTTTGGGGAGAGCCTGAATGGTCCCTGGGCAGAGCCATCATCCAGGTGCCTTCAGCCTTTACTTCATGTCCCTTACTCTGGCATCTGGGTGAGTGGAGGGTTGAGCTTGCACAAGGGTGGCGGTGGGGAATGGCTGGCAGGTTTTGTAGGATTGTGGAATTGTACAATCTCCTGAGTTGGAAGGGACCCACATGGATCCTGAAGCCCAGTTCCTGGCATGCTAACAGTGGGAGTCTCTCCAGAAAGTTTGGGAGCCGCATTTCTCCTGCAGGTACGGCGGCTTCTCCCTGGGTGCTGGCAGCTCCCAGGCCCTGCCGTCGGCAGCAGAGGTGGATCAGGCAGTGCTGGAGCTCCGGGTGCTGCTCAACATCACCCCGGTACAGCTGGACACAGCCCCTGGCTCAGCTCTGGTGTCCCAGTGCTGGGAGACCCCTCCTCACCCTGTGTTCCTGCACCCAGGGCAGCCCCTCAGATCGGCTCCTGGCCAACCTCAGCCACTTCATCGAGGGTTTGGATGCCCGCAGGAATATCAAGGTGTGTCCAGATCTGGGGGTGCCTCAGGGGCAAGAGCTGGGGGGCAGCAGGGATGTGACAGTGGTGTTCCCTCAAGGGGTAGAGCAGCCCAAGAAGGACTGAGAGTAGCTGGGGTTGGAGGGAAGCAGGAGCCCGGTGGGGAGTGGGGGATGCTCCTTGTGGCAGCGGGGGCTGCAGGCACAGCCAGGGGCAGTGCCAGATTGGGTGGGGGGCTCTGAACTTCCTGGCCCTTCCCACGCTGCAGGTCTGGTTCAACAACAAGGGCTGGCATGCCATGGTCTCCTTCCTCAACGTGGCCAGCAATGGGCTGCTGCGATCCCGACTGCCCCCCGGCACCGACCCCACACACTTCGGCATCACAGCCACCAACCACCCCCTCAACCTCACCAAGGAGCAGCTCTCTGAGGCCGCTCTGTGAGTGCTGGGGATGGGGGTCCTGCAGCCTCCTCTGGCCCCTGCTGAGCTCTCTCCTCCTCGGCAGGATGGCCACCTCTGTGGATGTGCTGGTCTCCATCTGCGTGATCTTCGCCATGTCCTTCGTCCCGGCCAGCTTCGTTGTCTTCCTCATTGAGGAGCGGGTCAGCAAGGCCAAGCACCTTCAGTTTGTCAGCGGGATGAAGCCCATCACCTACTGGCTGGGCAACTTTGCCTGGGACATGGTGGGAATGGGGATGGGGATAGCGGCCAGTTCCAAGGGGTCTGGTCCTACCCCTGACCCCTTTCCTGGTTTTTCCATCCCCACAGTGCAACTACCTGGTCCCCGCACTGCTGGTCATCCTCATCTTCCTCTGCTTCCAGCAGGAATCCTATGTGTCCTCGGCCAACCTGCCCTCCCTGGTGCTGCTGCTGCTGCTCTACGGGTGACGGGGCAGCAGAGCCCAGCAGGGGCGAGGGGGTTGTGGGGCTGGGGGCAGCTGGGGTGAGGGGGTTGTTGTGCTTGGGAGGGTGGGTGCTGTCTCAAACCCGCCAGGTCAGGAGGTGCACCTCAACCAACCCCTGCCTCTCCTCCCTGCAGGTGGTCCATTACCCCTTTGATGTATCCAGCCTCCTTCCTCTTCAGCATCCCCAGCACTGCCTATGTGGCCCTGACCTGCATCAACCTCTTCATCGGCATCAATGGCAGCGTGGCCACCTTTGTGCTGGAGCTCTTTGTGGACCAGGTGAGCCTTGGGATGCCCTGGACCCCCCATCCCTTCCTTGCAGGGCCAGTGCCAGCTCCCTCACTCCACTCCTTGCTGCCCCATCAGAACCTCAATGACATCAACCGTGTCCTGAAGAAGGTTTTCCTCATCTTCCCCCACTTCTGCTTGGGCCGAGGCCTCATTGACATGGTGAAGAACCAGGCAATGGCTGATGCCTTTGAGAGGTTTGGTGAGTCCAGACGTGTTAGGGCTGCTCACCCTCCCCAAAGCCCAGCACGGGGGTCCCCTATTCCTACAGTTCCTCTTGCTGCTTGCAGGGGACAAACGCTTCGTGTCCCCCCTCTCCTGGGACCTGGCAGGGAAGAACATGTTCGCCATGGCCATTGAGGGCATTGTCTTCTTCCTCTTCACCCTCCTGCTGCAGTACCATCGCTTCTTCCTGCGCCTAGGGTGAGGGCTGGCTGGGGGGTACAGGATCACCAGGTTGGACGAGACCTTCAAGATCATTGAGTCCAACCCATGCCCTAACACCTCGACTAAACGATGGCACCGAGCCCCACATCCAGTCTATTTTTAAACACATACAGGGATGGTGACTCCACCACCTCCCCAGGAAGATTATTCCAGTACTTTACCACTGTTTCCAGGAAAAAACTTTTTCCTAATATCCAACCTGAATTTCCCTTGGTGCAGCTTAAAACTGTGTCCTATCATTCTGTCAGCTGCTGCCTGGAAATAGAAACCAACCCCCACTTGACTACAACCACCTTTCAGGGAGTCGTAGAGTGATAAGGTCACCTCTGAGTCTCCTTTTCTCTAGGCTAAACAATGCCAGCTCCCTCAGTTGTTCCTCACAGGACTTGTGTTCTAAGCTCCTTCTCTGGATAAACTCGAGCATCTCAAAGTCCTTCCTAAACTGAGGGGCCCAGAACTGGACACAGTACCCTGGTGGTGCTCAAGAGGGTGGACAGCCCTGGATGTGCCCTTGCCACTGTTTCCACAGGCCACGGGCTCTGGAGCTGCCCTCATTGGGGGATGAGGACCAGGATGTGGCCAGGGAGCGGGTGAGGGTGGGCAGCATCCCCCCACACAGCCACCTCCTGCTGCTGAAGGACCTGACCAAGGTGGGTGCGTGGGGCTGGACCCTGCTGTGAGCTCCAGCCCACCTAGTACCCCTGGACCCACTGGCAGTGACAAGAGGGAGTGCATTGCCACCTCTCCTCCATGCAGGTGTACCGGCACAGGAAGGCTCCGGCCGTGGACCGGCTCTGCGTGGCCATCCCTCCAGGGGAGGTGAGGGACAGATGGACAGACAGACAGCTCTGTGGGCAGGGTCAGGGTTGCCAGTGACCCTGCTCTGCCCCCACAGTGCTTTGGCCTCCTGGGGGTGAACGGTGCTGGGAAAACATCCACCTTCAAGATGCTGACGGGGGACACAGAGGTGACGCTAGGAGAGGCCTGGTTGAAGGGGCACAGGTGGGTGAATGCAGGGACCCCTTGGCTCGGATCCCTCTCCATGTCCCCACAGCACCTGTGCCATCATCTCTGTCCCCACCCTGTGCTCATCCTCATCCCTGCAGCTTCTTGTCCCTATTCCCACAGTATCCCTGGTACATGTCCCCACCCTGCAGCGTGCTCACCTCTCCCTGTCTTATGCTCACCTGTCCCCATCCTGCAGTGTGCTCACCGACCTGCAGTCTGTCCACCAGCACATGGGTTACTGTCCCCAGTTTGACGCCATCACGGACCTGCTGACGGGGCGGGAGCACCTGGAATTCTACAGCCGCCTACGTGGGATCCCGGAGGAGGAGACCCCCAGGGTAGGGCCTGTACCCTGTCTTACCCAGCCCATGGGGAGCCCCCACACTCACCCCGTCTGTCTCTCACAGGTGGCTCAGTGGGGCATCACTGCTCTGGGGCTGGGCCCGCACGCTGACCGGCCGGCGGGCAAGTACAGCGGGGGCAACAAACGCAAGCTCTCCACGGCCATCGCTCTCCTCGGTTGTCCCCCTGTTGTCTTCCTGGTGAGGGGGGCATTGGGAGGCCCCATGGCAGCACCGGGGTCCTGCCCAGGCTGACCCTGGGCCGGGACCATTGCAGGATGAACCCACAACGGGGATGGATCCACAAGCCCGGAGGTTCCTGTGGGAGCGTATCCTTGGCGTTATCCGGGACGGGCGGTCTGTGGTGCTCACATCCCACAGGTGAGTCCCCACAAAGGGGAGAACCTCTCTGCCTGTGGGAGCCCCCCAGAAGGGAGTGTCCCTCTGCTCTGGAGGACTCACATGTGCCCCCCCAGCATGGAGGAGTGTGAGGCGCTCTGTACCAGGATGGCCATCATGGTCAATGGCCGGTTCCGCTGCCTGGGCAGTGTCCAGCACCTCAAGAACAGGTACCAGGTTGGGGGGCTAAGGGTGTCTCCTGAGGGTGGTGGCCATGGCCAGTCCTCACAGCAGTGTCCCCTCTCCCCACAGGTTTGGGGACGGGTACACGGTGGTGGTGAGGGTGGGGGGTCCTGGCCCAACAGCAGTGCAGACCCTGCTGCAGCAGCACTTCCCTGGCATCATGCTGCGGGAGCAGCACGGGGGGCTGCTGCACTACCACCTGCCTGCCCGTGTCACCTCCCTGGCCACCGTCTTCAGCCTTCTGGCCACCCACCGTGGCCCCTGCCACATAGAAGACTACTCCGTGTCCCAGACCACACTGGACCAGGTGACAGGGGAGGCAGGTGTTAGGGCAGGGCAGCCCTGTCCCATGGTGCTGTCTCTCATCATGCTATTCCTGCAGGTCTTCATGCACTTTGCCCAGGAGCAGAGTGATGGGGATGCCGGGGAGGTCACAGCCCCAGGGAACGATGCAGCCCCCAGCCCCGGGAGGAGTCTGAGCACATTCCTGGAGGATGACAGCTACCAGGAGAGCGCTGTCTGAATCGGCTATGGTGTCCCTTGGACCTCGGCAGACCCTTCCGCAGTTGTCACCGCAGCACGAGCCAGGGTCACAGGCTTTTGGGGTTCTGCAGACCCCCAGAACTGCACAGAAAACTGGGCACAACCTGCCCGCTAGCATGGTGTCACCATCCTCTGGGACAGTGGGTGCTGGGGATGGTCAGAGTGCCAGGACAGGGCTGGCCCCGGCTCCCGGCCGTGGGGTGGTGCCCTGCGGGAAGCTGAGCTGGATGGCGGGTCTGGGGCTGGTCTTGGGACCCCGCTGCTTCCCACCGGAGCCGAGCTTGCTGTACCAGAGCAATTCAATAAAAACCCACGGTACTACCGGAGGGCTCGACTGCCCTCACCACAACGCGATCGCAGTGAGGGACAGGGCGGGGGCACAAGGGGACAGGGGCAGCAAAGGGGCTCAACTCACAGAGACGCGCCTGGGGCTCCCCCAACCTCGCGGGGGACTTCAACACCCCGTGACGCGTCTCGGGGGGACAAAAGCATCCTGCCGGGGATGGGCTTTGAGACCGTGCCCGGAAAAAGAAAAAAATATGGAACGCTTCACGAATTTGCGTGTCATCCTTGCGCAGGGGCCATGCTAATCTTCTCTGTATCGTTCCAATTTTAGTATATGTGCTGCCGAAGCGAGCACGAGTAATCCTGCCCCGGTTGCAGTATTTAAACCTCCTCTGTTTAATAACTTTTACCTCACTGTCAGTATGATTTTCGAGCCCCCCGCGGCTTTCCTCAGGGTCGTTCCTCTAGTTGAATCGTACTGATTTTGAATTCTAAATATTTCCGCTTTTTGGAAATTTTTCGCCTTTTCGAACGGCTGCTCAAAAATGCCCTCTGCGCGCGATGCACGGCGGGAGATCTTATTTGCATAGAGGCGGGGCGGAGCCCCGAGTGTGTCCTCCACCGTCCCGTCGTGCCCCGGGTGCGCGTGCGCGCGCACGCGCGTCAGCCGTCGTGGCCGGCCGAGGAAAATGGCGGCGGAGCGCTGAGGGACGGGACAGGACCGCGCCAGGACAGCTGAGCCGCTCGCCGCGCCCCGGCCGCGCCGCGCCGCCCCACCCTTCCGAGGGTCCCCTATGGCCACGGGGACATCCTGGCAGCTGCGTTCCTAATGCGTTTGCTCCGGCCGCGCAGCTGCCGGGCCCTGCTGAGCGCCCAGGCCTGACCCGTTGGGCCTGACCCGCCGCAGCCCCGAGGCGTCTGCGCTGGGCAGGGGCTGGGGAGGGGGACAGAGGCAGCCGCCGGCCCCGCGCCTGCGGTTCGTCCGCAGCGCCCGCCCGGCCTCAGCCCGCCCCACGGAGGGGCAGCAGCCTTTTCGGGCCCAGCCCTCACCGGCCCCGCCGTCAGGATGTCCGAGAACCAGCCGAACGCCAACAACCACCACCCGGCCAACAACGCCGGGGCCGCCGGGGGCAACAACCGGGGCGTCCGCAACCCCAACCTCAACCAGAACCCGCTGATCAACGTGCGCGACCGCCTCTTCCACGCGCTTTTCTTCAAGATGGCAGTGACCTATGCGCGCCTTTTCCCTCCCTCCTTCCGCCGCATCTTTGAGTTCTTCGTTCTTCTCAAGGTGAGGGTCAGCTCCTCCTGCCAGCCGGCGGCCGGGTTGAGGGCAGGAATTTCATTAGAAACACAGAAAGCCGTGCTTCCGCCGGAGGTAGCAGGCTGTGTTTGGACCACGCACAACGAGCTGTTCCCGGAGCTCCCCTGGGCCCCTCCTGAGAGGGAGATCGGGGTGGTCCCGGTGTTCTCTGCACTTTGGAGCTCTTCCAGATCTATAAATCAAAAAGAAATTGCTGGGCAGTCAGGCTGGCGCAAGGCAGGAGAGGTTTCAGTTTCTGTTTCCTAGCAATCACACTTTTTGGATACATTTCCCACATGACCTACTGGATTGTTGGAGTTTTGGTGGAGTCTTTTTTCTGGAAGCAGTTAAGGCACACCCCGTTCTAACCCCGTTTCTTTCAGCAATGCCAGGAATGTGTCACCGTGCTCTGGGGTGACCCCACCTTCCTGCTGGATGATGGGAACCCTCCCAGAGGAGCCTGTCAGTGTCCCGGGGTGGCATAAAATACTGCTTCATGGCTTCCAGGATGGAGAAGGGGAGAGCAGCTTGCCAGGCAACAGCACCACACTTCTCTAGGTTTCTACATTTCAGCAAAGAAACATTCAGCACAGCTTATCTCATTGTGCACAGATACGTTTTCTATCCTCTCAGGAAACATTTGGGTTTTTCACATCCCTGTTCCTCTCCCAGTTCTACACCTGCATCCCAGCAAACCGGCTGGGACAGCTATAGTGCTAACAGGTCAGTGGTCGGGTAGAGTGGCTGGGAGCAGTTTGTGTTGCTTCTGCCTCTGATCACAGCTCCTCCCAGAGAAGGAAAAATTTCCTCAGGGCTCTGTGGAAAGCAGCCTGCAGGGTCAGGGGTCATCAGCGTGTTCCCAGCTCTTCTCCAGCTGCTGGCAGGAGGGAAGTGGGAGCCCACATTTGCATCCTGAGCCCTGGAATTGCCCCTGGCTCTTCTGTGGCTCCTGCAACCAGGGAGGTGGCTCTGCTTTACCTTCCCTCACATCTCCCTGTGCAGCTGCTCTGCAGAGTGATGTTTACCAGGCTGTTTGTTTGTCACAAATAGGTCAGGGCGGCAGGGCTGATGAGGACAGCAACGCAGGGTGGCTGGGAAGGGAGATCTGAGCTCAGCAGTGCCACTCTCTGTGCCAGTTGTGCTCACAGCTCTGAACTTTGGACGTCTCTCTTCACTCCAGGGAGCAAGTTTTTTTTTAATCCACCTTGCTTTGCTGTGGTTTATGGCTGTTCTGGAATGAAGGCAGGAGAGAGAGCTGTGGTGCTTGGGGTCAGCTCAATCTCCCCTGAGGCAGGACCTATTCTTTGGGACAACAGCTCTGACGTGGGTTTGGATCATCCTGCCCAGGGGTGGGTTGGCTTTGCTTAGCGTTTGCTTTATTCTACCTTTACAAAGCTGGCTTCTCTTGGTTTCAGCAGGAAACTCTTTGTGCTGAGGAGGGAAGGGCTGGAAGGCACGGACATGTTTCCGTGTCCTTCAGCGTGCCTTGTGGCCTCATCCCATGCTGCTTCTGTGTGTGGTCAGTTTTGGGGATGCTGTTGTATGCAGGACCTGTTCTTTCAGAAGGCTGTCACTGTCAGCTCTCATGAGCAGGAGCAGTTGGTTCTTGATGCCTTCGGTGCGTTCCCTGCTGGAACTGCCAAGGTCTTGCTGCCGCGTTGTTGATGGACGGAAGCATCAAAGCTCTTGTCCACTTGCCAGTCCACTCACTCAAATTATTCTGGTGTCTCACAGGCAGAGAGGAGCAGGTGATAACTGGGGGGGTCTGACAGTGTCTGCCTTGTCTCCTACCCTTTAGGCTCTCTTTGTGCTCTTCATCCTGGCCTACATCCACATTGCCTTCTCCCGCTCTCCCATCAACTGCCTGGAGCATGTCCGGGATAAGTGGCCCCGCGATGGCATCTTGCGGGTGGAAATCCAGCGCAACTCCAGCCGGGCCCCCATCTTCCTGCAGTTCTGCGGGGTTGAGAAGTTCCCAGGAATGGTGGTTGAATCCACGACTGAGGAAGAGGAGGAGGAAGAGGAAGAAATGACTGTGGATATGTTTGAAAACAGCTCCATCAAGGTAACATCTCCCTTTGTAAGCTGGAGAGGGGAGCCTGGGTGGTGGGCTGGGAAGAAGTCTTGGTTGGAAGTGAAGTCCCTGTGTGATCCCTTGGTCTCCTGGAAACAAAGTCTGTTCCTTGTCTGCTTCTGAGTCACCACATTTGCCTCTGATGGTTTAACACAGAAAGGAAAGCCAGAGAAAATATCATCTTGGGGGGTGGGGGGAGAGGCCTTTGTGGGGATAGAGAGAGCATGGCAGGTGAGAGGTGAAGAGGCTGCTGATGTGGCTTTCCCTACTCTGGTTTTCCAACAGTTTGAGCTGGATATCGAGCCCAAGGTGTTCCTCAAGCCATCCCGGGTGAGCAGCACTGAGCTGCCCCACAACGACAGCCAGGAGTTCTCGTTTAGTGACACAGCCACTAAAGGTATGCAGCCTCTGCGGGAGACTGTGTCCGAGTTTGAGATGCTAGCCCGAGCAGGTAATCACACCTTCACTGCTACCTGTGCTCCTCCTTCCTCCCATCATCATCCTCCCTGTCCTGGCTCCTTGGGGATCCTGCACAGTGACCTTAAATGTCTTCTCAGTGTGTTTACCTGGGGATAATCCTGTCAGTAGTAACAGCAGACCCACAGCAAGCTCTGCCATGAGGCTGGGGGGAGGCTGGGTTTGAAAATTTGCCAGGCCAAGAGGCTTCAAATCAACCGCAGGTGAATGAAGGCTCTTGGCCTGGCAGGTTCCTATGGTGATCAGGTATCTCAGATGAGCCTGAACCCCCTGTTCTGGTCTATTCAGTGTCTGCAATCCACAGGGATCTCCTGACAGTGACATTCCTTTTAACATGAACAGGGTTTGGGCTGTGTTCTGGGTGCTGAGCCAACACCAGCACTTGGAGCCGCCAATTTGCTACAATTAATTAATCCCAAAAGCCATCCAGCAGGTTTTGGTGGATTGTGATACAGCACTGCTGTTCCACTCAGATGTTCCCTGGCCTTATCCCACCCTTTTCCTGCCTGACCTAAGCTGCTCAGGCATTGTAAACTCCAGAGGGAGATTTAGTAGCTTTGTATTATTTAAAATGAAATTCCAGTGTGGACAAGCTTCTGTTTCTAGTGGTTAAGGTAGGAGATCTACTAAGGAGTATTTATCTTAAGATAGAGACATGGATTCTTTGTTTTTCCCCCAAAATTTGCTAGAAGTTGGCCTCTTTCACTGCACTGTAGTCACTGTGAGGACTGGAATTCTTTGCTCTGCAGACACACTGGGGTTATGGCTGTGGAGGAGGATGAGACTGGACACTATCCTGTTCCTTGGTCTTGCAGAGGATTTGCTTGATGCTCATCCAGAACTCATTAGTCTTGAATTAAAGGTCACTGAGACCAGAGAGCAGTAAATGTTTTTGGTGCAGGACCTTTATTGCTGGTGCCCGGGTTCTGAGAAGAGTCATGTTGTGCTGGGCTGGGGCACTGGTGGGAAGTCCCTTGTTTTACTGAATGCCTGGTTGGAAATGATCCAGAAAAGGAGAGGAAGAGAACAGCCTGCTTCCCAGATTAGTTACAAAATTCACATCTTTAATTCAGTCCCAAATACCTGATGTTATTGTTTTTTTCCAGGTTTTCTGTCTTCTCAGTGCATTATATTTTATGTTTAGTCAGAATGTTTTACCACAAAAAAAATTATTATACAAAGGAAGTAATTTGTTTGTTGATATTTAAACCCTTGATTTCCTTTTGAGCTTAAAACTGTTTATAATGGAAACAAAAGACAAACCAAACAGCCCAGCTTGTGTTTGCTGCCCAATAAGGGTATCCGGGGATCTCTTTTAGTGCTGGGTCAGGTGTGTCTCTGTTCAGTTCTTGTGTCCCTTTAACTGTCACTGTGGTGCCAGGAGCTGCCTGACAGCTGCCTTCCCCCCTCCTGGAGAAACACCCTGGCAGTCCGAAAGAGCAGGGATTAAATTGCTTGGCTCTGGCTTAGGAGGAGGTTTTGTCCTTTCAGAGATGATGTAGCAAAAAAAGCATCTCTTTGGAACCTTTCTTGGAAAAAAAACAACTCGGGGAAACTTCAGGCACCACCAGTTTTTGGGAAAGCTGTAATTGCTGCTGCCTTCAGTTCTGACATATAATTGCAGCAGTGACCTCGGTCTCCTGGGAAGTGCAGGGCTCTTGCCTCTGAAGCATTTACTTGGTGTTCAGCAGGTGTAAAGTGGATTTTCCTGCTGGTTCCCAATCAACATGGAAAGCAGAAATTGAACAGAACAAGAACAAGTGGCTCTGGGCTTGTCAGACGAAGATGTGGGCAGGTTCTGGGCAGAGCTTGGAACCACTGCCCTGAAGCTTTCCCAGAAGTCCCACATTAAGGACTAATGTCAAGGGAATGGGCTGTAATTCCAAAGAGTTTGTATTGATTTATGTTTAATTGGTTGAGGGAAGCCCGGAGCCCATGTTTGCAACCAGTTCCCTTTTCAAGAACATGATGAGAGGGAAGGAGGGAGGGAGGAAAGGGAACCCAGAGGGGCTGTTTCTCTGTGCTGCCTGCTTGCAGCTGTGGGTGTTGAGTGTCCCTGTGTCTCTCCCAGTGTGGCCACAGGAAGAATACATTGTGGAATACTCTCTGGAATACGGCTTCCTGCGCCTGTCCCAGAGCACACGGCAGCGCCTCAGCATCCCTGTCATGGTGGTGACCCTGGGTGAGTGGGAGGCAGCCCTGGCAGGGCAGGGGCCTCAGGGGTGGGTACCTGCAGTGCAGAAACCTCCACACCATCTCTGGGAACTCTTCTTGAAGCTAACAGTGCTCACTTCCCACGCAGGAGAGCTGCTGTGTGCAGCCTGCGTGCCTTTAGTAGGTCACAGATTTTCAGGAGGAGCTTTCTGAAATGGTAGAGCCTGGTTCAGTGAGCCCTGATGTCATGCCCAGCACAGTTTTCCCACATGGAGCAGGGAAGAGCTCTCTCCCTGGCTGAAGGCACTGAAGCTTTGGGCACAATGTGGAACAGCAGGGTTAGAGCTTCGTGGCCAGGGCAACTGTGCAGATGCTGGGGATGGTGCTCACAGATCTGTCGCACTGTGTGTGCTTCTTTGCCCCTGTGAGCACCAGCAGGTCATTCCCCTGAGCAGTGTTCTCTTCTCCTGGCATTTGCTCTGTTAAAACCTGTCCAAGTCAGGAACACAGCCTCAGACCTTCCTGTGCCTGTGAACCTGTGTATTTGTTTTAGTACAACAATCAAAGAGGAGCTCCTCACTTCCTCCCACTCAAGCTGAAGCAGAGCTGGATGGGGGTTAAGCAGCTTTTCTGTGCAGTAATGGGCAGTCAGGGTGAGCCCTGGAGACAGGCCAAGCCTAGAGGGCAAATTCCCTTTGTGTCTATGCCATCGAAGAGTGTGACATTCCTGACAGTCCTTAAGGCCCAAATGCCATTTGCCCTTTAGTGTGGCTGGATCTGTCAGGGGGTGAGATTTTCCTTCCCAGTCCTCCCAGGTTTGGTTCTACTGCTCCAGGTCCACATGCAGATGCAGCTTTGCTAGCACAAGTATCCCTCACCTTGTGCCTTTGTGGCTCCAGGTGTGAATAGTGTGAAAGGGTTTTTATGTTCTCTCTAGATCCTACCAGGGATCAGTGCTTTGGGGACAGGTTCAGCCGCCTGCTGCTGGATGAGTTCCTGGGCTACGATGATATTCTGATGTCCAGTGTCAAAGCTTTAGCTGAAAATGAGGAAAACAAAGGTAAGGCCTGGAGGAGTCTCAGCAGTGACTGCTTGGAGCAGTGGGTGTTTGTTCTGTGAATGCCTGACTATCATCTTCTGACTATTGATTAATCTGTAATGCAGGGAACAGCTCCCTGTGTTATTGTCAAGGACAAAATGAGAGAGGCAGGAGGGGAGAGGTGTCTGGAAACGTGATTTCCTCCTACCTCACCACCCTGCATGACAATGAGCGCTGCCCTGAGGATTTGCTACAAATCCTGTTTCTTTAGCAGGCACTGGAGCTTGGTTCTTAGTCCATGGCTTAATCGGACTGAGCTTGTGTTTGTGCTTTTTCTCCAGGTTTTCTTCGCAACGTGGTGTCTGGGGAGCATTATCGCTTTGTCAGCATGTGGATGGCCAGGACGTCCTACCTGGCAGCCTTTGTCATCATGGTCATCTTCGTAAGTCATTGTGAGCTGGGCAGTGCCTGGACTCAGCCTGGTGCTGGGCAGTGAGTGGTTGGTGTTATAGCAGAGCTCTCATCTGCTTTTAACATGTAGTTGGTGGAGCATGAGGCCCTACTCTGGGGCATATTTTTGTTAGATTGGGGGTTTTTTTAAAGTTCCTAAAGTCCACCAGTGAAATGAATGGAAGAGCTGACATAAAATGCAGTGTTGTTTTTGTTGTCAAAAGGGAGCTCTGTTAATTTTTAAGTGTCCCTAAAACATTCCAGCTGTCAGTACAGGGTGCAGACATTTGTCCTCTGAGACTTCTAAGAACAGCCCAGGCTGATTTGCCAGGAGTGATCAAGATAAACCAAATGATAATGTGTGAGGCAAGGTGTTCTCAGATACACATCAGACAAGATCCCAAGCCATAACTACACAGTATTTGTTGTTTTGGGTGGCTGTGGGTGACTGTCTCTTGGTGTGTAGCTGTCCCACCAATGGGGCAGGTCTGTGCACAGTCACACTGTGGGCACTGAAGAGGAACCGAGTGCAGGGAGGTGCTGGGAACTGCGGGAGGAGCGGGCTGGAGGATGGGAGAATACCTGCTCCCAGCTCTGTGGGTTGGTGTGGCCCCAGTGCAAACATTCAGGATTGGTCCCTTTACAAACAAATCCCTTACTGTCTGTTCCCCTGCAGCAGCACAGAGATTAATTGCTGTTTGTGAAGCTCTAATTACTCTTTGGGAAATGGCTCTGCACAGCTCCAGCTAATGAATGTGGGATGTGCAAGCCCAGGCTCGCCCGGGCCTCTGCCGCACTGCGATTGCAAGTGATTCCCTGCAGCCGTGGGGTTCTAATCTGCCTCCCCTTCTCTCTCCTGTTCCAGACTCTCTCTGTCTCGATGCTGCTGCGCTACTCACACCATCAGATCTTTGTCTTCATCGGTAAGGACTGGCTGAGGGGTTTGGGTTGTGCTGGGCACTGTGTCTGCTCCAGCACGGGGTGTTGTAAAGTCACAGCAAGTTTGGTTTGGATCCCTGAGGATCATTAGTTCCAATTTAGAAGGGTCCTACCTGTAGCTACACAGGGAATACATCATCCTGCTCCCAGTCACTGCAGTTGCCAGAGCTGTTCTCTGTCCTGAGAAGTATTGGCAGGCAGTACTGTAAAGATGGAGGGTTCTGTGGCCCTCCATCCTCCCTGTGTCTCAGTGTGTTTTCCCTCTTGCAGTTGACTTGTTACAGATGCTGGAGATGAACATGACCATTGCGTTTCCTGCTGCTCCACTCCTCACTGTCATCCTGGCTCTGGTCGGTAAGGACTTGCCTCACTGCTGGTGTCTGCAGCATGTCCCTCTGGGATCTGTGGGAAGTCTAATTCCCTGTTCCAAGCTGGCCACAGCAGTCGTTACTGTGGCTGCTCATCACAAGGCAGAAGGCTCTGGAATTTGATGGCACAGTGAGGTCCATTGTCCTTCTCTGGGTCCCTGGAAAATCAGCAGTTTGTTGAGAAATCCCAGAATCCATTGTCCCTGGATCTCATTGCAGACTCACACTCTGCGGCTACTCTGTTGCATTTGTACAATTTAATTTAAAAAGCAACAAAACCTCACAAAATCTGCGCTGTGGGATGCAGCTGACCTGCGGGACGTGGCAGGCAGAACATTCTTGGCCACAGCTGCTGCCATAAGCAGAGCCTGATTACCTGCCCTGGGCAGGTGCAGTCGCAGCCCTGCTCTGAGGAGACAGGACCCCTACCCGTGCTCTGCCACATGCTGATGTCCCTTCTGTCCCCCAGGTATGGAGGCCATAATGTCTGAGTTCTTCAATGACACTACAACCGCATTCTACATCATCCTCATCGTGTGGCTGGCGGACCAGTACGACGCCATCTGCTGCCACACCAACACCAGCAAGAGGCACTGGCTCAGGTAAGGGCTGGCTGTGGCCACATTCCCTTTGCCTGTCCTTCCCCAGCTGCTCTGAATGCTTCCCAGCACCCCCAGGCACAGCAGCCTCCACTCCTAAGGGTATTATCTAGGTGGCTGCTTGGGAGCTGTCCCACACACCACAGGGTCCACTTTGGGTTTGGGCCTGGATCTTGGAATCGCCTTGATTTTTCTCTTGTTTTGTCCTGTCCGTAGGCAGGCAACTCTAATTATCTGTTAATGAGTCTGTGTAACCCCGTGCAAAGTGCCCCTGCTCAGGCTGGTGTTGGGACGAGAAGGGAGCTCATATTTTTCTTGATTTTTTTTTTGCCTTCTTGTCCAGATTCTTCTACTTGTACCACTTTGCCTTCTATGCCTACCACTACCGCTTCAATGGGCAGTATAGCAGCCTGGCACTTGTCACCTCCTGGCTCTTCATCCAGGTGAGTCCCTGCAAGGCTGCTGCAGGGGGGCTTTGTCAAAATTCTTCTCAAGCTGGGTTGGAGGAGGGATCCTTATTTCTGTAAGAGATGGAATTAAGTCTGGTTTGGAAATGGAGCAGCAGAATTAGGCTGTGGAAGAGGGAATGTTTGGGTTGCTGCCTCCAGTCCAGCCATGGGGCTGACAGATAACCTGATGCCATATGAGTGTTGGGAAGGATTTCTGTCCTGTCCTTCTGGAATAAATCCTGGGGACAGTCTGCCTTGTAGAGGAGCTGTTCAGTCTGTGTAGTGAGGATGCTGGCAGGACCAGCTCCAAGCTGATGTCTGATATCCTGGATCAAGCATACCTGTTGGGTGTCTTTGGTTGTTGACCTGTGGTAGGATGAGGACATGGGCTGGAGGAATGCTGTCATCCTTATTTTCCCAGCCTTTGAAAGTGAAGAGGGGTTTTACTCTGTTGCCTGTCTTTAGAAAAAAGCTATAAAGCAGCTTGTAGTAGTCATAGTGGAAGGGATAAATCTTTGCAAACTTGCTGCTGACCTTCTGGGTGTCAGAGCAGCTGGACCTCTTCAGGAGAAGTTTGGTTTTCTTGGGATGTGGTGACCTGTGACCCAGGCCCAGGGTGACACCTTTCCCTTTCCTCCACCAGCACTCGATGATTTACTTCTTCCACCACTATGAGCTGCCAGCTATCCTGCAGCAGATCCGGATCCAGGAGATGCTGCTGCAGAACCAGCAGGTCGGGCAGGGCACCCAGACCACGCTGCAGGACAACCTCAACAACAACACCACAGCTGCCCCAGTCGAGGCCGGGGGCCGCCAAGCCCCACTGGCCCCTGGGCCCCCTGGGGAAGGCAGCAGTCCAGCCGCCCTGACCCCCGGCGAGGCCTCCAGCGTCATCGCTGCTGCCTCCGTGGGCAGTGACCTGAACTGGGTGGCTGAAACGGCTGCAATCGTGACAGAGGCCTCATTTCTGTCTGACCTGAGTACCACCCTCCTGGAGCCCACCATGGTGCACGAAGCTGTGGCCAACGGGACCCCTCAGGAGGCAGCCACGGCCTCTGGCTTGGTTGCCCGCATCAGGGTCAGCAGCGACCACCCGGAAACGGCCGTGAGTTCCATCACCATCGAGGTCACCTCAACGTCCGTGGTGGCTGCAGCAGATGCTCCCTCTGCTGCTGGGGCTTCACCCCCTGCCCCACTGCAGGAGGGGGTGGTCCCCAGCCCCTCCCTTCCCAAGCAGACTGAGGCTCTCGAGGGCTCAGACAGCCGAGCAAAACCCAGTGGCAAAAACTGCACGGGCGGCGGCAGCAGCGTGGCAGAGCCCTTGCCAGCCTCGGGGGGGGACAGTGACCAGGACAGAGGTTTGGAGGACCGGGGGGGGAGCAGCCCCTGCCCAGCACCAGCAGAGAGAACACCCAGCTCAGAGCCAAGCTCCAGGAACCTGTCCTGAGCCCTGTTGCTATCACTCTGGACTGCCAGGAAGGCATTTGGATTTTGTTTGTTACTATTTCTCACTTCACCATCATCCTTAACCCAAGGATCCCTCTGAGCAGAGCCGGAGCAGCTGGGACAGAGCAGGGCTGCTGTGACCTCCCACCCCTAGGAAAGGCACAGGGGGCTGTGGGAAGGATGGGGGAGTTTGGTCCCCTGGCCCACGCAGCTCCAGGTCTCCTCTGAGGCCTCAGGTGAGCCAGCTACCTGTTCCCACCCTGCCCCACTCGTGCCCTGGCTTTTCCTTGTCCCCAGGCTCCAGCTTTGCCCCTGCAGCAATATTTGCAGTCCAGGTGCTGATTCCAGGTGGAAGCTGACCTGGAATAGGCCACAGGCGTGGCAGCTTTGTGGTTAGAGTAGGAGCAGATAGAACAGGCAGAGAGTGTCCAGCCCCTGTGGGAGAGCCACAGAGGTGATTCCTGGTCACCTTTCCTGCTCCTGAGGGAAGGAGGAGCTTTTATCTTCCCCAGGCACAAAGTCTGCCCAGGCCAGGGCACAACCAAAGCAGAAAGCTGCAGTTCTTCAGCCCCCTTTTTTCTGTCCTTAAACTTCCCTTGGTGGGTGGGTGGGGAGGTAGGTGCTGTGACCAGGTGGGAGCTGCCATCCCAGGAGCCAGGAGTGATGCTTGGAGGGAGCCGTGGTGCAGTGGGTGTCTGGAGAGGCTCCGTCCTGCAAAGCTCCATTCTGGGTGAGGCAGCTGCTTTCCAGTGCCTTGTCCCTCCTGTGGGACACGTCTGTGTTTAGGATCAGCCCCATCCCAGAGGAGAGAGTGGCTCCTCACGCCTGGACTGTTGCACGAGCTGGTTTAGCAAAGAACCAAAACACTAAAAGCCAAGACATTTCAGCTGTTTTTCCCATGTTTCCCTGGCAGTGGAGGGGAGGCTGACAGAGCCTGACCCCTCTCCCAAGAGGCTGAGCTGGGGGCTGCCTGTGGACCCTTGCAGAGGGGCCAGATCCATGACAGAATGTGATGGAAGGAGGTTTTGTGCAGGGAGGTGGAGCAGAGTGAGAGAGGATGAACCTCTGGGAGAACCATGGTGCGACAGGGCAAGGACAGGAGGTGACATTAGCTCTTGGGGATGGCTGGGTCCCTGCACAGACGTCCCCGAGTTCAGTGTTGTCCCCCCTGGCTGAGCAGTGTTTGGAGTCCATCTCCTTCGAGGGCTCCGTGTGTTTCAGTGTTACCTTGTCAACACGGGGGGGCTCAGAGCCCCCTCCTCACCCCTCTGCCTTTCCCCCCTCGGTGCCCCCTTTTTGTTTCTCCTTTTTACCTGGAACAGCCATGGTGCTGCTCCAGGGCAGAGGGGATCCTGCTGTGACCAGCAGGTCGAATCTTGCTGCTGCCAGCACTCCTGAGAAGGGGCCTTGTGGCCAACTGGCTCCCAGCCTCTGGAGGGCCAGGAATGACCATAGGCTTTTGCAGAGGAGTGGGTGGGAGGGGAAGGGGGACCCCAAACCAAATGATTTGATGAATGAAGAGTAGAGTTCATTCTATTTAATTAATGTACAAAATGTGTTTGTATATAATAATAAATATTATCTCTTAACAGCTCCTGCAGTGCTGCCCCATGTCCTGCCCATGGCTGTGCTGGGCTGACGTGTGGGAGTCCTGAGGACAGGGGGGGTGCAGCGAGGTGAATGCTCAGTCCTGGGGGTGCCTCCTCCTGCCGTCCTGGTCTGTCACCATCTGACCCCTTGCAGGGTGCAGGGGCCGTGGCAGGGCAGAGAGCTGAGCGCCAACCCTGTCCCGGCCATGCTTGGTGGTGCTGGGCAGCCTCCGTGCCAGGGGAGGGGGTGCCGGGCTCCAGCTCCTTCCACAGCTGCTTGGAGTGGGGTGGGGAGCTGTTCCTTATCCTCAGGGGCGGGCAGAGCCCTGAGCCCGCAGCCTTGTCCCGCTCCCCGTTCAGCGTCTCCATCCCTCACCCTCTGCCCGAGGAAGGCTCCGGTTCTGCTTTGTGGTGGTTCTGGGACCAGCCCGGTTTTGCTGCCCTGGAGCTGTCTCTCCAGTGGTCTTGGCCTGCCTTCCTGTCCCATCCATAGCTTCCTCCTCCTAATCACGGCCGTCCTGCGGCGGGGCCGAGCTGGACCTGCGGAGGAAGGAGGGCAAGGGTTGCTCTCGGCCAGCCACGGCTGCGTTTGGGGAAGAGGAAAAGCAGACTTCGTCTAACTTCGTCATCCTTATTTATGTGGTGTAAAAACAGTGGGGATGCGAGGCTGAGCTTTTTCCAGGCACTGCGGGGATCTCTCACCCCAACTTAACGCCCCAAAAAGAACCTCCGGGCCCTTCAAACCCCCACTGCCAGCAGAAGGGACGGGAGGAAGAGACAGACCTCAGAGCTGGAGCAGCCCAGGACGTGCCCCCTCCCTTTTTCCTTCCACTCCCTCTCTGAGCCGGAGGAGCGGGTGACCTACCCTGCCCCAGCACAGTAGCCTGGAAAGTTTTGGGGGAGTCCCTGCCCCCCACCTCACCTCTCCTCTCGGTCTTCCTCGCTGGCCAGCGGGGCAGGCAGTGTCCGGCCGCCCTTGGTCGTGCCCAGCACGGACACCAGCTCGCTCTTCCTCAGCAGCGCCGCTCGCAGCTGGTCCCGCATCTCCTGGATTTTCTCCTCCAGCTCCCGGAGCTCGTTCTCACCGGCCTCTCTGTCCAGGGGCTGCGGGGGCCGCCCGTTCCTGGGGTGCCACGGGGACGACTCCGCCTCGGGGCTGGCTTTGTCCAGCTGGAAGCGGACCCGCCGTGCCTCCTTCCGCAGGGCGCCCCAGGGCTGTGCTGCCGCCGGTGCTGACCTCGGCTGGGGCTCGCACCTGTGTGGGAAGGGCTGAATTGGGATCTGTGGAGTCCATCTGCAGCTCCACAGAGCTCTGTGTGTTCACAGGGAGGAGGAGAGCGGGGCAGGATCAGCAGTCCCAGCTGTACCTCTGCTCCAGCTTCAGCTGCTGGCTCTTCCGCTCCTCCATGCCCATATTCAGAGCCCGATGGATTTTCTGTGGAGAATATAGCAAGAGAGAATTGGGGAGTGATGATCTGGATTTTAATAGCTCAGGGATTAATTGGAGGGTGATGGTCGGGAGGTGATAGTTCAGGGGTTAAACGGGAGTTGGTGGGCCGGGGCTGGAGAAGGGCAGAGGCAGTGCAATTTATAAGGGAGCAACGACCTGGGGTTAGGGGACTTTGGGGCTCTGTGTGAGCCCCTTCTCCTGGCCCCACCTGGCTCGTGTGCAGCCAGTAATTGAATTTCTTCTTGCGCCGGATGCGGGGCAGGACCAGGCGGTAGAAGACGTGCTCGCCCAGCGAGGTGAGGAGGGAGCCGCTCAGCCCGATGCACAGCAGCACGAACAGCCCCGAGAAGTGGTAGATGCCCATCTGCAGGGTCTGCGGGCAGCAGGGGGTGTGGGCTGGGCTGCGGGGGGTACCAGACCCCAGAGCCCCCCCCAGCCGAGGAGCCGCCGCACCTCAGTGACGGCGAAGACGCGCTTGCCGCAGGGCACCATCTTGTACCACTTGTCGTGCAGCAGGTCAATGAACCCCGAGGACTTGTAGCGGCTGATGAACTCGGAGACGTTGGAGGTCAGCGGGGAGTTCTGGGGGAGGCCGATGCCGTATCCTGGCCCCGGTGTGGGGGTAAGAGAGAGGGGCAGTGCTGGGACGGGAGGTACAGCCCCCGGTGCCCACCACGGAGGGAGCACCTCCCCAGCCTGCGTGGTTGTGGCAGGGCTCGACCCCAGCCCGATCACATACACACAGCAGAACCCCCTTCCCACCACAGCCCCCCCAAACCTTCGATGGCAAAGGGTTTGCCCACAGTGAGCAGTTTGCAGTCAGAGTCGATGGAGACCTCATAATCCAGCAGCGACTTGTCCATGATGAAGGCGTTGAGCTTGGCAGGCTCTGTCCTGTACCAGCATGGGGGGATGCTCAGGGAGGGGCTGCTCCTCCCTTGCCTAGCGTACCCCCAGCCTGAGACCCCTCCCGGAGGTGGGGGCTCATGTGCTTGGAGTGGGGGGTTGCACAGGCTCCGGACCTGGGGCAAAAGACGCCCAGGGAGGGGTAAAAGGTGTGGGGGACCCCCTCATGCTCTCCCTTCCCCTCACTTGAGCATGGTGACGCCATCGGGGGTGGTGGGGACGTTGTAGCGCCGCATGTACTCGTGCATCTCGGGGAAGCTCTTCTTGATGTACTCCTCAGCACTGCTCTCCCACACTGTGCCAAAGCGGAAGCCCTGTGAGGGGTGATGGAGCTGGAAGGAGGCACCAGAGCATCAGCACCCCTGGCCCCAGGAATGTGTCCCCACTCCCTGGGGATATGTCCCTAACCCTGAGTCCCAGGCAAGGTGTCTGGGCAGCCCCAGAGGTACAGCAGCTCTTGGGGGTGTCTAGGAAAAAGCTTCCCCAAGAGCAGCCTCAGCAGGAACTCAGCCCACGTCTCCCTGCCCTGGAGCTGAGGCTGGGATTAAACACCATTGGGATATACACACAAAGCTTTCTGTGGGTCTCAAAGACACCCCCACTCTTAGGAGGGGCCAAGATGCAGAACTGGGGCTGGAGAGGAGGAGGAAGGTGTAGAAGGATGAACAGGACTCCCCTCAGCCCATTCCCTGGCCTTCAGCTCGCTCCCAGTCCCTCTGAAGTAGCTGGACACTCGCTCACCTTTGGGTCATGGATGCCCGAGAGCTCCTCAAAGGTCTTGTCCCCTACCATGACAGCTGCCAGGTTGGCCGTGTAGCTGGAGAGCACCAGGAGGCAGAAGATGGCCCAGAGGTTCATGAGGAAGCGGCCAGTGCAGCACTTGGGCGTCTTGCTGGAGACAGTGCGCCCAAAGAGGATGGCATAGCAGAGGTTGAGGGCTGAGGAGTAGGAGAAGATCTTCATGCGGTTGCGGCCATGGGGGGTCATTCCATAGGGGCTCTTCCACTCGTAGAGGGTGAGGAAGAGCGCGGTCATGTGCAGTGCCACGAAGATTCCCACCCACATGGTCCAGTGCAGGGGCCACATGAAGGCCCCAATGGGCGATGCCGTGTCCTTGGTCCTCACCAGGATGCCTAGGCTGGTGGAGAAGAAGGGGCTGGTGAAGTCGATGACTTTACTCCGTGCTGAGTTGATGCTGAAGGAGGTGACAGCCATGTGGGCCGTGCCACTGAGTAGATCCCCCACTAGTCCCGTCCAGCGCCCATTCTTCCAGGCCCCATATTTCCCATCACCCACAATGTAGAGCTCAAAATCAAAGGCCATGTCCTCAGCCAGCTTCTCCAGCAGGTCAATGCAGTACCCATAGCAGCATTTCTTGTATGCCCGTGGCACTGAACCGTTGCCGTTGCCAATCTGCTCAAAGAGGGCATCCAGCACAGCCGAGTCATTTGTGCCAGAGTCCAGGCAGAGCTGTCCGGCCGGACAGTTCCCCTCCTCATCCACCTCCCTGGTGAAGACAAATGGATGTTCCACCAACGTCACCACCCGCAGCCGTGTGTGGGCCCCGTCAGCTGCCTCGCCGGGGCTCCTGTGCTGCCGCTGGCTTTGCCACACGCCCTCCTCCAGCTCCAGCTTGCCGTGGCTCCAGGTGCCCACTGTCATCCAGGTGGGGACCCCCTGTGAGTCTCTACGCAGACTCCAGACACGAAACTGCTGCTCCGGCCTCACCACTGCTGTGTTCTCCACGCGCACCAGCCCCGTCTGGCCATGGAAGGATGTGTTGGCCAGGAACCTGCCAAGGAAAGGGTTTCACTGCTCCGGTGTTCCGAGTCAGCTGGGACACAGGGATGAGGCTGGGAACTGGGAGCAGCACATGCCCGGGAAGGGACAAGGTCATGGAGGAGCAGCAGGACCCGGCCCCGCTCTGCTGCCCCGCAGCTTGCTGTGCTGCTGGGGCCAAGTGTTATTAATATTTATAGAGTGACTGTGCTCGGGCAGTGTTAAGGAGATCTGAAGTGACATGCCCCCCCTGTGCAGCACTAACAGTGTCCTTGGGGCCTGAACCCCATGGTGGTGGCTGCACACACTGGGGACAGCACTGCACTGAGCCCAGGGGTCCCCTGGCTCTGCCCTTACCCCATCCCAGGTCTGCGGCAGAACCCTCCCATGCACCCCAATACCACAGAGCCAGCATGGGGGAAAAGAGGAGCCCCCAGCACCCCCTTACCGGGCAAGGAAGAGCCCCGGGGACTCGCTGCCTGCCTGGTGCCTCTCATTGCAGTTGCCTGTGGTCTGCAGCTGTGTGGGGTCAGGGTGGCCATGGGCAGTGTGGGCAATGGCCTGGGATACCAGTCCCACCATGTCCTGCACAAAGAGCTCCAGCGGTGGCCGGCTGACCTCCCCAAAGGCCAGCAGCCCTGTGGGCAGGCCCTCGGTCTGCAGCTCATTGGCACTGTGTGGGAAGCCCAGCATCCAGTGGAATTCCTTCAGTGGCAGCCCCAATTCCTTGGCTGCCTGGAAGACGAATCGAGCACGGTGCAGGTCACAGCCCAGCATCAGCACTGGGCTGGAGAGGGTCCTGACACGGTCTCCATGCTGCTGCAGGTAGCGGGTGGCCCTGGGCTCATCCAGGTAACCCAGGTCCAGGACAGTGTGGAGGAAGAGCTGGGAACGTTGAGCCCAGAGGTCGAGGAAGCTGTTGATGTCCCAGGGGTGGCAGAGCACCAGGCTGGTCTCCTGCCAGTCGTTGGCCTGCAGGATGCTCGCCAGCACATCCACCAATGTCTCCGGTGAGCTCTGCCGGTCCATGTGGAAGTGGAAGGGGCTCTGCCAACACACAGGGGTTGTGGCTGTGCCTCTGCCCGTGGGAAGGGCCTGGAGGCAGCACCAGACATGGGCCCACCTGCCCTGAGGTCATTCCACACTCCCTGCCCATCCCCTGCCAGGACATATCCCAGGGCCCTTTTGGAGACAGAACGGAGTGGGGACTGGGGCTGAGGGCTGCAGAGCTTCCAGAGGAACCAGGGAACTTACCTTGGAGTGAAAGCTGGAATTGGGTCTGGGATAGAGCTGGGCAAGGGGCCAAGAGGGAACTGAGATGGGAGCTGGGATAGAGCCAGGATAGGGCTGGAATGAGGGCCAAGAAGGGGCTGGAATAGAGCTGCGATGGGAGTCAGAGAGCCAGGATGGGGCCCAGAATGAGTCTGGGATAAAGGCAGGATGGAGGTGGGAATGGGGCCGGGGTAGGAGAGAAGACAGAAGCAGAGCAGAGCCGGGATGGACCCCGAAGGAAGTCGGGATGCAGCAAGGATGAGTGGTTGAGATTCCGAATTGGAGCTGGAATCGGAGCCGGGATCGGGATCGGAGGCAGGTCCGAGCCGGGAGGAGGACCCGCGGAACGGAGACGGTATGGAGTCGAGAGGGGGATCGGGATGGAGCTGGTATGGATCCGGGACAGGGATCAAGACAGGAGCACGGACGGAGCCGGGACGGGAGCGGGCTCGGGATTTGTGTCCCCCGTGCAGTGCCGGCGCTGCGGGTCTCACCTGCGCTCGGAAAGGCAGCGGCCCGCGGGTGTCCAGGATGCTGACGAAGGGGACCTGGAGGGCGGCGGCGAGGAAGTCGAGCTGGAGCAGCTCCCGGCGGGAGCGGGGCAGCGCCAGGACGGCGGCCACGCCGCGCCCCTCCAGCGCTCCGCACAGCCACCGCGCCAGAGAGCCGGGGTCCCGCGCGGCCGGGCCGCCCCCCACCACCTCCAGACTGAGGTTGCGGGGCAGCGTCACCTCCCCGGGGCTCCCTCCGTGACCGGTACCGGCGGCTCGGGCCAGCGCGGCGCGGAGCCGGGCGCGGGCGGGCGCGGGAGGCAGCAGCGCCCCGAGGCGCACGGTGGGTCCGGGGCCGGGGCCGAGACCGGAGCCGGAGGGGGCCGGGACGCGGCAGGGATGCGGGTGTCCCCCTGCCAGCCCCAACGCCGCCGCCAGCAACCAGAGCGCCCGGAGCCCCGCCATGCACCCCGCACCGGCCCCGCTGCTCTGCGCTCCGCCGGAGGCGGCTCCGGCTAGGGACAGAGACCGCCGGCCGGGTCCCGCCGGGGTCCCCCCTGCCCGGCTAGCGCCGAGGCCCCGCAGCCCCCGGTGCGCGGTGGGTCGCGCCGGACCCGGCCCACGCAGCGCCGGACCCGCCCGCAGCCTCCCCGTCCACGCCCACGCACGGCGCGGGTCCCCCCCTCCCTGCGCCCCGCAGCAAAGGGGGCCCCCACCCGCGCGGTGCTGCCGTCCGAGGGCTGCCACCCTGGGGTCCCCCGGCACAGAGATGCCCACTGGTCCCAGGGTCGTCCCGGCTACCTCTGGTCCACTGGGATGTTCCTCCTCTTCCTCCTCCTCATCCTCGTCCTCCGTCGCCCAAGATAAACCCCCTCGGGTCGGTCCCCGAGCCGGACTCCGAGCCGGGAACTGTCGCCTCCATCTCGGTAAAGGCTCTCACCCCGATCTCTGTCCCTCCACAGCTTCAATATCCGGGGGTCCCGAGGCCGGGTGGTCCCAGGGCTGAGCAATTCCTCCTGCTGCATGGGGAAGGGGAGAAGGGCAGCAGCAGTGCAGCCTTCCTCTGCTGAGGGAGGGGACTCAGGGTCACCCTCCTCATCCTCGCCAGGGAAACTGAGGCTCAACCCAGCCCAAGGGTCCCCGCCACCAGCACACAAACACCAGCAACCAGGGCTGGAGCCATGCTAAATTAATAAGGAAAAATGAAGGATGGAGCCAAAATCCATCTGGCAAAAAGTATCGATTCATGTAATATCGATAAATGTAATGAGTCACAGTTAATGAATTTGCCTGCTGAGCCGGACCTGCAGGGAGGGCAGTGCAAATCCTGCCAGATCACAGAGGGTCATGGGGTGCTGCTCTCCCTCAGGGTCCCTGGCAGCTCCTTCTCAAAAGGGATAAACACAGGACAGCCCCCACTGTCCACAGAGGGGCAGTAGGATCTTGGAATGAAAAAAAGCCCCCCCCAAACACCAGGCACAGCACAGTGGGGGGGGGGGGGGGGGTGTCTCTGGGAACCCCATCCTCTTTTCTGCTTCAAGTGCAGTACCCCAACAGGAACCCCACTGGGGGGACTGGGAAAGTGTGGAATGACTGGGAAGAAGTGTTGGGATCTGGGCTTGGCTTGGGGCTGCATCCCTGGGGCCTCAGAGGTCTCCCTGCAGCAGGGATATGCTCCCACCTCCTGCCTCGCCGCAGCCCCTGGCTGTGGGTGACAGTCCCTGCTGCAGCCAATGAATGTTGATCCAAAGCGATGGGAGGAAGAGGAGCAGGAGAGGAAGGGAAAGGAACAGGCTCCAGTGATTAAGCTAAAAGCATCTTCTTGGGAACTGGGGATGCTTGGATGCTCCGGTTTTAAAATGCATTTTAAATCATCTGCACTTGGTGTACTGAACAGGGTGGGGGATGACACAGAGGGATGGCCGAGTGACACCTCAACACTCTGTAAAGACACAGAGGGACCCTTGGGGCAAAGGCAACTGAGCAGTTTGGGGATAAGGAAGCACTTTCTCACTCTCAGTGGGCAGCCCCAGGGATGCAGTGATAAGTGGGCAATGTCTGTGGCCATGCAAGGGGGTTGTTAAAGAAACCATCGTGGGCATCTTTCACTATAAAAAACAAATCTTTTATGTAAAAAATAAACCTAAACAAAACCCACAACCCCCTCTGCCATGCTGTGACAATACAAAAGGCCGAGTCCCCAAACACCGTGAAAACAGAGTCGGTAGATCCAAATATATATAAATTGTTGACTGATGAGATTGGAAATAGCACCTTGCTGGTCCCCCTGCCCCTCCCCAGAGTGACCCTGCGCCCCAAAACCACCACCTGTGCTCCAAGCCCAGAGAGACCCCAGGCTCTGCCTGCCAGACAGAGCAGGAGCCCTATCCTCAGCCCTGGTAGCCTGGTACCCCCCCACCTGTTGCAGCAGCCCCCCCACTGCACCCCTGGAGCAGGAGCTCTTCAGCCCCTGCTGTCCAGAGCGCAGGGTCCAGTGGCACTGAGCAGCAATCCCCAGGACAGGATGAGCAGAAGGGGGTCTCCAAAATCCAATCTCAAACCGGTATCGAGAGGAAAACACTTTTCTGTCTGCACTGCAGGGTCAAGTAACGAAAAGAAACAAAAAAGGAGCAGGGGAAGAGACGGGGAATGAGCAGGAGCTGCATCCTGAGCCCTCCCAGGAGTCGGCAACGCTCCTCCTGCAGCGGCAGCCCGAGTGCCCCCTGGCCCCGAATCGGGGTGAACACGGTCCCTGTGCTGTCCCCTCGCGGTCCCCACGCCGGTCTCAGTCCGGGGTCACGGACCAGGAGAAGGCGGCGGCGTGTGCCGGGTCAGGGGAAGGTGAGACGGGTGCTCAGCCGGCTGGGCGGTGCCCGAGGGTGGGAAGGTTCTTCCCCAGGAGCCGGACAGGGAGAGGCGGAGGGGTGCGAGGGCGGGGGGGAGCCTCTTCACTTGGCTGGTTTGGTGATGATGCGAGTGGAGAAGTCAAAGAGGTCCTTGTTGATTTTGCGGAGGTTGCTCACCTCCTCTTCCAGCTCGCTCACCTGGATCGTCAGGTGCTCCTGGTCTCCCACCAGGTTCTGTGACAGGAAAACACAACAAACAAGTGTCAGGGCCTCAGCTCTGACAGGCACAGGTTGCTGCTCCTTCCACAGCAGTAAACCCCAAACCCTTTGGTCCCCTCCCTCCTCCTCCTCAAAGTGCAGCCCCTCCTGCCCATGTCACCAGTATATTTCAGGGTTCTTTTCCCCGTTCCCAACTTAGTCAGGGCCTCATGAGTCAGATCAGCTGACAAGGATCCCCCCTCAAGGGGTCTGTACCAAATTCCCAGCCTGTACCAAATTCTCACCTTTTCCCTCGTCGAGTACATCTGTGAGTACATCTTCTCTGCCTTCTCCAGGTAGCTCTGCCCAGGCTCCTGCAGGGACCAGAATGGAAGGGTTGGCAGAGCAGACACAGACCCTCTCCCCATGCCCCTGGACTGGGAGAGGCCCTGGGAGATCCTACTGTCCCCTCTGCCATGCAAACAGCCCCTTGGCCTGCTGCAACCAAGCTAGCAGGGAGCTTATCCATTTGCTCTGGCAGGACTGTCATTGTCACCTGCCCAGAGGTAAGTGCTGGCAGAGGGGAGCAGCTCTGGGAGCACTGGAAGAGAGGCTGGGATGGGCAGGACACTGATGGTGTGCGACCCTCCCTGCCTGGAGGCAACCATGCCGGGACCAAGGAAACTGTGGGACAGCAGTCAGCCCACACTGCAGCACGGGGCTGGGAGGACAAATGACTGCAGCAGCCAGGACGGGGAAAGGAGCAGGAGGGAGCAGGATCGGGTTTCACCAGCTGGAGAAGAAGCTTTACTCTGGCACAATCCCTCCTGGATGTCTGTCCCCCCTCCCCAGCCACCCACTTGCCCCCAGTACCTGCTGATGCAGCCCCAGGCGCAGCGTCACCCCCTCAGTGCCTGGCTCGTCGCTGCTCTCAGTGCCGTGCAGGTGTCTGCTGAACTTGGGCAGGGGCACACTGGGCTTCCCGTCGGGGTTGAACATGTTGGCTGGGGCCAGCACGATGAAGGCGTTTGTCACAGGACCTTTGACGGGACAGAGGGGACAGGTCAGGCTGGACCCTGGTGGGTTTGAGAGGCAGGGGCCTCGGGCAGCACCAAGAACAGCGAGTACGACCCTGGCACAGGCAGTGGCCAACATTCTCTACCCTCCCCAGCAGCTCTCCCTGCCTGGGGCTGCAGCTTTCCTGGCCACTTGGCACCCCCGGGGGATCAGAGCCCGCCCACCCTGAGCTGCCATTCATCAGCAGCTCCGTGCTGCCACCATCCATCACACGCTCTCAATGGCAGAGCTGATGAGTGTGTTAATTACTGCATTTACCCGCGGCTGCTGCCGCCCCCTCCCAGCTCCTGCTCGCTGGGAGCTCCCACCGCTGTCCCACATGCCCCGTTAAGCACAGCAGCCCCCAGCCCCGCTCCAGCTTGGCCACTGCTCCCACAGCCCAGTCATCCATTTCCCCTGGCAAAAAGCAAACGTGAAGATGGGCCACATGCACCTGAGAGGGGGCTTCCAGTGCCGTGGAAAAGGGTGTGGGGTGAGGGAGGGAACATGGTGGGGCCTAGAGAGGCTTGGAGCTGCAGAGCAGACAGACACAAGCAGCTCTGACATGGACGAGGGCTCTGTCACCACTGTTTACTCCTCCAGAGCCTGCTCCTAAATCTGATCCTCACAGGATCCAGGGTTGGGTCCCACCAGCAGAGCAGTAGCTCTGCTGAGTGCATGGCCCCAGAGCTGTTCCTGCCAGCTCTGATGGCTTCACTCCCTCCTTAAAGACTAGACGTTTGTGCTCCTGAGGCAAGTGCCCACCAGTGAGATTCTCACTGCATTGGCAGCTCATGGAGCAGTTTGAGAAGAAAGGTGGAGAGGAGAAAATCTTGGGAGCGTACACCCAGAGTTCCTCAAACCTGGTGACCACCTAGCCACAGCCACTCTGGTGCCCCAGTGCAGACGCAAGTCCTGTACCAGATCACCTTGCCCCAAGGCCTGGGGCAGCAGACAGTGCTGTGACCACCCTGGGCCAGCCTGGGAATGGGGTCTAGGCTTAGCTGGGGGGAAACAAATAACCCAGCTTCCAAGACAGAGCTGCCATCAGCACACATCAGCCAGAGCGTCCTGGGTAGGCCTTGCAGGACCGAGTCCTCAGGGATGGTCTGTGCCATGCTATGTTTGCAGAGACAAGGATGGAGCTCGTGTGACAGGATGGGAATTGAGGCCTGGAGGGATTTGGGGGCAGGCTGGCTCCCAGTCTTATCCCACAGGTCTCCTGCTTCCCCACGGAGTGGTGCCAGCCATACAGAGTGACCATGAGCAGCCCTGCCTCGCCAGCACTGTCACAGCTCATTACCCAGGAGCAGCAGCCTGACTTCTCAAAGTCCACCCGCTCTGCCCCCACCAAGGACAAGCCACCCTTGGTGACACAGCCCCCTGCGCCTGGCCTGCCTGGCCCTGAGCCACACCCCAGCTCCTTGGATTTATTTGCAGCAATGTTGAGAGGAGGGCAGTGGATCCTGTCTGCCCACAGCTTCCCCCGTGCCTGGCAAGCAGAGGGACCGTGTTGTCCTGAGGACACTGGGCCAGAGGCTGCTGTCACATCACCATGTCACAGCCCTGTCACCTCTGCCTTGGGGAGAGAGCAAGACACACTGGAGGGGCAGCAGGGACAGACCTTGCTGGGGGGGCTCACGTCACTGCTTGGAGAGGCCAAGGGGGGACAGGGATCCATGGAAAGGGGGCTGGGTTGAGGCAGCAGATTCCCCCACACTGGGGTGCTGCAGGGCCCCGTGGGGACTCCAGACCCAGGGTACAGCTTGGGGGTGCTGGGCTACCAGCCCATTCCTAAGCACACACAGCACAGCGCAGTCATGCCAGTGCCAAGGCTGCCAGGGAAACCAAGTCCCTGCCCACGGACAGCAGGGAACCAGCAGAGGCTGCAGAGCATCCACAGCTTGGGGTCAGCCTGGTCCTGCTCCTCCTGGGAAGAGCCTGGTGTATCCATTCTTGCCTGCAGCCTCAGGAGGACTCCAATGCCCGGCTCACAGCCAAAGCCTGGCCCCCCCTCCTTGGATGACTCACAGCTCCATTTGGTCTGTTTTCACCCTCTAGTGCCAGCGGCGCCAGGCTGGATGGACACTGCAGTGGGTCCCAATTAGGGATGGTCCTTGGCAGCCAAAGGAAAGAGGGAAAGGGTCTGCAGGCAGCCTGGCTTCCAGAGACTGCCCTGAGGCAGCAGCTCAACCACCACCGAGGAACAGGGCCTGGCTTTCCCCACCATCACCTTTGGGAGGGATCTGGGCCATGCCCAAGGCAGCCCCACTGGTCACTGTGGCACCAGGGGCCAGAAACCACCACAGCTGGGGGAGAAACACAGCAACAGGAGGGGTAAAAACCCCATTGCTCTGAGGTAGCTGAGGCACTCAACTGCTGCTCCTGCAATTTACTGGAGCCATCAAACTGAAATCCCAGACAGCTGCTCATATGGGATTCAGTTCAGGCCCCATGAGCTCATGGGCACTTACTGCTGGGGTCACAGAGCTGTCTCCCCTCCAGACACAGCTGGGGTGTATGTGGGGTGACTGCTCCCTTGGGAAAACAAGGAGGAGGATCCTGTGTGGCCTCAGCGACAGGGTGAAATCCATGACTCACTCCTGACAGTGCACAGGGGGTTGTTAACACATAGGGCAAGGTCACGGCACCACTCCAGACAGCCGAGGCTTCCTCCAAAGCCTCTGCCCTTCCCAGGGCGTGAAGCAAGGGGCAGAAACACACCTGGAGTGCCCAGGGCAGCACAGGTGAGACAGCAGCAGCCTTTGGCAGTGGGGATCCTGGAGATAAGGACATTCCTACCTTTGTGATTCATCGTCTTCAGGCACTGCTTGCTCTGGATGTCCCACAGCCTGACAGTTTCGTCGTGAGAGCCCGAGAGCAGGAGGCTGCCATCTGTGGAGACTGACAGACACGTCACCTGATTCCTGGAATGGGGAACAGGATGTTTAAACTCAGGATGACCCCAGGACTGCCAGAAGCTGGTGAGGTGGGCAGATGGTGGCTGGCAGGTATGTCTGGTTCCTCACCTGTGCCCTTTAAAGACCTTCCCGTTCTCCCGCTCTGTCTGGAAGGTCCTGTCTCTCTGAACTGGCTGCAGAGATGAAGCAAGGAAGAAAGAAAGGAAGGGAGAAGGGTTAACATTCAGGAAGGTTGAATCCAGCAGGTTCGTCACCATATCTGTAGGGGGCAGAGGAGACAAGGGGAACCAGGTCCTCCTGTGCTCTGGCAGGTCACACCAGTTCCAGTGGGAAGGTGACAGTGGCTGGGGGTGACCGAGCACACCTGAAGCCCCACACACTTACCCAGGCGCAGAGGTCGACCTGGAAGATGGACCCATCCATGCCCCCACAGAACATGTGATACTCAGAGAGGTCCAGAGTCACAGCCATGATCCCCACGTCGAAGAGCACGGAAAGCAGGAGCTCCCCAGATGAGATTTCCCAGAGCTGGAGTGACAGGGGACAGGAGAATCAGAAGTGAGAATGTTAATGGCAGGACTGGGGGAATGCTGACATCTGGCACCCCACACTGGCATTCCACCCCGGCATCCCCTCCCGACTGTGGCTGGGAAACTGAGTCCAAGGCAGAACCAAGGCAGAACTCGGGATCAGTGTCTCTGTGAGCAGGAGAGAAGTTTCCCATGCAGCTTCAAAACAGCTCTGAACCCTCTCTGTAGCTATCCTGCCCCCAGGGCATCCCCTGCCCCACAGGCTCCAGCCTGCTCTGCTCCCTGTAGACATCAGCAATGGGAAACAGAGGAGCTGACCCTGACATTGCCAGGACAACAGGGACTGCAGCAGTCCAGCCTGGGGGCAGGCACAGAGAAACTGCTGTTGCTGGAGAGGCAGAGCTCAGGTCTGGCAGCTCTGAGTCATTGCAGAGACAGCCAAGAAATTAAGACACTGCAACCCAGCAAAGCTTCAGGACAGCTTGGGGACAGGGACAGCTTCCTGCCACCTGGCAGGAGCCTGGCTTTGACCCTGCAGGGTCTGGCACCTCTGAAATGAGCCTCACCTTGGCTGTCTGGTCGAGGGAGGCAGTGGCAGCCCGTGCCAGGGGCCCTCCGAAGCCGCAGCACAGGTCGGTGATGGGGAGGCTGTGCCGGGACCAGACGTGCCGGGGGTCAGGGATCTGGGAGGGCTCTGCCTGCAACACGCTGTGAGAAGAGCAGAGACAGGTGAGGTGGGTCAGCCAGGACAGAGCCCCATGGGGAGCTGGGCCAGGCTCTGCTCCCACTGGGAATGCCTCTCTTGGCTGCAGGGACCAAGTGGGACATGGGAGCTGCTGGCAGCCTTGACACGCGGGTACCGAGGCTGAGATCCCTATCCCAAAGGGACAAAGACCCTCAGTAAAGGGAACAATCCCCTCTGTGTCACCCAGGGAAAGAAGTCAGAGACATATACCCGGCCCCAAGAAGCCCAGGTGAGACCCCAAAGAAAGGCTCCCTGCCAGCACGGTGAGCACAGAGCTGGCTGTGGGCTTAGAGCAACCGCCTGTTCCAAATTCTCTGTACCTCCCAGCCCCACTTACTTGTAGAGGTTCCACACCAGGGCCAGGCAGTCCTTGGCCCCTGAGAGGAAGTGGCTGCTGTCATCAGTGAAGCAGAGGCACGTGAGGTCCTGGTAGTGTCGGTTCAGGATGGCGAGGAGGTTCCCATTGGACACCTGGAGTGAGGAGAAAGGCAGAAGGGTATCAAGGATGTCTTGGGATAACGTGGTGCAGTGAGGGGAGAAGGGTGGGTTCTGTCACCCATATGAGCCTGTTGGCACTGCAGGACAGTGACTGACACCACTGAGGTACAGCTGGAACAACAGCCTGCACTCAGGACCACAGGGAAATTCAGCACACAGCAGTGGAAGAGGTTCTGGCACATTAACTCTGGAACCCAGTGATACCAGAGCTGCTCCTCGGGTCAAGTCACAAGTGTGCAGTAAAGATTTATTGTTCACTCTTAATATTCATATTACTTTGGCAGCTTCTTCCCTCCTCCCACAGGTCCTCAGGAGGTGGCAGTAAGGTTATGAGAGCTGCAGGACACCACAGGGGTGGCTCGTGGTCTTGGGCCAGCAGAGGCTTTAGGGTGGACAAGGAATCCCCCAAACCCAGAGCATTTCTTACTAAAAGGCAACACTGCAGATGGGGAGGGAACCAAGAAGAGAAAAAGCCTCAAATAAAATGAGAGTCCACTTCTTCCCATGATCTGAATTACACTAAAAAATCAAACCAAAGCTCAATTCAAGGGGTTTCATAAACAGCACAAAACAAGGGTTCTAGGGGCTGGTTCCACCTCCATGATGATTTCCATGGACCTCTCCAGTGTGCCAGAGGGACAGTGTCATACTCTGGAACACATCTGTAGGTGACAGGAGCTGGAGCAGGGTCCAGCTTGGAGCATCACAAGCAGCAGCTCCCACTGCAGGTTCAGCCTGAGGGATTTTATTCCAGTACAGTGGTACAAACAAACCCCAATGGCTTCAGGAAGAGCCACCCACACCATGAGGGCTCAAACCTCCCCTGGCATGGGGAGCTCTCCAGGTGAGGCATCTTGGGGTTTAATCTCAGTTTTAGGACAAGATGCTGCTTTTATATGCTCAGTAGTGTGCTAGGAACACAGCATAATCCCAAGTAATCCAGCAGTAATAACCAGCAGGACAATGACCAGAGCACAGCAGGGGCTGCTGGCACCCTGGGCACACACAAATATGCATCTGAAACATGGGAGAATCACTGTAGGAACATCAGGTCCTGTGCTGCTGCTTCATGGGATCAATGCCTGACCCCTGGATGCTCGAAAAGAGGAGAAAGAGGCAGAGTGAAACCTCTACCAGAATTTCTCCTGCTCCTATTTGGATGAGCTGTGGGCAGCACAGCCTTTGCCTGCTGTGGCACCCCAGGATCAGGATTTCCAGACACTTGAGGGATGGGGACACTCCCTGACTGTCCAGGGTGTGAGTGTGCATGGCCCTGAGCATCCCAGCACCTCCGTACCTCCCACAGGTAGATGCTCTCAGCGACCCCTGCAAGGATGTAGAGCCCGTTGGGAGAGGCTGTGAGGCAGGTCACAGGCCCAGGACAGATGATCTTCTGCTGCAGCTGGTCCTGGGACAGAGAGAGCACAGCGAGGGCTCAGAGAAGGGAAGGGGTTGCAAGCAGGGCCCCCTGACATGGGGGCTCAGGGAGAGCTCTGTGGGGGTCTCTGCAAAGGGAGGGACGGGGGGCACCTGCCCGTGGTGATGGGGGTCGGAATGGAGGGAGGGGGGCTTGAGGGTCTAACCGGGGACAAGGGGTGTCTCTGTGGAGAGAGGTGCTATGGGGGTCTCTGCAGAGAATTGGGCCATGAAGTGGTGTCTGCACACAGAGGAAATCTCCATGAAGAGAGGGGCCATGGGGGTCTTTGTGGTGAGAGGGGCTATGGGGGGGTCTGATAATGGATCTGGGGGGGCTCTGTGGGCGGAGGGGCTCCTCATCACAGGGCCGGGAGGTACGCAGGGAGGGTGGCCCCGTCACAACCCTCACAGGGACCGAAGTCCCCCCGCGAGACCCGGGGGCGTCCCCCGAGCCGAGGCCGCCCGGGCCCACCCGCCGCGCCGGTACCTTCCTCTGGAGCTCCCAGACGTTGATGTAGCTCTTGCCGAGCTGGGCCCCCAGCAGGTGCTCGCCGCCCAGCAGCGCCAGCCCGCGCGGGCCGCTGTTGCCGCCGCGGTACCCGGGCAGGGCAGAGCCCGAGTGCAGCTCCCAGACCGAGCAGTTGCAGAGCGGCCCCGCCGCGTCCGACACCAGCGCCACCTCCATGGGCGCCGCCATCTTCGCGGTCCGCCAGGGCCACAGAGATCGCGGCCGCGGCCCAGAGCGCCGCCCTCCCGCCGGCGCCGACCAATCAGCAGCGGTGCCGCCGCGGCCGTTCGGGGCGGGAATTGCGCACGCGGCAGGAAGCTCAGCAGGGTCCGCCCCGGTCGGCGGTGGATGGGTGACCGGAGGACACCGAGTGTGCACATGGGGACCCAGTGTCCCTACAGGACAGCTTTGTGGGTACCCCATAACCCTATGGACCCCCCCGCAGCCCTATAGGGACCCTGTGGACATCCCAGAGCTTCGTGTGGACACGCAGAGCTTTGCGGGAACCCCATAAGCGCCCCATAAATCTAAGGGTGTTTCTGAATACCTCCCAATCCTATGGACACCCCACAGCCTTGTGGGTGTCCTGTGGATACCCCATAACCCTATGGATCCCTCCACAGCCCCACAGGGACCCCATGGACACCCCACAATCCTACAGGCACCCCACAGCTTTGTGGGGAACCCCATGAGCACCCCACAGCCCTATGGGGACCCCATGCACATCCCATAATCCTGTAATTACCCCATAAATCCATTGACACCCCACAGTCCCACAGGGATACCCCAAATCCATAAAGAAATCCTATGGACACCCCACAGCCCTGTGGGCACCCCTGGGCCAGAAACCCCAAACAACACAACTTTATTATTTTTTTTAATACTTCTTCACTTTACAGGGTTACAATTGTCTTAAATATTCTGACGTTTAAATACAATCTGTATAATAATGTTATTATAAAATGTAAACTTTCAGTGTTTTTAAGTTTATTTTTCTCTTTTTTTTTAATTTTTAATTTTTTTAATAATAATCAAAAAGTCTCAATACCTGAATGTTTTGCAAAACTGAAATCTTTCACCGGGGCCTCGGGTGCGCCCGAGGCCACCGCGCTCAGAGGTAGAATGTGGTTTATTTTTTTATTCATTTTTTTCTTTTTTTTGTCTTTTGTGGTTTTTTTTCTTTTCTCATTTTCCTTTTTTACCTGAGTTAAGATATGCAACGCTGGGGGGAGGGGGGCGGCTGCAGCTGGGGCCGCTCCTTTAGTTTAATTTTCTTTCCAAACCCCCCCCCAAAAAAAAACTGGTTTAGGCTCTTTTTTATTATTTTTAAATCGATATGCAAAAAAGAAAAATAAAGTGGAAAGTCACCCGCTCTCAAAAACAAAGTGGGGGGAGGGCAGGGAAAGGAGGGGAGGGAAAATAATTGAAAAAAAACCCAAAACAACCCAAAATAGTGACTGACTGTACAATGCAAAAAAATCACAAAGAAAATCTAAGCCTGCCCTGGGCATGAAAATTTCCCCTTGGAATTTCTCCTTAAGGAGAGCTGGGCTGGACCCCAACAGCAGCAGGAGCTGGGCGGACCCTCCCAGGCCTCCCCAAAAAGGGTCCATGCAGCCACCAAGACACCCCCCCCCCCCCCCCCCCCCCCATGGAGCCACCAAGGGGATTCTCCAGCAAGGAAAAAAAAAAAGAAAAAAAAAAAAAACCTGCTGAAAACAACAACAAAAAAAAAGCTGGAAAAAACCCAAATCCCCTGAGATCGCCACTTCCCCGAGTGAAATTAAAAATAAAGGTGAGGGGAGGGAGGTCCCACCAGCCTGGACCACCCCCCCCTCCCCCCGAGGGCACCTGGGGAAGGGGGAAAAACCCTGTGCTCCAGGTGGGAACCTGAGAACGGAGATACCGAGGAGGGTGAGAGGGTTTCGGTATCAGGTTGGATTGTGTCTCACGCAGATGTGGGTGAATTCTTTTTTTTTTTTTTCTTTCTTTTTTTTTTTTTTTTTTTTTTGGGGTGGGGAGAAATAGTGAAAAACAACTGAGATTGTGAGGCTTAAAATAGATCCTCAGGTCCTTCGGCTTCTCCGTGAGCTCCGGAGCGTCCTGCAGCTCCGAGCATCCCCATCCTCTGGATCCTGCTTGTTTTTGGAGGAAATAAGCCCAAAGTGGCTTTAAGCAGTAGTTTTATATAGGAGGAGGAATAAAAATTAGGATTTGTCGGTGGGGGAAGGAGCAGAGCTGGACCCAACCACCGATAAGGAGAGGAGAAAGGAGATTCCAACTTTTTTCCAAGCTCCCATTTTCCCTGATGAAGACTAATATATATCATTTGCATGTTAAAAGTTTGAATTTTTTTTTTGTTTAGAGAATAAAATAGAAGCTATTTACAACAAAATAATCAAAAACAACCTCTTAAAATCCTGCAGAGAGTGGAGTTCCCAAAACAAAGGAGGGAAAAGGATGGAAATGAATAAAATATCTCCCTATTTCCAATTTTTTTTAGGCTTTTTGGTTTTGGTTTTTTTTTTTCCTTTAGAATTCCGGGGGGTTTCGCTAGAGCTCGTGTCAGCAGGCGTCCGTGCGTCTGTCTGGAGGTAACACGAGTTAAAAAATAATAATAATTATAATAATAATAATAATAAATGTACAGTGCAAAGTGTGATGTGAGTGAGGTAAACGGTCCCGGAGCGGCGCAGCCAGACAGCCGGCGGCTCCGGCAAAACCCCCCGGGCTAAAGCTTTTCTGCCTGGAAAAGGAAAATCCAACAACACGAGAACAAGGGCAGAGTCCATCGAGACCCTGATGAGACCCCGGAGAAACCCTGGCAAGACCTCGGGTGAGATGAGACCCCAGTGAGACCCATGACAGATCTCAATGAAACCCTGGGGAGATCCCAGTGAAATCCTGTTGAGACCCCAGAGAGACCCTGGCGAGACCTCGGTGAGCCCTGGTGTGACCCCGTCCCCCCACGGCCGCCGGTGCCACGAGGGGCCCGAGGCTCCGGGGCGTTAAGGCGAAGAGCTGTTGGAGGTAGAGCTGGGGGGCACGGCCAGGCTGGCTGGGGTGGGGGGCACGTTCCCAGTGCTGCCACCTCCGCTCCCCACCCCGCTGCTGCCGCTGCTCCGGCTGCTGCCACCGTTGCCTTTGCTGTAGGCAGAGGAGGAGGAGGAGGAAGAGGAGGAGGAAGGGCCGGGCGTCTGGGCGAACAGCACACCTGGGGAAGAGAGCAAAGCTGAGCTGTAGCCGCTGCGGCCATGCCCCGGAACGAGGCGGAGAGCGGCGGGAGCGGGGCCCAGCGCAGCCCCCACCCATGGCAGTGGGGTTCCCTGGGGAGCCCCTCACCTGTGTAGACGATCCCGTTGATCTCCACGGACATGCTGATGCTGTTGGTGCCGTTGCTGCTGGCGGCAGCGGCGTCCGGGCGGTTTTCTGCCGGGGAGAGCCGCGTTACGGAGCCCGCCGGGGCCGGGAGCTCGGCCGGGGCGGGCGGCCGGGGCCGGCACTGACCTGGCGAACGCGTGCCCTGGCTGTTGATGCGGATGCTCATGGGCAGCTGGGCCGTCATGGCCAGGAGGTTCTGCTGCAGTGCCCGCTGCATCAGCCGCCGCTGCTCGTCTGTCACCAGTGCCAGTTTCTTCTCCGGAGGCTCCCCGGACTCCAGCTTCTCCCGCAGCTGCTCCAGCGCCGCGGCCTGGGCGGCTGCTGCCACCTGCACCGCGGCCGCCTGCGCGGCCACCACGGGGTGCCCGGCCAGTGAGACCGGGAGCCGACTGGGCATGGAGATGGGGATGGGAGAGTCCTCCTCTGTCGGGGGAGCAGGTGTCAGGGATAGGGGCACATGGGTAGGTGGGTGCCACCACCCCAGGGTGTCCCCGGCCCTGGCACAACAGTCTGGTGCCCTGCTGTCCCTCCCAAGGTCAGAGATGGATTATTGGAATCAGGGTCCCAGGGCTGAGCCCACGAGCCCGAGGAGGGGAGAGGAGCATCACCCCTCTGCGCACTTCCCCCAGCTCTCCCTGTTATTCCCAGGGCCAGGACCCCATGGCAGCCAGACCCCACAGCAGCCAAACCCTGGAACAGGCAGACCCCAGAACAATCACTACCTTTCTTGATCTTCTGGCCTGGCGTGATGGCCCCGCCGTTGGTGGCAGATGCCAGCCCCAGCGCTGGCACTGGCAGCTTGGGTGACGAGAGGAGGCCGTGGGTGCTGCCGGGCGAGTAGGCAAAGAGGGAGCTGCCAAAGCCCTGCCGCCGGCCCTCCCGCCGGTTGCTGTCGATGGCTGCCTGCAGCTCGTTGGGGTTGCTCAGCCCACGCTTCTCACACTCGTAGGGGTACAGGTACTTCATGTACCTGCAGCCAGATGGGACACGGAGGGGGGGAGAAGGTGAGGGTGACACAGTGGTTGGGCACCCCTTCCCGTGTGCCACCCCACTGCTCCCTCCCCACTGCTCCCACACAGGGCTGTGCTGAGCCCCTGTCCCCTGCACAGGGCAGAGGGACCCCCAAGGAACTGCCCCTCTCCCCTCCCCTCCCCTCCGAGCCCCCGCTCACTGGGTGCGCAGGGTGAAGGCCGCGCTGGTGATGGAGGTGGGCAGGCTCAGCCCCTTGGTGATCTCCCGCCACAGCTTCTTGTTGATGACCTCCACCAGACCCCCCTTCTCGGTCACCAGCGTGTACAGCATGTACAGGTCCAGCACCTGCTTGGCCATGATGGGGATCCGGTTCACGGGGGTCCCTGGGGAGCGGTGGGAGGAGAGAGCAGGTCTGGGGTGCTGCCTTCTTACCCGAAGTGGGGGCGTGGCTGCCCAGACCCCTGCGGGGCAGTGGAGGGGCTGGGGGGATCCTGCTCCTCCCTCCCCTTCCACCATCCCCTTCTTTCCCCCGCAGGCCCTCCCACCGAGATCAGCCCCAACAAAGGAAACAGAAACTCGCACTTTCCAGCCACAGCCCCATCGTGGCCGAGCCGGTTCCTCGGGCTGAGCCGGCACCCAGCAACATGAGTTATTTATAACGGGGGTGGAACAATCCGGCTGTGAGGGTCTCCTATGAGTCAGGGGGTTCATCCCTCCAGCATGAGGAGGGGGCTGGCTGCACCTGTTCCCTCATCGGGGTCCTTCCCCTCCCAGCCTTGCAGTGAGGGGGCTCTGAGGGCCCCAGTGCAGCAACCCCAGGGGATGCAGGTGGGGGGGACCACAGGTGACATAACCAGGTTAAGACCCCAGGATACACAGCCAGGGGATGGGACAGAGCCAGGGGAACCCTGCCGGATCCAGCCGCAGCTCCAGCCCCCTGTGCAGGCACACGTGCCTTCCCAGGGCTGTCTGACAAAGGGCCAGAGCCAGCCCTGTGTCAGCACTTCCAGCACTGTTTTCCACGCAGGAACCAGACCCTCAAGCAGGAGCACTCTTGGATTTCAGCCCTTCCCACACGGGTTCCCCCACCACCCCGTGTCCTCTCCCCGGGCAGAGAGTGGGCACAACGAGGGTCTTCGCACCCTGCAATAACCCAGGGAGTGGGCAGAGGGGGTGCACAGCCAGGGGTGGTGTGTGGGGAGGGGCTGCAGGTCTGGGTGTGATGGGTGAAGGGAAGGGGGCAAGGGGGGGCCGCAGGCACTGGATCCAGCCCATCAGGTTTGACCCTGCTGTGCTGAGGGGTTAAAGATTAACCAGCAGCTCAGCCGGAGCCCTGACCTCGGGGCACTAATGAGAGGCAAGGAAATGAGCCCTCAGCCTTGGGGGGGGGGGGGGGGGTATGCGGGGGGCGCAAGGTGGGTGTGGTGGAACAGGGTGGGCACAGAGTGGGTATGGGGAAATAGGGTGGGCACGCAGCCAGGGACTCACCTCGCTTCTGCATGAAGCTGAAGAGGTCATCCAGGAACTCCTTCCTCCTAGGGTCACCATCCAGCTCGTACAGCTGTGTAAGAGAGAGATGCTCAGAAACCTTCTTACCCCATGTACCCCCCAACCTGAGACCCCCAGCTTCCGCTGCAGCAACTGTGTTGCTCAAAGGACACCAAATGGCTCAGGGTCCCAGCATGGGTCCAGCAGGTTCCTGCAGCTTGAGCTGACCTTTGCCTGTGCCCCACTGTGCCACTCCCTGCCCTCCTCGCTTGGAGCTCAGCTCTGGGATGCTGGTGCTGGGATCACAGCTGGAGTGGCTCCCAGGCTGCCAACACCGTGCTCAGGCCCGGCTCCTCCTGGGAACGCTGATCCCAGTTATTTTTATCATCCACTCACTGCCTGCTCAGAACAGCAATGCTTCAGCATGGTCCCTCCATGCCTGGGGTGCCGCAGAGAGCCACAGCCAGGAGCCAGTGGTGGGAGCCACTTGTGCCTTGACATAAGCTTGCGTGCCATGGCCCTGCAGGGAAGTGTCCTGCACTGGGGAAGGCAGAGCTGGGCCAGGCTCTGACACGCTGCACCTCAATCACAAGCTCTACTTGGAGCATCTTCAGCCGGGACCCCCCACCCCGCCAGCCCGGCACATTCCTGCCTGATTTATGGCGCAGGATCAGCCGGTTGGAGCGCCCGGCACGCCGGAGGCACACACCACACCACGCCATGCAGCCTCTCCTGAAGCCCAGCGCTGTTCCTGCCTGGAGGCTGGTGGATAATCCCCCTCCCCATCCTGGGAAGGGTGTTGGAGCAAAGGCTGTAGGGGCAGGCGTTGCCCAAACACCCAGAGGGGTGGATGCCACAGCTCCGCTTTCCTCAATGACAACTCTGAACAACTGCCAGTGGGGCCAGGAGGGGCCTATAAATACCCCCCAATAATATGCCAGGCACGCACTGTGGGGCCACCGCTACCGGTCACTGGGCCACCAATGTGCCCGCTCCCTCCATGGCTACGCCCTGTGGCATCATGGCATCATGGGCAGGTGGGCATCATCCTGGCTGTAAGTGAGGGGCTTGAGTCCCCTCCTTCTGCAGCCCTGCAGGGAGGATCCGGATCCCGCAGGGTCGGACTCAACCAGCCGGCACCGATCAAAGGGATCAATGGGGCATCATGATAAGCAGGGCCATAAACCCCCCCCCAGTTCCCCTGGGAAACTTGGCAGGCTCGACCAGCCCCTTGCACACCCCCAGGGCAAGGGCAGGAGCCACCAACACCACCGGCAGAGGCCCTCAAATCCCTTCTCCCACCCTGGCACCCCAGCAAGGGATCTGGTGTGGGAGTGGTATGGGGAGAATGAGCCATGGCACAGCAGCACCGCTGTGATTTTTGGGGCTGAGCTGCACCAGGCTACTTGTGCCAGATGAGGGATGTTGGGCCAGTGCCAACCCAGCCTCCCCCGTTTCCGTGAACAGCTCTGAAAGCCACACACAAAGAAAGGGGTTCCCCAGTGCCCGAACCTGCGGGGTGCGGAGCCATCCTGGGGAAGCGCCAAACACGCTGGTTCATCCACTGCCAAGACCCTTGGGGTCATGATCCACACCCCCCACCCCGCCCCGGCCTCAGTCCCGAGGGGAATGGATGCATTTAAGAGGATGAAAGAAAATTAACCGTCAGCTGAGGAGAGCGTGGCTGGCCAGGACAGGGGGATTAGTGGCTGCTGCAGGCAGCTGCCCCGTGTGCCGGCCTTCCACCAGCCCTGGTGGTCCCATGCCAAGCTCAGCTGGCTGCAGGCACTGTCAGCCTTGTCCAATTGGGATGAAGCCATGGGGGTCCCCAAGGGTGGTGGGCAGAGGGATCCCTGTTCTTGCCCGGTGACCACACAGCCCTGCCAGCACACCCGCCACGGCTGCTGGGCAAACGACGTTGCACAAGCTGCTGCTGACGGTTACCGACGAGACTTCAACAGCTTCACTGCACTTGGCAGCTGCTCACTGACCACTGCAGTGCCAAGCAGAGAGAAACAGATTCCCCTTGGGACCCCCCCAGACCCTGGTTTAGCTCTACGATTGCCAGAAAAACCAACTGCCAGTGATGGGCACCTGCCCAAGGTGCTCATCCGGCAGCACTGTGGTGCGAGGACATGCCCAGCCATGGCCAGGACGTGCTTGGTGTGCACTGTGGTGCGTGACAGAGTGGCATTTGCCGAGCCGCCCTTTTCCTCCCTTACCACTCCTGTTCCCCTTCATCCCCGAGCACAGGCAAGACATGAAGGGGACAGAGATGAGTGACTCCCGGCAGCCCCTCACAGGATTTCCTTGCTTTGACACCATCCACAGACAATGGCAAAGCAGCCAGCACCCTGTGAGCCCCAACGGCAGCACAGGACAGCTGGGACAGCGAGGCTCAGAATGCAAATTGAGGAACAGAAACATTCTGGTTTCGGCAGCATGTGAAACCCAGTGCGCAGCTGAGCTTGGAACAAGCTGGCGGCTGCTGGCAGTGCTGCACCGAAATCAGCAGGTGTTGAGTCGTGTGCCTGCTCGGTGCTGATCCCTGCCCCGTGCCCGTGCCCTGCCTCCTGCTCTCAGCCCTGGTTTCTGCTCAGCTCAAAGCCAGTTCCTCGCAGGGACATGCAGTGTCTCAGTGCTCGGTGCAAAGGTACTGGAGGGCAGGAGCTGCAGGCAAGGCCACCCTGTGCCGCTGAGTCAATACATTTATGTTTCGTAATTAGGGAGGTGGAAACGACTTAATCCATAACGCAGCTGCCTCAGGAATATCCTCTTATCGTGGGGTCCCCACGGCGGGGTGCAGTGCCAGGGGATGCTGTGGCACAGCCACCTCAGCCTGGCTGAGGGGAGCAGGAGATGCCCCCCACCTCCCTGAGAGCCCTCCGGGCTGCAGGATCTGACTCCATGCACCCAGTGTTCCCAGTGCTGACCCACCCCAGGGTGAATGCTTGATGCCAGTGGCACGGCTGGCTCTGGCCAACAGTGTCCGGCCCACCTGGCCACAGTGCAGCCCCCTCGGCCCCGGCCCCCGGCCGGCTGAGGACACGGAGCCAGATGGCTGTTGCCAGCAGATCTATAATTAAGTGGAGGAGGAATTAGGCAGGCGGTGGGCGGGTGGCCCTGACCCCAGCCCAGCGCCCCGGCAGGATGCCGGCCCGGCGTTTGGTGTGGATGACCGGATTAATGTTTCAAACCAGATTACCAGGAAAATCCCAACCCGCTGGCTTTCAAAGGGCGGGCAGGAGGCGGCCCCTTGGCAATGCCAGGAATGCAGGAGAGCCCTTGCCACGGGCCGGGGGTCTGACCTCCCCCCTGAGCTGGGGCAAGGGGGGCAATTACAAGCAGGAGGGGAAGCACCATTTCACAAGGCTCTGGGAATGCCGGGGGTCATGCTGGTGCCAGGCAAATCCCCCTTTTGGCAGGAGTCCCTTGTCTGCCCTATAAGGCAACATGGAGGTGTCCATGTCCCTGCATCTTGCGTCCGAGTTAAAAACACCTCCCCTTCCCCCCCGCTCGGTTCCGGGTTTTCAGGCCTCGGGGATTAATTTTCAAGTTTCTTTTCCATTGCCAGGAAGTGGCAACACTCTCGGTTTTCCTCCTTCTCTCCAAAACCGGTTTGGGACGTGCACACCGTGACGTGAGTCAGGACTGGGGACAGACTCAGGCGCCACCGCAGCAGGGATGGGGGCTGGTGGCAGCCTCCACCTTCCAGCGGTTAAACTCCCCCAAATTCCTGTATTTAAGGAAAAAACACAACGCAGGCAGCGGCGGGGAGAGCTCACCCTGTCTCGGCAGGTAGCAGGACCAGCGGTTACAGGCTGAGGGGCTACTTCTTTTCTTTCCTTCCTTCCTCTGGCAGCCCCCGGGGATGCATCCCTTTGTCCCGCAGACAGCCAAGGGGCCACACCGGGCTGGGGAAGAGCCCACACACACTAACGACTTCTTTAACGAAGAATAAACACATTTTATGGCGCATTTCCCGTCCCACTCCCAGCCCATACACAGCCCCCAGCCTCTGGCACGCCAGGACCCGCAGTGGGATCGGAGAGGGCGCTTATTCAGAAAAAGAAAGTCATTTGTAAAAACCAGAGCCAAGGATTGGCAAGGGCCCCGGGCCACGGCATTTCCGAGGTGCTGGGGACGGGATTTCCTGTAAGGCCATGGCTGACTCAGGGCTGGGGGTGCCCGAGGCCGCAGCCCCTCTCCAGGCACAGCACACCCGGCATGGGGTGAAGGGTTTGCTGGGGCCAATCCCTCCCGGTGAAGGGCAAAAGGGAGCGTCCAGTCCCGGAGCAGATTCCTACGCAGATAAAGCGCCTGGCTTAGGTACAGGTCACCCCTGGCTGTCCCCATCCCTAATCCCCTGCGAGCCCCCCAGTGCACAGCCCCCCGTGAGAAGGGGCTGCTGGGGGCAGGGATGTGTTGTGCCCCCTTCCCCAAAAAATCTCCTCAACACCTTGCTGGTGGGGGATGTGCTGGCGGGAGCCTCGCCCACATGGCCAGGGCCAGCAGTGACTCCACTGACCGGCCCGGCGGGATTCCTGCCGCCGGAGCACGGCTGGGCTGGGGGGCCGCTTCCGCGGGGGCAGCTGGGGAGGGGGCCCGGGAGCTTCCCGTCAGCACCATTGTTCACACCAGTTCCCAGCATTGTCCCCTCTGCAGGGGGACACGGCCCGACCGAAGTGCCTCTTTGTACCAGTGCCTCCTCCTTGGGCCTGGGGACCCGGTGGGCAAAGGATCCATCGGTGCTCCCATGGCTCAGTGACAAACCCAGTCCCATCGGCCAGGGAGTCTGGGGTTCCCCGAGACCACGCGGGTGCCCGGTGCCCACCTCCTCCTCACACAGGCTGGAGGAAGGAGTCATGTGGGGTGATCCTGGGGGTACGCAGGCGGTGTCACGGCACGGCGGGTGTCCCCGAGCGGCGGAGGGGACGCTGAATGGGCGAATTAGTCACCGTTTAACCTCCCTGACCCCCCATTGTCCGTGCGCTGTCGGCTGCCCTCCCCACCACAGCACGGGCCGCTGTGCCGGGCCAGCCAGAAGCTCCCGGGATCCCGGCAGCTCCGGACTGACACCGGCTCCCAGGACTGCTGTTTGTTCCCTTCCCGCAGAGGAGGAAGCGATTCCTGCTGCCGTGGCGTTTCCAATGGCAGTTCGCTGCTGGGCGGCAGCGTGCCAAGCTCTGCCTGCAATAAAAACTGGTTCCGTGTCTGAATGCGGACGTGTGGCACAGGCTGGTGAAGGGTCACGGAGAGGGAACTGGGGTGCTGGGGGTGTTTCCCTGGCCGGGCCAAGCCGCTGGCTGGCTGGGAGCCAGCCCGGCAGAGGCAACTCTCCCGGCCCTTGCTGTGTGCATGCTGGTGCATGCCCTTGACACATGCTTGCTATCACACCGGACCTTGTACAAATATTAATCCAATGGAGTCAGGCGCTGTTGAGAAAGCTCGTCCGAGGAAGGACACCAGGCTAGCTCCTGCCACCAGGCAGACCCAGCGAGGGCAGCCGAGAATGAGCTTGGCAGCACTGAGCTGAGGAAATGTGGCCAGAGCAGCCAACCCAAACTCTTGGGGCACCTGGCGAGCCCCTAACTTGGGCTACCCCTCCTGTGTGACTCCCAAGCCTCCGAGAGTGAAGCCCCTGAGGACTGGAGGGCCAAGACTTTGATTCAGGACCTGACCCGGGTGCGGTGGTGGCAACAGCAAGGCCGGGAAGCCAAGACGGGGGGTTTAAATTCCACCATATGTAAATGATCGTCTTAGAAGGGGATCGCGGTAAGCCCCGGCAGATGAGTCACCGGGGCTTCCACCGCCTGCTGGGATTTGGCTAATTGCAAATCTGTTCCTGAAATGCGAGGTCCTGCACCTCTGCCCTCCGTCAGCACCGCGTTGGGGGTCCCAGGGGTCCCGTGGGACAGCCAGGGTGCAAGGAATGCCTGGGAACCCCACCGTGGAGCCGCTGGAGGAGCTGGAAGGGGTCCAGCAGCCACAGATGGGGTTGACAGGAGCCATCTGTGGGCTGTCAGCCCCAGGAACCATCACCGCTGAACTACTCTAGCACCGCTGAAACCTCACGGTTTCCTCACACTGAGAAGAGGGAGTGGTGGTGGGCACTGTGATGGCACCAGAGTGACAGACCCCCTCCCACTGTGGCACCCAAGCATGTGGCTGTGTCCTAGGTGCTGTAATCTCCAAAATCAGGCACTGGTGCCCAAGCTGGAGGCTCCACTGGATGTGGGAAGGTGGGGAAATGGAAGCAGGAGGTGAAGCCCTTTGCTGAAGGGGTTTAGGGCTGGTACCTGCTTGGGTGCTCCCACTACCACCTGTAGCAAGGCGAGACCCTGAGCCAGCTGCTGTGGGGGGACAGGGAAGCCCTTTCCCAAAGGACTGTTGCCACAGAAGTGACATGGCCATACACTCCCCGTGGGAAGCATGGGGAGCAGGGGATTCTCCTCAGGGGTGAGCCCTGGCCGCAGGGTGGATTATCCCAAGCTCCAGCCAGAGCGGGAACCCAGGCACAGGCAGATTAAGTGACCAATAAGAAGGGTCAGGGAACAGGTCAGGAGCTGCACCCTGAGCCCCCAGTGTAGTTGCCCCAGGGGCTCAGAGCAAGGGGCCCCCCTGGCCCCCGATTGCAGCACGTCCGGCTGGGCCCTGGGACCAGCTGCCATTTCTCCTGCGGTTTGGGCCAGAAATAGGGTGATGGAGCAACGCTGCCCTTGCCCAATGCTGCAGTGGGGGTGGGGGGCTCTGCTGACAAAGGCCCCACTCCCTGCGCTGCTCTCTTATTTTTTTTTTTTTTTTCCCCATTTTAAATAAACCCTGTTAGTTCAGCTGTGCCGAGAGGGGAGGCGGCCGCCACCTCCGCAGCCCTTGAGTCAGCCCAGGGGGCTGGATGGTGGAGGGAACAGGGCTCTGGGTGGGGGGAGGCAGGAGTGGGGGAAAATGAGGATCTGGGACAGTCCAGGCATGGGGGAAATGGGGCTTTTGGGGGACACAAGGAGGTGATGACCAGGCTGTGGGGAGCAAGCCCAGCTTGTGTTGGGGGCACACTGGTCCAGCTGGGTGAAGGCACTGGGCACCTGGAACATGATGGATGTGTGTGTCCCCTGCTCCTCAGCCTCATTAATCATCCTGGGTCTTGGTTGGAGAAATGTTTTTACGGGTGCCCAGATGCCGGGACCAGCACCTGTGTGCACCCAGGTGTCTGGATGGGGGAGGCACTCAGCAGCTAAGCTGCTCTCGAGAAGTCCCTGACCTCTGGCCAGGGATCTGGTGGGATTACAGCCCCAGGAATGCTCCCTGAGCACTATGAGCCAATTACTGTGCCAGATCCCCGGCTGAGAGCACCCCTTGGCAGGCTGGGCAGTGGTGCAGGGTGAGAGGGGCTGAGTGGGGAGGACGCAGTCCTTTCCTCAGGAGGGGTCCACTGGTGACTCCCCCACTGCCCCCAAAGTCCTGTCCTGCTCAGGTCCCCTCTCGCCTGCGTTATCTGCTGCTGGCCTGGCAAGGCACCACAATCACCTCCCCAGCACAGCAGCGCCCAACTGGGGGCCCCAGGGCACTCCCCCTTATCTGGGAGCCAAACTGCCTCTGGTTGGGGGGCAGTGGCCCCCAGCCGTGTGATGACACTCAGGTCCCCCTTCCCTGCACAGGGGCCCCCTCACCCTCCCCGGGGGCGGCTCATCCGCTCGGCTGGCTAATGCAATAAAGCTCTAATCAATATTTTAAAGAAAGTAAATGGACCCTCCTGCCCTCGTTAAGAGGCCACAGGGCCCCTGCTCAGGCCCCACGCCCCCAGCTGGCTTTGAAGAGGAGAATAATCCACGGGAGAAAGGGGTTCAGAGGGGATCCCCCACGCCTTAACCAGCTCCTGGGAATTCAGAGGAAGTATGGGCTCTCTGCCCCTCCAGAGCCTACTGGAAAATCCCAGCTCTACCAGCCATGTGCACAGGGCTGGTCCGGGTGGAGGGGGGGTCCGGTTTCACCCACCCCCGCAGCCCTGCCGAGGTCACCGAGTTGCTTTCGGTTTATTTTTCCCCCACCACTGCACTTTGAAACGTCGTATCTCGGGGTGCGCTGCACCGCGAGAGATAAGGGCTGAGGTTTTTACGCCCGTGTGCCACCAGCACAGCTCAGATGTCCCCAGCACAAGAAACCTCTTGACCCACTAAAGCACCAGCACCCCCCAAAACCCCACCATCTGGCACAACCTCCCACTGGAACTGTGGTTTTAAATCCTTCCTGGAGCAGAAACGGGGTGGGGGGGGGGGGGTGTTAAACATCAGCCTAAAGCAGCCAGTGCAGGACATCCCAAAAGGGAGCACCCAAAGTGGAGAACCCCAGAGGGAGAGTGGTGGCTGCTGCAGCCAGATGAACACATGGAGATGGATTCCTCGAGCTCCTGTGATGTCAGGCAGGGTACCAGTGTGCAGGGTGCCCGTGCCTGAGGGAGCACCAGCAGGACAGGAAACTCCAACTCCAGGGTCTGCCAATGCACCAGGGACTCCCACTCCCAGTGTAAGCGGGGAGCAGTAATAGCAATAATGAAACAGAAAGATCAGAGGGGGGATCTTGGGGGGCAGCAGCAGAGTCCCCACAATGCCGGGGTACAGAACTCAGAGCAGTTTTACCCTCAGCAACCCCTTGCTGGCAGGAGCTTGCTGGATTTTTAGCCATTTCCCATGGGGAGCCTCCTCCCACCCAGAAAACGTCCCCTTTCCCCCCCTACCCTGATGCCCTCGGCAACCACTGCCCCCAAATTCCCCGTTGTGCTGGGGGCTCCTTTGTTCTGCTGCCCGCGCCGGCAGCGCCCGGGTCAGGCTGAGCTGACCTCTGCCTGTGCAGTAGCCGTCCCTGGGGACGGGGAGGTGCCACGCGCCGGCTCCCTAACCTCCCTCACCTCCATAACTCTTCCTCACGCCCTCCCCTTCCTCCTCCCTTGAACTGGGCCCCCTCCTCCTCCCTCCGCCCCCCCACAGCTCAGCCGAGCACCAGTTCACAGGAATCTGTCCCAGATGGGTCAATAAAACCTGGTAGTGGAGGATGGGGGCAAGCCCCCGGCTGCCACAGTTTGGGTGTGGAGACAGGCACTGGGGCTTGGATGGTGACACTGCCCAGTGAGGACAGTTTTCTCAAGCACAGAGAGCCACGGGCCAAGTATGCCAGCGGCACCAGCACAACCAGAGCTGAATCCGAACTGGATCAGAACTCACAGCACGGAGAGCTGGACAGATGGGGGGGGAAGCATTAGGGCTGGTGGGAGAACAGGGGTGCTGCCAGTGCTGAGGAGTTCTTTGGCAAAAATAAAAAGGGACCCCAAAAGAGCGCATTCCGCACAGAACAGGCAGGCAGAACACTGTCATAGCCACGCACAGCACCACATCCCTGCTGGCTCACCCAAGCAGGGATCCTGCTGTGGTCCAGCATTCTGGGTTCCCCCTAAGGCGCCTCCTCCCCAGCGAGGAGCGGGGATGGGGTACGGCATCCCCTGCCCTGTGCTGCCCTCGCTGTTTACATTCCTGCTGCTCCTTCCCAGGCCGCGCCAGCTGGGCTGGGATGGAGCCCGGCGGCACGCGCTGGAGGCCAGCCAGGAGGAGCTCCCGGCCAGCACCGGCTGCGCCAGCAACCCCCTGGCCCCGGTCCAGGGGCCGCGATCCAAGCGCGGTCGCTCCGGCTGACGTGCTGGGGAAAGCCTCTCCAGGCCCTGCGTGTCACCTCCGCTCCTCCGCCCACAGAGGCTTTCCAACCCCCTCCGGCTGCTTCCACAATTCACCACCGAGCCTGGCTCTTCCCAGTGACCCCAGGAAGCAACATGGAGGGAGAGGGGGTGCTCAGGTAGAGGAGTCACAGCCTGGGGGGAAGGGGAAGTGCTGGGAATGGGGCTAGTGTTCCCAAGTGCTGTGGCTGTGATAGGGGACCTGGCAGAAGCTACGGCGTGGACCACAGCACTGACATGCTGACAAACAGGAAGATCAGAGCTGCGGTATTGAAAAGCCTTTTCACAGCTATGAGTTCACGGCCCTGGCCCCTCGCTCCCCGGCGGCAGGAAGCACAAGAGAGAGAAACCACAAGAGAAGGTGGCTTGGGTGCAGCGGCACGAGGGATGCACAGGGCAGTAGCATCCCTCCATCACCACAGCTGGACAAGAGCATCCCTCCATCACCACAGCCAGCCAGTGCCAGGAAGATGGCCACATGCTACGTGCCTGCTAGTGCTCCCTCTGCCAGCCCTGTTCTAAACCTGCCCATATCCATGTGCCAGCAGATCCTGGCAAGCCCCTTCCCTGATTTTGGAAGGGATGAGACAGTCTCCTGAAGGTAAGGGGCAGAGGTGGTTGCATCCCTCCTGAAAGGCCACCCTGCCCAGGCTGCTCCATCTGGGTCCCATCTGCTGCTGCTGGTCCTGCCCCTTCCCCCAGCCCCAAACTCCAGTGTATTTAAACACACATCAAAGGTGCCGGGCAGCCTGCAGGGAGCCCTGTCTGCAGCACATTTTCCTCTATCAGCGAGAGCAGAGTGCAGCCAGCTCTGGCGCTGGGTAGAGTGGGAACATACGGGCCTCGTTGCCTGGGAAAGGCAATGAAACAGGGAGCCAGGTGCTTTTTCCCTGGTTTCACTCTTTCATGGCATTTTGGCAGAGACAGGGGGGGCAGCTCTGCCCCCAGCAAGCATCCATGGGGCCTGAGTTGTCCTGCCAGGCATCACCTCTGTAGTGACGGTGATGGGAGACACACAGGGTCCCATGGAAAGTGGCTTGGCGAGAGCGGAGAAGAGGAAAACCAAGAGACCCATCAGATTTGCAAGTTTGGGGTGACTTTTTTCATAATTTTCAGCAAGAATCCTCCCAGATCCCTGCAGCAAACCCAGTCGTACTGTCTGCCTCTGCCAGAACAACCTGGACACAGGATCCACTCAAAGTCACCCAACCAGAGAGGGGGAGAAACCGAGCCCAGCAGTAAAACCCCGGAGAAATCCCACGCATTCCTAATGACAACAGCAGCTGGATCTGAGAAGAACACTGCTGGAGGAGGCACTGCCGGAGGCATCTCCCCACACTCGCGAGGACACACGGGTGTGCAGGAGCAGGGAGAGGGATGGCACGGCAGGGACACGCGTGTCTCAGGGGCCACATACCTGCTTGAACTGCTCCTCGTAGGTCCAGTCGCCGTGGTCAGGCGCCGGTGGTGGGGGCTGAGCGTGGCCCAGGCTGGGGGGTAGCCGCTCCTGTCCCCCTGGCAGCCGTGGTGGCTCCCCCCGGTAGTGCTGGGGTGCTGGGGGTTTGCGGAGCAGCAGGGATCCCGCACCCGCCCGCACTGCCTCTGCTGAGCTCAGCCCTTCCTCTCCCATGTCTTCTTCTTCCTCGTAGTCTTCCTCTTCCTCCTCCTCTTCTTCTTCCTCTTCCTCCTCACCCAGGTCCTCTTCAAAGTCATCTTCATCCCATTTGCCCTTTCTGGAACAGGGGGGAGAGGAGAGGTTTGGTCCCACGCTGGCTCCCAAGGCCCATCCCTCTCTCCTGCCCACCCCACAGACCCTTCCCAGCTGCGACACTGGGACCACCCACCCAGCACACAGTAGAGTCCGGTACAGCCCATTGGCAGAGGCAGCTCTGCGGGGCACGGCTGGCCCCCAGCATCCCAGGAGCAGCTCCATCACAGAGCTCTGCCAGATGGCTCCTGGCCTGGCCCTGCCCTGTGAGGATACACGCTGGAGGCAGCCAAGGGTCCTGCATAATTTAACACCAGACCAGGGTCCTCTGTCATGGCCCCACATGGATGCTGGGCAGAGATGGGATGTCGTGCCAACCCAGTATAAGGAATCACAGCCAAAGAGCTGAGCTGCTGCTCTCAGCACCTCCTACTCTGAAATATCCCAACAGCTCTAATCCACTACCTTCCCCAAGCCACGGGATCCCCACAGCCTCCCCAGCACGCTGTGCCCAAACCCACCAGGGTTTGTGCCACTTCTCCGCCCCTTCCCCAAACCCATGAGAACTGCCCAAAAACACTCACAAGTCCTCCTCTTCCTCGGAGCCCATCTCCTGCTGGTACCCGCCGCCATCTTCCTCCTCCTCACCGCGCTCCTCCTCTTCCTCCTCCTCAGAGGCCTGGCTCTCGTCCGACAGCCCCGGGCTGGGCGAGTGGCTGAGGCCGGCGGCAGCCGCCCGCATGGCAGCCAGGGCGGCCATCTGTGCCCGCTGGATGTGCGCACTCTCAGGCTCCGCTCCCTCCTCCGAGGGGGCCGGGGCTGGATCCTGCCCGCGGCCCCGGGCCGGGGTGCTGGCAGGGGGCTGCGAGGGCTGTGCCGGGGGGGACATGGAGCACGGTGGCTGCTGCTCCTGCTGCCGCGCTTCCAGCGCCTGCTGCAGCCGCGCGCGCTGCTGCCGCTGCAGGTTCTCCATCACCGCCTGCAGCTTCATGGCTCTGCCGGCGGGCGGGGGGTCCCCGGGAGGGCGGGGGGTGATGCACCCAGGGGGCAGCGCCCGGGGGGCAGCGCCCGGCAGGCTGCCGCGCTCCAGCGGGGCTGGCGGCCAAAGCTGGGCAGTGCCGGGGGAGGGGGCAGCCCTGGAAGGGGCTGCCGGGGGGTGAGGGCAGTGCCGTCGGGGTGTCAGGGCAGGAACTGACACCGGGTCAGGAAAGAAGGACGTGCCCTGTGACCTCTCTCGGGCCTGGCCCAATGTTTCCTTGGCTTGAGGGCTACGCCGTGTCGCAGGCTCAATGCTGCCCGTTGGGATTGGGGTGCTGCTGTTGTCGGTGGGGAGTGTCCCAGGCAGGCTCCAAAACTCCTCCTCAGGCTCAGCAGGCAGCAGCTGCAGCACGGTGCATCACCCCTTCCCTTGCAGACCTGGCACTTTCTGGTACCTCAAGGTTCCCTGCTCACGGCTGGTATCCCTAATCCTCAGCCGGGTCGGTGTCCGGCAGGCGTCGGTGCAAACCTGTGGGAGAAGTAGAGTAGAAAGTCAGGGGAGCTCTGGGCAGGAGCTGGCGAGCAGGAAGGAGTTAAAGACAGCGCAGGAGCCTCATTAATCTCGAGCTAATGAGATAGGGCGGCTGGGCCTGCTGCTGGAGGGGGAAGGGGCCTGCCGGACCTGATAGCCCTGCCCGGCCCTGAAGGCAGTGGATACCGGTGGACCCGTGCCTGCAGATAACAGGCACTGGGGAGACATGTCCACCGGGTCCCCACAAGGGACAAGGCACATCCCCACCGGGGACATACAGCATGGGGAGCACAGGGGTCGTCGTGATGGCGCCGGGGAACGGTCAGCACTGGGGTCTACATTGCACAGACCCCAAAGCACCCCGGGGCAGATCCCAGGAGATAGACAGGCAGAGCCTTAAAACCCTGGCAAACAGGCTCCGCCAACCGCCCCCAGAGCCCCCTTGCTTCGCCTTCCCTGGGGGCCCTCTGTATAAACGTGAAGCTGCAAGCATCTCATCTTTGCTTTGCCTTCTGAAAAACACTGAGGAGATCAGGACATTACAGCTGGGCCCTGCAGAACCCCCACGACCCAGCACCCTCGTCTGGACCCCTTCTAGCACTGAGCTCCCAAGCCCTGGTGCGGCCAGCAGCCCCCTGGCCAGCCGGTTCTCAGTTGTGACCTCGCCTGTGCAGAGGGCAGGGAAGGAGCTCACCATAGCACCACGGCCGTGCCGTGTACGGGCAAACCCCGTTTCAGCTGCCCGGGGGCCCGTGCAGCACACACACACCAGGACCCTCACAGGGACTGACCATGGGGCCGGACCCAGGGGCTGCGGGGCCAGGACAGCCGGCAGAGCGCAGGGGCTGGCAGCTACGCCACGATCCCGAGCATTCTGGAAAGAGGAACCTGCTGCCAGTGTGGGCCGGGGCCGCGGACGATCGGGGGGGAGCCGCTTCCCCCACGCCTCGCCGCGGCAAGCGGCTGCATCCGCTCCCGGCCCCGCCGGGTTCGGCTCATGGTATGGACGGACACATCGCCACCGCCACCACCTCCACCGCGAGCCAGCAGAGGCGCGGCACAAGTCGGCCAGCACTGCCCATGCCTCAGTTTCTTCCTCTCTTCTACTCTGATCATCGCCGTCTCGCCCCCACGGAGGAAAGGTCGCGGCAGGGACATTCCCCGCCCCGGAGCAGCCGCTCGCTCATCAGCCGTGGCCGAGCTCCTGCCCTGCACCGCACCTGAACCCCGTCCCCTGCGCCATCCACGAGCGAACCGGAGCGAGACCGACCCGGGCACGTGCTCCTCGCCGCCGCTGTGGCTCTGCCTGGCCACGACTCCCCGAGTGACTCGGTGCCAGCACCGGGTGTAGAGCTCCCTCCTCGAGCACCGCGGGCCGTGGCCGCGCCGGAGCCACGCTGCTACTTCTCCACAGGGAAGCCGGAGAGGTGAGGCCACAGCCAGGGCCCCGTGGCACCCCAGCCCGGCGGCCACGGTGACCTTGAGCCGTGCCCCTTTGTCCCTCCGGCTGCTCGGGGCCACGGGGCCCGGTGCGTCCCCGCCGTGGGGCGGTGACGGGGGTCCCGCGAGAGATTCGGGGCGGCGTCACCCGGGGCAGGTGCTCGGGAGCGACAGCGGCTAAAAATAGGCAGCGGGGGTGTGACGGACGGGCCTTTGTGCCACCGACACGGGGGTTGGTGTGGCCGCAGCCGGACACCCCCAGGCTGGCTCCCGGCACTGCCGGGAAGGGCTCCGGGGGTGTCGTGAAAGCTGAATGAGGAAGAGGAGAAGGACAGCAGGCCGGGCCTGGTGGGTGCCGTCCTCGGGGACGGACGGGGCTGGGGCGGACAGGCGTCCCGTCCCCGAAACTGAGCCCGGCCCCGCTCCCGGCGGCACGTGGCACCGGCGGCCCTTAGAAGGACCGGGCACTGAGGCGGCGGGGCCCAAATGGGCCCTGGTCTTACGAAGAGGGAGAAACGGCCACCCCCGACATGGAGAGGCGAGCCTAGGTCGGCCCGGCCTGGCTCCTCCGCCGTCCGGACCCCGGGAGACCGCGGACCTGGGGTGGGGGGGCACAGGGCGGGGCCACGGGGCTGTGCCCGGCCCGGACAGCAGCGCTCGGGGAGAACGGAGACTCAAGGCCGGGAACGGCCACGGGGGGGGAACCCCAGCCCCGCGTGGGGGAGGTGGCCGGTAACCGGCCGCGGGGGGAGGGGGAGGGGGTCGCACTCCCGCCCAGCACCGGCAGCGGAGGGCCCAGCCCACCTCGGAGAGGCGGCCGGTGCTGGGCTCCGGTCCCCGGCTCCAGTCCCACCCAACCCCCGCCTCCCGGTCCCGGCCGCAGCTAGGGTCCCGTTCTCGGTGCCGATCCCATCCGCAGGACTGGTGCGGCGGCACGTCCCCCTTACCCGGTGCAGGCCGTGCGCCGCGAAGCCGCATAGCAGCCGCGGCCGCCCGGGGTCGGGCTCGGCGGGGCCGGTGCGCGCGGGGCCCGCGGCGCTGCTCTCCCCGCGGGCGGGCGGGCGGCGGGCGGGCGGTGGGACCTGGCCCCGCCCCTCGCCGCCCCGCCCCGCGCCACCATTGGCCCGTCGCGCCCGTCGCATCACGCCCCCCTCCGTCCCGCGTTGTTATTGGCTCGTCGCTCCCGGAAGGCCCCGCCCCCCGCCGCCATTGGTCGGCATGCAAATGTTGCGCGCCGCGGGGCCGGGCGGGGGTGTGGCCGCAGCGCCGCCTCGCGGACGGGCGGGGGAACGGCGCCGTGCAGGGCGCGGGCTCCGGTAGAGCCGTGGAGGGGCGGGGGCGGTTAACGGGGGGCAACGGGGGGTTTAACGGGGATTAACGAAAGTTAATGGAGCTTTAACGGGGGTTAACTGGAGGTTCACTGGGATTAACGGGGAAGGTAACGGGGAAAACGGGGATTCACGCGGGATTAATGGAGTCCGGCAGCCCGCGAGCCCCGGTTCCAGAGGCTCCACGAAGCACCCCCCATGCTCCACCTCCCGCGACGCCCGGGGTGGGGCTCCCGTACTCCCGCCCCCGTGACGTCACTTCCCGCGGGCGGTGCCGGGCCCGGTGCCGCCGGTGCGGGCTGGGGGTGGAAGAGGCGGAAGGAGGTCCCGGTTCCGGTCCCGGTTCTGGTTCCGGTTCTGGTCACCGCTCCGGTCCCCATCCCAGTCTTAGCGGGCCATGGTGGTGCTGCGGGGCGGCGCGGGCCCCGAGGAGCCGTTCCCGTGAGTGCGGGCCCGGGGCCGGGCGGGCCGTGGGGCGGTCGGGCCGGGCGGGAGCCCCCCCGGGCTGTCAGCGCGGGCGGAGAGCGGCGGCGGCGCCTCCCGGGACAGCCCGTCCGCAGCTCCCCGACCCCGGGGCGGTGTCAGAGCGGAGCCCGGCACCGGGATAATGAGCCTTATAATTAGTGTTTATCCCGTCGAGGTCACGGTGCTCCCGGTCACCCCGGCCGGGATTCCTCGTGGTTCCGAGGCTGGGCTGGAGCCCCCCGTTCCTGCACGGGTGTACCGTGATCTCGGGACCCTGCGGGACGGAGCTGTCCCTGACAGCCCCGGCTGTCCGGCGGTGACTTTGCTCTGCAGGTTCTGCTGTCAAAGGGTAAATTACAGGAATAGGTCAGAAATCGCCCGGCAGAGAGCAAGTTCCTCTTCCAGGCGCGTTCCCTGCCTGGAAATGGGACGTGAAAGAGAAGCCACGAATCTGTGCTCCCGAATCCCCGGAGCTGCCGGGCCCATTGCCCTGAGATTATGGTTTGCTGTGGTCCCCCAGGAATGACCTTTCCTGGGGTCCCTTCTCAGCCTGACCCCGTTGCCTGGAATGGGACCCTGACTCAGAGGCTACCGATGCTTGTCTGACACCAGTCACTTGCTCTAGGGGCAGTGGCCCGAGGTCACTGTCCCCTGTGAACCTCCAGGTTGGCACTGGGTGGAGGTGGCAGTGCCAGAGCCAGAGCAGACGTGGCAATGCCGGGTGCCAGGGCAACCACTAACAGCCCTGGAGGCTTCAGGAAGAGAGTAGAGTGTGGCTCAGCCTGTTCCCCTCCCTGCCACAGGGCTCGGGGGGTCCCATGGGTTCCCGGGGGTGCTCCTACCTTGCTGACACTGGTTTTATGACATCCCTTTCTGGGGCCGTGCTGGTGAGCCATGCTGGCTCCAGGGAGTGCTGGGCTCACAGCTGTGTACTCAAACTCCCGAGCTGGGGCCAGCGTAAGGTGACTCCCTCTGTTTATTCAGGTTTTTGTAACCATCTTTGTATCACAACTTGATCCACCGCCTGGGTTGCTCACTGTGACGGGTTGGGTTACTACTCCCCACCCATCCTCTGGGCATTGCCTCGCTACCTGAGTCTCTTTTATCCTTTCCAAGTCCACCCTTGTCACGATTTTCTCTCCAGCTTGGAAGGTGGTAGTTGTTTATATACCCTCTTCCAGCAGCCAAGACTGTATCACTGCCCCCATGCAGGCAAAGGGAAAAAAAATCAAGGTTTTTGGCGCTGGCTGTTGGCCTGTGCTGCAATTGGACAGCACAACCTGCTCTGCCCTGTGCCCAGATCAGCTCTGTCAGGACCTGATTGCAGGACTGGGTCTCCCATGAGCCCCAGAGTGCTGGAAAGGAGGGGACACTGTGGGGACATGGCCCTGTGGATGGAGCAAAGCCATGGTGCCTTCATGGCAGTGGAAACAGTGGTCACTCTGGGCAGCCGTGGTGCAGCTCCTCGTCCTGGCTGGACAGTCCTGGGGGTTGTTTTGGAGGGTGTTGGTTTTCTCCCCCACCTTCTGCCCTGCTAAAGGAAACCCACACAGCCCTGAGGGGAAGCTGCTTCACAAGTGAAGGCAGTGAAACTTCCTGTCTTTGGTGTTTAGTAAACTTTGAAATCCGAGCAGTTGCATTCGGCACCCAGCGAGCTGCTCGCTCATCGTGTGGCTTCATTTTCCCATAAAATGCCTCAGTTTTATGGTCATTCTTAAGCTGTGCCTGTGACTAAGCAATGCCCTGACCATGGGCCTTTGGGTGCCCCCAGGAGCTGACAGTGCCATGGTTGGGGCAGTGTTCCTGCTGGCCTCAATGAGGAAGGGCAGGGCCACGGCCAATCCGGTCAGGATGATGGTGAGCGTGAGGTACAGCGGGTCCCCAGCAGGAATGGATCCATCGTTTTGCTTCATTAATTACCCGGGTTAATTACCTGGCCGTTCCAGTGCTGACACAGCTGCTTTGAGCAGAGCCAGCCCTTGGAGGTGGCAGTGACCCGAGGGGGACAGGTCCCATAGGAGGATGCGGTGCCGGTTGCAGTAACAATGGGACTGATGCTCTCATGCTCCATCTCCCCCATCCTCACTCTGCTGTAGCTGCCCCAGGCCCCTCAGGTGGGTTCATCCCTTCCACTGTGTCCCTGCAGGAGGATCGAGGACTGCCTGCCCCTGCTGGAGGACTCCCCGTCCAAGCGGTTCTCCCCATCCAAGAGGAAGCAGTATTACATCAACAAGGCCATCCGCAACTCCGACCTCATCCCGAGGGCCAAGGGCCGCAAGAGCCTCCAGAGGCTGGAGAACAGTAAGGACCAGGGCAGGATCTCTTCCCCAGGGCAAGGACAACCTTGTGGGAATGTAGTGGGGGCAAGGGGCCTCTCTGGAGGTGCTTCCTCTCCTCTCAGGCTTTGCTCTTCCCCCCAGCTCGCTACCTGATGACCCTTCTGGAGCAGGATGACTGTGGGAGTGACGAGGGAGAGCTCACCCACTCAGCCCCCCCCAGCATCTTCACCGAGGCCTGTAACAATGAGACCTATATGGAGGTGGGTATAGCCACCCACTGGCTTGGGGCTCACTGGGGGACCCTGGCATGTCATGACATGCTTGTAGTTCATTCCTCCATCCCTCTGCCTCCCTGGCCTGAGCTGCTCTGCCCCACCTTCTGCCTGGTCTGTTTTCAGGCTGGGATCTGTGGGATATGCTGTGTGCCGGGGTGTGATGGGGTCCTGGGGTCCCTGATCCATGGGGTGGGGGAATCTCCAGGCAGATCCTCTCATGGAGAGTTGTGCCTGCAGAGCAGCAGGTGCCTGGTGAGCTGCAGTACTTCCTCTGGCACAAGCCCCTTGCCAAACCCCCATTGCCTCATGCTGGCCTTGTAACCGGGTGTTTTGAAACGTGGCCCCTCCCTGGTCTGGCATTCAGAGCCATTCCTGGGGGCAAGTGGGTGACAAGGGGGTTCATAGGGTGTAGGGAGAGGCTCTGGGTGGCCATCCACTGCCAAGTGCTCCCCACAGACCTCTGTTTGTGGGGCTTGGTGGCTTCTCTTGTCAGATCTGGAATGACTTCATGAACCGTTCGGGAGAAGAGCAGGAGCGGGTCCTGCTCTACCTGGAAGAGGAGGCCAGGAAGAAGCACAGGAGGAAGCTGCCTGTCAAGAATGAAGACAAGTGGAAAGGTGCTGGGAGGGGACGCAGGGTGGGGACAGCCTCTCCTTTTCCTTCCTTGTGTACATTCTGGGAAGGGTGACCTTCCTTGAGGGCTGCACCCACTCCTTTTTAATGGTGGGACCAGGGGATGCCTGAGCTCACCCCATGGGTGTGGCAGTGGGGGGATTATGCCTGCAGACCTCCACCATGGACCAGGTAGGGTTTGTGGGAGCTAGAAATGGCCACAGCAGCCATCCCCCCAATGTCACATCTCCAAATCTCTGCACCCCTTAAACTCCTGTGCTGGGAAGGGTGGTGTTGTGAAAGGGGTGGCCAGGATGCCCTGCAGGGCAGCTGGAGGGACATTGGGTCCTCCCAAAAGGTGACACTGTGGGCTCTGGAACTGTGAACTGTGTCTGAATCCCTTCTCCCTTCTCCCAGAGCTCCCAGCCTACACACCCCAGGAGTGCTTCCAGCGCATCAGCCGCCGCCTGCGTGCCACCCTGAAGCGGGGCAGGATCCCCATGGTGAGCTGGGGCCTGGGACAGCAGGGCTGGGGCTGGCAGGGGTCACTCCACAGCCATGTCCCCAGAGTTGCATCCTGACCCTGTGCAGGGCAGTGCCAAATTTCAGAGGAGCTCCTGGGAACATGTTCTGGTGCTCTCGTGTGACCCCTCAGTGGTGACAGGTCGCAGACAGACATCCCACTCCTGGCAGATGGGTTTTCCTGGCTCAATTCAGATTTTCCTGGCAGTTAGAGGGCTTTTTTTAGTGGTTGTTTCCAGTCTCTGTGCAATGCGCAGCAGGTGACAGGTGAAACCAGGCATTTTTGTGCATGGGGACAGCAGTGGAGCATTTGGGCCACGTTCACAGTAGCCCACACAAGGCTATTTGGGAAAAATCCGATGTATTTTGAAAGGGGGTAAAAGTGCACCAAGTGCTGAGCAGGAAGGAGAGAAGTGAATGCAGCCCTATGCTACCTGCCCAGACATTTGCTCTACCAGCCCTGGGGGTGCTGGCTCCCTGCTCCCTCTGCTCTGTGGGGCTCTGTTTGTTTTCCTGGTGCTAATTAGAATATCTAAATGCAGCCCGGGCTCCTCCTGCCCACTGGCTTGTTTGTCTTCAAATGAGATGTGTGTACCGCTCGTCTCTGGGGTCACAGTGCTCTGGAGACCAACAGAGCACTGAGCTTTGACTCTCGGGAGGCATGAGGCTCCCCTGGCTGCTGTGAGCACAAGTGATGGTGCCAGCCCTTGGTACACACAGAGTGGAGTTGGCAGGAGCTGGATCCTTCCCCGTCTCAGGAGCTGGAGATGGGAGATGTTTCCTTTCCCTGCTGTCTCCCATACAGATAACTTGCCCAGGAGCTGTTGGCAGTAAGTCCTGGGGAGTCATTTGTGCCAGGGCTGTGCCCACCACTGTCCCTTCCTTGCTGAGCCCCTGCCTCTCCTCACAGGGAACGCTGGAGGGGCTGGAGGAGGAGCTGCTGGCCTTCTTCTCTGTCACCCCCCATTCTGTCTACACAGCCCTGATGGACAACAGGTATTTCCCCATCTCAGGGTCCTGGGCTTTGGGGTTCCCTGTGCCACAGGGCTGCCCCGGGCTGCACAGGGCTTTTGGGAGTGCAGGAGGAGACCCCTTGGCCTCCCCTCAGCTGGGCCTGAATCTCACCTGGAGACATCCACCTGGCCTGGTCCCTATGGAGCCCCTGGGGGAGAGATGCACCTGGGGATCCCTGCACAGGGGTTTGTGCTCCCCCATCTGCTCTGTGGGTCCCCGGGAGGATGGAGGGCAGAGCAGCCCGTGGGACACACTGGTCAGAGACACGTTGGCTCTAACCCTGTCCCCTCTCCCCCAGCTTTGAGCGGCTCCTGCTCCACGCACTCTGCCAGTACATGGATCTCGTCTCTGCCAGTAAGAGCCGCGTGTCCGCTTGTTTTTAATTTAGATTTTGTTTTTGTTTTTCCCCTTTCCTCCATCACTATCTCTCTTCTCCAGTTCAGCCTTTTCCTCCCTTCTTCCTCCTGGCCCCACCTCGCCCTGGGGCTCACAGATAACCCCGCGGTCCCCACCCCCTCCCGTTTCCTCCCCTCTGCTGCCCGCAGCTCCCACGGCAGCCCTGGCTGTAGTCACCATCGCTGGCTGCAGCCACACACCCGGGGGTCGGCAAGACCCAGCTCTGACAGGAAATTTGGGTGGTCCAAAGCAAGAATCTGGTCATGGGGCTCCCTCTGCTGCAGCTGCTTCCTCCTCCCGAGGAGCAGCCGTGCTCTCACACCGCCCTGGGCGTCCCCAGAAGGTTTTGTTGCCAAGGCAGGGAAGGCATCAGGCTCCATCCCTCCAGAGGAGGCTCCGCTGTCAAGCGTTTCATTAGGAACCGCTTGTGGCATACAACCCGAGAGCGATAATGATGGGGAGCGAGCCCGTGGTGCCGGCAGGGACTCGGCTGGGGACGGAGGGGACACAGCACGGGGGAACCCCAGGGAGGAGGGGAGGGCGGTGCCTGGGCTGGGAGAGCCGTGTTGGAGACCGCCGAGGTGGGGAATGGGGATGTGCTGAGCCGCTCCATCCCACCCGCAGGTTCGGACATCGAAGGGAAACGTCAGATGAAAGTGAGCAACAAACACCGCGTGTTCCTGCCCCCCGAGCTGCTGCTCTCAGACTACCTGGGGCAGATGAGCTGATGCCCCGACAGCTGCCCAGCCCCTCCTGTGTCCGCTGCAGCCCTTGGACCCTCGGCCCTTCCCCTGCTGCAGCAGCCGGTGCCCGGTGGGGCAGAGCCAGGGGCTCTGTTGCTGTGCCCTGCCGAGGAGCAGGTTTCTCTCGCCCGCCCTGCTCCCCGTGCAGCCCTCCTGGAACTGTTTGTGTGTCTATTTATAACCCAGGTGTTTTTAAAAAATAATCAGGCGGGGCCACCCCCCCCCTCCCCCCCTCCCCCTCTGGCGCTGACGCTCGTGGGGTGATTTCGGTCCAGATTTTTCTTCGGTGAAACAGCTCCTGGCGGCTGCTGAGCAATCGCTGAGCCGGCGGAAGAGCCTGGGGGCTGCCGCGTTCCAGCAGCCCCGCGCCCACGGGGTGTCCAGGGGGGCTCAGCCCCCTCGGGCAGGGCGGGGTGTGAGGAACTCCGGGTACTTTTGCCCCACACCCTGTGCCCTGCCCTCACTACGGGGCTGTTTTTAAGTGTAATATAGCTTGTGTTTTTTATCACGTGTGTATATTTACATGAGTGTGTGTGTGTGTGAGTATGTGTGCTGGAGGGGTGCAGCCCCTTTCAGGGTTCTCGCTCTGCTTGTCCACAGCTGCCACGGGGGCAAATGGGGCATTTTGGGGGTCCCTCTGTGTGACGCCCCCCCCCCCGCCCCCCCCCGTGTCCCTGGCATGTGCCAAGGGTTGCTCGCAGGGTGTGCCCTGGGGAGGGTCTTTGCTGGTTGCTCTGTCCCATGAAGACACCGACTGCCATTAACCGTGGGGACCCCCCAGAGCCAGGGGAGCCCCTTGCGCCTCCTTTGCTGGTGTGACTCGGGTAACAGGCGCATTCAGGAACAATAAAGATGGTGCTCCCCCTGCTCCGGCTCTGTCTGTCTGTCTCCGTGGGGACGGGGAGGAGGCTTGGGGGAGTGGAGGGAGGGGGGGTATGGTCGCGGGCCAGCTGGTTCGGCACGGGCTGCAAAAGATGGGTGTGGGGAGATGCGAAAAATATGGAACGCTTCACGAATTTGCGTGTCATCCTTGCGCAGGGGCCATGCTAATCTTCTCTGTATCGTTCCAATTTTAGTATATGTGCTGCCGAAGCGAGCACGATTCGTGATCTCTCCACAGCTCTATTTAAAGGCTTAGCAAGACAATATTACCAGCATAGGGTGATTAAAGGTCGGTTTGATATGGAATTCATAATGTGCCCCCCCATGTTTTCCTCGGTCTCTCAGCCCCTCGTTTTCCTTATATTTCACCCAAAATCTCCGAAATCTGCCGATTTTTTTTGCTATGTCTGCCCGGTGGGTTCTGGGTAGTTTGTAATGCTAATTCGAGCCGCCGGCTGGCTCTCTGAGGGTGTCCGCGCTGGTGCCTGAGCGCGCGGCGCCGGCGCAGGACGGGCAGCCCTCAGGGGCGCCGGGGTCCTGGGGAGCGGCGGGAGGCGGCGGTGAGTGCGGCCGGACCGGGAACGCCGGGGAACGTCCTGTGGGAGCCCCGGGCCCCTCCTGTGACCCTTCCGCGAGTCCCGGCAACCTCCGGCACCTCCCCGTGCCCACCCCGAGTCCGTCCCTGGGACCCTCTCACCCACACTCCCCGCCCGCCGTAGGGTCGGTACCCGCGCCCCGCTCCCTCCGCCTCCCCCCGGGACCGCCCGCGTCTCTCCCGGTGCGGGGCTGTCCCCACCCGTGACGCGGGGACTGTGCCCTCCTCATGGCCCCTGAGGCTGGCCAGGGTCCCTGCGGGCCGTGCGTGCTGTTCCCGGTGTGACCGGTCTTGTGTCGCCCCCAGGCAGGACCGAGGCTGTCCCGTGTCCCCTCCGGGGCCGGGCCGGCGGGATGGACCTGGCATACGTGTGCGAGTGGGAGAAGAAGCCCAAGAGCAACCACTGCCCTTCCATCCCCCTCGTGTGCGCCTGGTCCTGCCGCAACCTCATCGCCTTCACCACCGACCTCCGCAATGAGGAAGAGAAAGGTACCGCGTGCCCATTGGGAAATCTCTCCTGCGAGTCCCCCGTGCTCTTGGGAAAGTCCAGGATCCGCTGGGCCAGAGCTCTGCCCTGCCCCCGACAGCTCCCGGCTGCTGCTCTTTCTTTTCCTTCTATCCCTCCTGCCTCTGGCAGTGTCTAACATGCGTTTGTTCACAGGGAGTGGGTTTGGTTCCCCTAAGCCAGGACCGACTTCCCTAAACCAAGACAAGGCTCACATCGGTGTCTGACCCGTCACTGAGTTCCCAGCACAGTTGCTACACTACCCCAGATAATTTCTATAAAATATTTCATGTTTTCCCTGTGTTAGCTGAGGCTCTGAGGCTCAGAAACAGTGACAGGGGACAGGGAGGCAGTCAATTCTCTGTCCATGCAGATCTCACCCACATGGTCCATATCATTGACACTGAGCACCCCTGGGACGTCTACTCTGTCAACTCGGGCCACACTGAAGTCATCACGTGTTTGGAGTGGGATCAGTCAGGTGGGTTGGGATCCTTCCTTATTGTCACTGTGTCCCACCCATGCTGTGCATGTCCCAAAGTGATGGGGTGCGATTCCTTGTGGGGATTTGGCTGTTCCCCCATTCTCATGCAGTGTCATTGTCACAGGCTCCAGGCTGCTCTCAGCAGATGCTGATGGCCACATCAAATGCTGGAGCATGACAGATCACCTGGCCAACAGCTGGGAGAACACAGTGGGCAGCATGGTGGAGGGGGACCCAGTGGTGGCCCTGTCCTGGCTGCACAACGGTGTCAAGCTGGCGCTGCACGTGGAGAAGGTTTGTCTCAGCTTTGTGAGGGATCTGGGCTGGAACTCTAGCTCAGGTCTTGGCAAAAAACTCAGGATCATTCCTGTGTTCTCTGGGCTCTCTTGTGGCCTTGGGGAGTTTTTTTCAGTCAAAGAGAAGTCAGATTCCTGGTTCCTGCTGAATTCTAAAGGGGTTGGAGCCTTATTGTTATTTCTCTCTTACCCTTAGTCTGGTACCTCAGTTCTAGGCAGGAACATGGAGATAGAGCAATTCTTTCCTTACCATTGGGAATTCAGAGGAAATGCATTCAAGGTGCTGATGTTTGATCCAGGGATTTGGACATGGAGATGAGCTCCTTGTTTGGAAACGTGTGATTCTGCAGACTGTGAAACCCCAAAGTTGCCAACCACAAGTTCCCTGCTTTTCTTTTTTTAACTCCTGGGATGTCCCACATAAATCCTTCCCCTCTCCCATGAGAAGAGCTCCACAGGCACAAATTTCAGGTGCAAACACCTAGGTTTTGTTGACGTTCATTACAGTCTGGAGCCTCGAACTTCGGCGAGAAGTTTTCCCGGGTGAAATTCTCCCCGTCGCTGACGCTGTTCGGTGGGAAGCCCATGGAGGGCTGGATTGCCGTGACCATCAGCGGGCTGGTCACCGTGTCCCTCCTCAAGCCCAACGGGCAGGTTCTGACGGCCACCGAGAGCCTGTGCCGCCTCCGCTGCCGCGTGGCCTTGGCCGACGTCGCCTTCACGGGAGGGGGCAACATCGTGGTGGCCACATCCGACGGCAGCAGCACATCCCCCGTGCAGTTCTACAAAGTCTGTGTCAGCGTGGTGAACGAGAAGTGCAAGATCGACACCGAGATCCTGCCGTCCCTCTTCATGCGCTGCACCACGGACCCTGCGCGCAAGGACAAGTACCCGGCCATCACCCACCTGAAATTCCTGGCTCGTGACATGTCAGAGCAGGTGGGCAGCTGCTCGTTGCTCCACCTGGACTTCCTCAGAGGGTGTGGAGGTGACTAGCATCTCCTGCAATACCCTTGGCATTCCTAGTTGCACTTCTGGGAAGTGCTGCTGGGGCAGTTGGAATTAGGGACCTCGCCATCACTTCTCACTGATTTCATCCTCTGCTTTTTTACTGGTGAAGTGTGACCTGAGTGGGAGCAGACCCTGGAAATGGAGGGTGGGAATGACCAGGGCAGTGTCCTTCCTGTTGTGACATTTGTGGTGGGGTGCTCTGTTCTGCAGGTGCTGCTTTGTGCTTCCAACCAAAACAACAGCATTGTGGAGTGCTGGTCCCTAAGGAAGGAGGGCCTGCCTGTCAACAACATCTTCCAGCAAATCTCTCCTGTGGGTAAGTGTCTGCACTGGGGACTCTCAAGAACAGGAGCTTGTTCTGAGGGAAAAAGCAGCGCAGTTTCTCGCATCCATTATCCCATATATGGGATTATTCAGAATCTCAGTTTATTTTCAGGTGTTCTCAGTCCATTTTGTCTTGTTTGCATCATAGGCAGCAACTTGCTGTTTCCAGGAAGGGGTTTGGTTGTTGGTTTCACTTCATAAAAGATGTTTTCTGTTTTGCTGCACAGCCACCCTTCTTGCTGCCAATGGAGCAAAGGTTCCCAAAGGACCAGGATTGAGCAGCAGAGCTGGATTAATCCCCTGGCCTGGCTGCCTGGCCTCCATCTGATCTCAGATAGAGCAGAATTAATCGGGGCAGTTTGTTTGGTGAAATAGAAAAGATTATTGTATATAGGGATCTTAATCACCCACAGCAGACCTTCCCATCAAAAGAGATTTATCAAAACATATTGTTTGTATAGTTCAGGAAAAAATAGGGAAATATGAGGGAACTATACGGGAAATATACCAGTGCCTTATCTGTGATCCTGCTTGGGGGAGTGTGGGTAGAAATGGAGGATGGATTTCCTGATTTCTCTGGAACAAAATTCTCATTCATTTGCTTATTTTCCCAAGTGGGAGACAAGCAGCCCATGATCCTGAAGTGGCGGATCCTGTCTGCCACCAACGACCTGGACCGGGTGTCGGCCGTGGCACTGCCAAAGCTGCCAATCTCCCTGACCAACACGGATCTGAAGGTGGCAAACGACACCAAGTTCTTCCCTGGTCTGGGTAAGGAGCTCCTGTTGTCTTGGTCCTAAACGTGTGGCTTTTGCCTGAAATTCCACCACCTGGGCTGTAGCTGAAATAAAGCGTGTGGAGTGCTGAAGGAAAACTTTCAAACAGGATGTCTTCCCAGCTATCCCGTTGCGTATCCTGTTGTGGGAAGAGGCTGCAAAATGCTGATGGCAGGGCTGTGAGCCCCCAGCCCTTTGGCTTCTCCGTGGGCTTCAGTGGTGGCCGCTGCTTTGGGCGAGGGTTCTGCCACACTGGGAAGAGCTGCTTGCTTAGCCTTACTTGCCTCCTGTCCCCAGGCCTGGCCTTGGCTTTCCATGATGGCAGTGTCCACATCGTGCACCGGCTGTCCCTGCAGATGATGGCTGTGTTCTACAGCTCCTCCTCGCAGCGCCCCGTGGATGAGCCAGCCCTCAAGCGCCCACGCACCGCGGGGCCCCTGGTGCACTTCAAGGCCATGCAGCTCTCCTGGACATCTCTGGCCCTGGCTGGTGTGGACAGTCATGGGAAGGTTGGTGCTCTCTTATGGTGGGGTTATTTCTCACTCTCTCTGAGGGTTGATGGGCTGCTCAGAAAACGCTGGGAATTCCAGCTGTGAGATCCGTATTGGAAAGGGATGCATCCCATCAATGCAGAAACTGTCGCTAGCTCAGGACTGAGCTTCATTGGGCCCCATGTTGTATTGTAGCTTTGTGGGATGATTTCAAGCCCACTCCTGAAGCCAGTTTCCCTTTGGTTCCTCCCTTCAAGTTGAGCATGCTCCGCATCTCCCCCTCCATGGGCCACGTGCTGGACATGAACATGTCTCTGCGGCACTTGCTGTTCCTGTTGGAGTACTGCATGGTGACTGGCTATGACTGGTGGGACATCCTGCTCCACGTCCAGCCCAGCATGGTGCAGAACCTGGTGGAGAAGCTGCACGAGGAGTACATGCGTCAGAACGCGGCCCTGCAGCAGGTGGGTGGCTGGGAGCTCTGGGCTCACTCCCAGGTGGCCATGGGGACACTCAGGGACTTGCAGTGGGGAGCAGCCAGTGCCAGTCTTCAGGACATTGGTGGCTCTGCCTGGCTGTGGTGGAGCAGGGAAGAGCTTCAGTGTCAACAGCATTTATCTTCACTGATACCAGCAGGGTCTCTACCTGTGGGAAACTTGGGGTGAGATGGTGAAGTCTATTTTTGGCAGATTCTGGGAACAGGAGCACGTGCCCAGCACAGCACTCACGTGCGCAGCGTTCACTGTTCCTGTCACTTCTGTGGCAGAAAGGGAGAGCAGAGAATAAAGCAGCAGCAGCAGCTTTAATGAGCTTATGCTAATTCCTGCCTTTCCTTGTGCCTTTTGCTGCATTTCCCTGTGGCTCAGGTGCTCTCCACACGCATTGTTGCCATGAAAGCATCTCTGTGCAAGCTCTCCTCCAGCACCATTGCCCGTGTGTGTGACTACCACGCCAAGCTCTTCCTCATTGCCATCAGCTGCACCCTGAAGTCACTGCTGCGTCCACACTTCCTCAACACCCCTGACAAGAGCCCCGGGGACCGGCTCACCGAGATCTGCTCCAAGATCACGGATGTAGGTACTGACTGCTCACAGCATCCTGCACTGCATTCCCAGGGTTTGGCGTTGGACTGCTCCCTATGGTGTCACAAACTCCTGGGTTTGAGGAGAAGAACAAGGGTGACCTCTGCAGGGAGGGTATGAGGTTTGGATCCATCTTCCTGAGCCAGTCAATGTCTTCCTTCTCTTCCAGACATTGACAAGGTGATGATTAACCTGAAGACAGAAGAATTTGTCCTGGAGATGACAACATTGCAGTCCCTGCAGCAGCTTATCCAGTGGGTGGGGGATTTTGTGCTCTACCTGCTGGCCAGCCTTCCCAACCAGGTGAGACCTGGAGTGCTGGGAACATGCAGAGAGGACACAAACACCCACGGGCAGTGCTGGGGAGTTTTAGCCAGGGCACACGGGGCCACCTGTCCCTGTCAGCACAGGCACTGGGGAGGAGTTAGGAACAGCAGAATTAGAAAATGACCCTTCCCATGCCCGTCTGAGTCTGGTGACCAGACCTGGGGGACCTGGGGTCACTCCTCTTGCAGCTCTGCAGAGGTGTCACCTTCACCGGGTTCCACAGGGTGCGCGCTGCTGGAAGCAGGAGCTGTCTGGATGCAGTGTGGTGGCTGGGGGTGGTGTAACCCCACCCAGGCTGGTGTGACCCCCCCACCCACACTGCTCTTCCCCCCTCAGGGCTCCCCGGTGCGCCCTGGCCACAGCTTCCTGCGCGACGGCGCGTCCCTCGGCATGTTCCGGGAGCTCATGGTGGTGATCCGCATCTGGGGGCTGCTGAAGCCCAGCTGCCTCCCCGTGTACACAGCAACCTCGGACACCCAGGACAGCATGTCCCTGCTCTTCCGGCTCCTGACCAAGCTCTGGCTGTGCTGTGAGTGTGGCCAGTTCCCTGAACAGTAATTCCTGCAGAAGTGGGGTGGGACGTGACTCCGAGGGGGTCTGGCACGTTGAGAAAGGGCAAGTGCAGCTGCCAAGGTTATTGTTTTCCAGGCTGAGTTGGCAGTGGAGGAGGAGGCTGCATGCAGCTCTCTGGAACTCTCAGGGAGAAATGTGAAGGTCACAGGGTTCTTCCCTTCATTTCCCACGCAGGTCGGGAGGAAAATCACATCACGGAACCTGATGATGCCCTGATCGATGAGTGCTGCCTCCTGCCCAGCCAGCTGCTCATTCCCAACATTGACTGGCTTCCCATCAATGATGGCATCATCAGCAAGCTCCAGAACAAGCAGCTGGTTCGGCTGCAGTTTGGGAAGGCTCCCGGGCTCGTTGGCCACACTGTCTCTTCTCAGTTTGATGCCTTTGTCAGGTACAAACCCCTGGAACGAGTCAGTGCCATGGTGAGAAGGAGTCTTGGCAGCTCTGAGTTTTGGCTTGTGCTGTGACCCAAGAGCAGTTTGTCCTCTCTGCTCGAATCCATTTCTCAGCTTGTGATGGGCTGGGAATTTTAAGTACTGAAAAGTGATAGCAAATGGGGGGAAAAACACCATTAATTAATGTGATTGTGTCATTGTGACAACAAATCTAGTGGCACTGGGTGGGCAAGTGGGCAGAGCTTCTGCCATGTTGGCCAGTGGGATGCAACTCACGGAAAGTGACACACTAGGAAAGTCCTGTTCTCCCTCCCCAGGGCCCCTGGACAGCCCAAAATTGACCACCTGAGGCGGCTGCACCTGGGTGCATACCCAACAGAGGAATGCAAGTCGTGTACCAGGTAAGTGACACCTGTAGTGGAGCTTGGGCAGGACTTGGACTGTCCTGTGTCCTTCAGGAGCTCTCTGAGGCCAGTTGGGTCTGTGGTTAAGGTGTCCCCAACCTGGGATGTTCATGTCATTGTCAGAGTGGCATTGTTGCAAACTGGCCCTTGGGTTAAAGATCAAACTGATAGGATAAAGCTCCTAAAGTAATCTGCCCTGGGGGAGATCCTACAGCAACTCCTTTATGTGATGCCCAGTTCTGTGGGTCTGGTCATTAAAGCAGCTGTGTGGTCATAGCAGGGCTGGAGGGAGAAATCACCCCACTGGCCCTGCTCCCATTTTGGGGTCATCTTTCCACCAGGCTTGCATTTCATGCTGCACTACTCATCCACCCTCATGGGAGAGCCTGGATTTCAGGATAATGGCTCAGGGAGCAAACATCCATCTAAGTCATGTGATTGAATTAGTTTTAATTACTGATTTTAATAGAAAGCCTCTGTAGCAGATCATTTCTGTGAGATGACTGTCAGTTGTTTCATGTATAAACAGCAGCTGGGGCTGTTCCTTGCCAGGCTCCAGCTCCAGCAGAGCCCTCAGTGGGATTGTTGCTCGCTGGTTTCAGCTGGTTTTGGTGCTCAGGAGTGTCACCTGCAGATGACAGGAGTTGGCTTCCCCCACGGATACCCAGATCCCTGTGTGATCCTTGCAGCACCCCAGTAGTGCTGGCTCTGCACTGCTACCTGGGCTGGCTGCACCCTCCGTGTTCCCCCAGGTGTGGCTGTGTCACCATGCTGAAGTCGCCCAACAAGGTGACAGCAGTGAAGCAGTGGGAGCAGCGCTGGATCAAGAACTGCCTGTGTGGGGGGCTGTGGAGAAAGATGCCCCTCAGTTACTCCTGAGCCCTTCCTGGGGTGCAGTGAGGGCCAAGAGCTGCACAGGTCTCTCTTCATGGAGATTTTGGGACAAGGGAATGGCAGCTCCTCTCCCTCATGCTGGAAAAACTGCTGGTGTTCGTCCTTGGTTGAGCTCTGCTGGAGAAAAGTTGAGTGAGCTCTGCTTCTTTTACCAGGGAAGAGCTGGGAAGGAATGCCAGAGGTTTCCCCATCATTTGGGGCCCAGGAGGGGGAAACCTGGCTGTGTTTTGGGGCTGTGCCAGCAGAGCAGCAGCATCCCGGCAGCTGCCCTGGCCTGGGCAGAGTGGTGATGGGGCAGCTGGTGAGGAACAAAGTCCCAACTGAGGGGAGCACATCTGGTACCTCACATCCATCCTGTGCCACATGGGCTGGGCACTCCTGATGCTTCAGCAAACACGTCCCTGAGACATGAGTTGGCTCCTGTGTGCCCATCAGTGTTGCATGGGAGCAGGAATGTGAGTGCTGCTGCCTGGAGTGAACCCTCCCTTTGCCTCTTGCTGTTGTAAATAAAAATCTTCCTGATTTTGTACAGAACCATGTGTTTTGTTTCTGTGGTGTGACGTGGCTGCCCAGCATGGGGCCAGGGCAGCAGAGCCATGGGAGGGCTGCCAGAGCATCTGTCAGGAAAGGAACCACCATCATTGGAAAAGGAAAGGGGAAATGGATGTTTTCAAGGTTTGCCTTATGGACACTCGAGAAAAAAGCATCAAATCCTTGGGGTTGTGTAAGCCTCCAGCTTCAGCAAGGCTGGACACTTGACTGTGCCAGAGGAGGAGCATTCCTGGTGCAGCCAAAAATCTGAACTTTCAGACTTCTGCCCTCCCTTGCCCTCAGCTGCTGCTGCCCCAAGCAGGAAATCACAACCTCCTGGAGCCAGCGTGGCTGTGCCTGTGGAGCCCCAGCCCTTTGGGGGTGATCTGGGCCTGCTCCTCTCCCACGGGTCCTTCAGCTCTTAGGGAGAAAAGCCTGGAGCCTTCTGCTACTGCATCCCAGCCAGCAATTCCAGGTCCCCACAAACCGTTTAAGAGAGGGAGTGAGCCAGTTTTAGTACATTCCTTTCCCTCTGGAACCATGATTTCATTATTCTTGAGAACTGGAGCTGGTGACAGAGTTCATCCCTTGACTCCAGCGAATGCTTTGCTGCAGAGAGCTGTACAGACCTCTCCCCCTCTGCTCTGCTGGTAATTAGGGACAATCAAATAGCTAATTAGGAAACTGCACCTTAATAAGGCTCTTTTCCCCTGTAAGTAAAACTCAAACTGGGCCCTCTGTGAGCTCCTTATAGAACAGGTTTGGGGTTATTTAATGTTTGACTGGGAACAGGGAACAGCAGGGGGATGGATACACATTTTTGTCCCCCTTAGTCCCCTGCTGACCAGATCATGAGATGGGAGTGGAAAGGTCTGGCTGTGCCCTGGGACATGCTGCTGCCTTGCTCCCATCTCTTCTGCCTTGGCCCTGCTCAGTCCAAAGATAGGGCAGTGTGAGAGCAGGGGTCTGGGGGTCAGCAGGGTTGTGGTGAGAAGATAAGGGCTTTTCCCTGCTCTGCCCCTTGGCTCCTGGGACAAGAGTGTCCCAGTGAGAATCCTGCTGGGCTCCAGCATGGATCCCACCGTAGGAGCCAGAGCTGACACTGCCATATCAGCAACAGGCACTTTCTGCTTTCCCAAATAATCACACAATGACCCTGCAGGAGGTCCCAGATCTTGATCACATTGTGGCCACGCTGCAGGATGTGTCCCCTGCTCCCACCCAAGATCATGCTGTTCCCAAGGGCACAACCTCAGTATCTCCCACCCCATGTCCAGCTCCCCCCTGGGCAGGGGTTCCTGTGCAGACCCACCCAGCTCCCTCCTTCACCCCACCCCTCCAGCCCAACAGCTCTGCAGGAATCATCATCACTTTATTGCAGCAGTCGCAGGCAGCATTCTGGGCACCTTCAGCAAAGCCTGTTGAGGGCTGTGACCCCCAATTCTCCCCCACCTGGGCCCTGTGCTTTGTGAGTGGGGGGCCAGGGACCCCCTTCCTTGGTTCCTCGCCAGTCCACTGGCCCAGCCCTCCTCCTGGCTTGTGGGGATGCTTTGGCAGTGGGGTGGGCAGCAGTGGGAGCCCGTGGCACGCAGTGGGGCAGCACTGTGGGTGCTCTGGCCATGCTGGCAGCAGCAAGCTGTGGCATGGAGCAGGTCCCTGAGGTGCCCTCAGCGAGTGTCCCCCTCCCCATCCGCAGAGGCCATGACGCCGTCGATCCAGGCGGCGTACGGGGCGATGCGCGTGTAGATCGCCGGTTTCTTGTAGTTGCCACAGACACGGGAGCCAGCTGTGACCACCCCTTCGGCCACCCCACCACAGACAAGAGGGCCACCAGAGTCTCCCTGCAGGACCAGACCTCATCAGTATGGCCAAGAGCTCGCTAGGACACCCCAGCCCATCTCCCACCCTTCATTCCTGCCTCCAGGCTCCTTTGAGCTGCTCTGCAGTGGCCAGCACAGGGGGCACTCACCCCAGAGACCTTGTCCCCTCCTGTTCCTCAGCCCCTCACCTCTCCCAGGCTCTGGGCATTGTTCCCTCACTCCCTCCCAGCCCTCCGTGGATCTCTGGTGGGTGTGTGGTACCTTGCAGGTGTCCTTCCTGCGGGAGTCGGTGCACATCATGTTCTGGGTGATGGTGCCGTCGTGGCGCGTGCGGTGGTTGCAGACGTCGCGGCTGATCACCGGCCTCTGCACCTGCTGCAGCTTGTCCGGCCGGCTGCCGCTGTGGTCGATGGTGCCCCATCCTGCCACCTCACACACTGTGTCAGCTGCCACATCCCTGTCCTCCCGCTGGAAGGGCAGCACCCGCACATCCGTGTTCAGCTCCGCTTTCTCCTCCAGCTGCCATAAAACCAGAGGGGACCCAGGTTGCAGGACCCAGCAGGGTACAGTGAGCCCAGTCCTGATAACGAGACCACACTCAGGGCTTCCCCTCCTGGTTTGGAGCACCAGGATGCAGCCAGAGACCAGAGCTGGAGCAATGAGGAAGATGGAGGCGTTTGAACACAGCTCAAAGGTCTTTGGTGGGGGAAGCAGAGTTGGTCCCGTGGGAATGGGAGGGATGGACAGGGGAACCAGCCCCAGCCTGACCATCAGGATTTCCTCTGCCCAGTCAGTGACCCTGCAGGGTCCCAAGGGACACTGGGATTTGCAGGAATGGGGTTGTGCCTGGTGGGGAGGAGGGTTCCATCAGCTGCCAGCACACCTGGAGGAGGAGAAGGTCATCCTTGTTGTTGTGGATGTTGCTGCCAGGGTGGGGGAACTGGGCGCGCACTTGGTACAGGCGTTTGTGGGGCTCTGGTTCCGTCAGCGAGTGGGCTCCCAGCAGTACCTGGAAGAGTTTACCATCCCTGGAAGAGAGTCAGATTGTGGGAAAAACAGCTGGGGGTGGAAATGGGGTGCTGTGGGGGGTTGGAGAGCCCACCAGGGAGCTCCCGGAGATCCTACAGCCTCTTCCCAGTCCTCTCTGCAGGTGGGAGCTGAGTCCCACACTGGGGTCGAGGCTCCAGAGTGGGATTTGGCCGGACTCCAGCGGCGCCCCCAGCCACGCACTGACCCCCACACATGCACTCACGTCTCCTCAGTGCAGTGGGCAGCGCTCAGCACCCACTGCTCGGCGATGAGGAAACCCCCACAGATGTGCTGCCCGTCCAGCTGCAGCGAGGCCATGTACGGCTTCAGGTGGGGCCTGGCTTCAGACCCCCTCAGGATCCGTCCCCGAGGCTGCCCTGCAGGAGGGAGGCCGGGTCAGCTGAGGGGCACGGGCAGTGTCACTCCCGTGGTCCCTTCCCGAGATCCCTGGACCCCTCCTTGTGGGCTGCACCAGCACCTGGCTGCAGGTGCAGGCAGGAATTGAGGAGCTGGGCAGGCTCATGGGGGCACCCCCGTGCCCTGTCATTGCCCTGGGGTGTGGGGGATGCACTCACCATTCACAGGGCCCCAGAGCAGCAGCAGCAGAGCGAGGACAAGAACGGGAGCAGGACTTGGCCCCATGGCTGCAGAGCCCGGCGATGCCTCTGCCTGGCTGGGGGATGTGCAGAGGTTTTGGGGTGCGCAGGGGCTGGGGGGTGAGCGGGGGCTGTGGGGTGGACGCCGCTCACCCTGGGCTGGGGCTGGGACTCTCTTTTATGTCCAGTTTGGGGCAGCGGGGGGGCAGGAAAGGGGAGAGGGCGGAGGGAGTGGGGGGGTTTCCGCAGCGTGGGCTGAATGTTTTGAAATATTCAGCTTATAAAAGGGGTCAAGAGTTCTCAGTACAAACAGCGCGGGAGGAGGAAACAGCCCGGCCCAGCTGCCGGCCCTGGCACTCGCCGCCGGGGATTTCTGCGCCGGGGTTTTTAATGCCGAAAAAGTTCAGACTCTTGGCAAAAGAAGGCTCCGGCAAATTCTATCCCCGCCCCCCCCCCACCCCAGGAGCAGGGGCCCCCTTTCGGCCTGGGGGCCGGTCCCTGGTGGGTGCTGGCTGCCAGCTCGGTGGGTGCCCACGGATACAAACCCGTCCCGTCACCGGGGGGTCCCTGCAGGGCTGGGGCGGCCGTGATGGGAACGGTGATGGCAGCGACAGGGGCGGTGTCCGGGATGCCGGTGGCGGCGGCGGCCCCGTCCCTTCTGTCTTTCTCCCCGGTGCCACTAAGCGGAGCCACCGCCTCGGCTCCCGCCCGGTCCCGGCGCGTCCCCGAGCTCCGGAGCCGCCCGGAGCCCCCTCCGGGGCTCGTCCCCGGAGCCTCTCACCGCGCCTTGAGATCTCGCTGCCCTGGCCCCTTGCCGGGATGGCCACCGGCCACCGTGGCTACCCTCAGCTGGGTCCGGCCGCCCTCCCAACAGCGCAGCCGGGACCGAGCAGGGCTCTGGGGGACACCCCGCAAGGTGCTGGAGCACACCCTCTCCTTCTTTTCACTGCTCCACGAGCTTTTATATCTCCGAGCTGCTGCATTCCGGCTGTGCAGACGCCCCATCGCCCGGACCTCTGACCCCCCCAAGCCAATGGACCCATGGTCAGTGGGTGGCTGGACACATCGGGGAGACGGGGCCAGGAGCTTGGGGTCCCCGGAGGATCAGGCATCCCTCTGCAGCGGTGGCTTCGCCTTCCCGCTGTCCCCACGTGCTGGTGGCACATGGTGGCAGGGGTCGGAGCATGCAGGGTGATGGTGTTGCAGGAGGCGGCCGAGTCTGGCTCAAACCAGGGATTTTCCACAGGGAGAGAAGCTTAATCGCAGCTTCCAGTGATTCGGGATTTAGATGTTAAATACGCCGGGAGATTTCTGCCCACTTAGGGCCAAAAATGGAACAAGGGCACCATGTGGAGCCCCGGGCAGCTCAGACCCAGACAGGACTGTGAAAGGGTGGGCAGTGAACAGATGGGGGGAACAAGTGAGTGTGGGGTTCAGGGAATGGGGTAAAGGGTGGGATATTTTGTAGGGCACGGCTGGGATCCTCTGCAGAGCGAGGGCAGGGGCAGGTGGGACTGAGGGGCTGATGCCCCTGCTAGGAGGTGCTGGGAGCCTTCAGAAAGCAAAGGGAGCTGAAGCCACCTCACCAGGCCCAAATTCGGGAGACACAAGGTACCTGCTTGAGGAGCTCCGGGAACAAGGTTCCAGCTGGGCGGGGTCCCTGGCACTTTCCCTGGGCCTACTTGTGAGCGTGGGTCCAGGACTTCCCCCGAGATGCCCCCCCGAAGCCCTTGAGAGCCAAGGGCAGGGTAGGCACTCTCACAGCCCAGGTAGGGGCTGGCAGAGCTCTGGGCCGGTGATTTTTGAGGGTCGGGCACCCCCGTGATGTGTAATCCCCACCTGGGTACCCCTCGGGTCCCAGAGCAAGGGAAGGGGCTCTGCAGGGAAGAAGGGGCCTTGGGGAAGGGGGCAGCCCCTCTGCAGCACGGGGGGACAAGAGCTGATCGGGGGGCTGCAGGTGGAGGCACTCCGGGTTGGGGGCGTCCGCGGGACCCTCCCGGGCCCTTCGGTGCCTGGGCATGGTCCGGGGTGCGGAGCGGTGCGGAGAGAGCTCGGTCCCGCGGCTGTCCTCGGCCCCGCCCGGCCCTTTGTCTCGTACCGTTCATCCCCCTCCCCGACCTCCCGACCCCCCCCGACACCCCCAAATCCCCATCCCTGGACCGCGGGGGCTCGATGGGGGCTCGGCGGGGGCTCGATGGGGGCTCGGCGGGGGCTCGGCGCCCCGGGAGGGGCCGGGGGCGGCGGGGCGGAGCGGGGGGCGGGGGGCGAGGGAGGAGGAGAAGTAGGAGGAGGAGGAGGAGGAGGAGGCGGCGGGGGCGGAGGAAGCCGCCGCTCCCCGCGCTCCGCCGAGGCAGGAGCATCCCAGATTCCGGGGACATCCCCCCCTTGGCCGCCGCTACCGCCACTACCGCCCCCCTGCGCCCCGGGGCCGCCGCTGAGGTGAGTAGGGCGCACAGACCGGCACAAAGGGCCGCTCCTCCCTTCCCCGATACCCCTCCCATCCCTCGGCCCCGACCCCCGCCCGCGGCTGCGGCACGGTCCCTGAGAAGGGGAGGTTCCCCGCTGCGCCCCCCGCCCTCCCGGTTATACCCCCGGTTAATCCCCCGTTATTCCCCCCCTACACTGCCCCTCGCCCTTGCCCCTCGCCGCTCCATCCCCGTTATCCTCCCCCCCCGTCATTTCGCAGCCGTGGCTCGGTGCAATCTCGTGGAGCTGGGCCGGGAGGGCTCGGGGAACCCCATCCCCGGCCCGGCTTTGCGGGCGGCACACCCCCTCCGCAGCAGCCTCGCCGCCTGTCGCGATAGTGACCGCCTGTCGCGACAGACGAGCCTCCCCTCCCCCCCCCCCCCCACCTGTTGTCACAGCCCCTGGCTCGGCTGGGCACCCCCCGGGGCGCTGGCACCCCCCAGCTCCAGCTGTGTCTCTCTGACGAGCGGGAGCAGTGGTGTGACCTGGGGTGACCGGGAGTGGCGTGGGGTGCCCGGACCTCTGCAGGGCCGGCTGGTGGCCTGGGGGTGCTCATCCCCTGCCAGGGTCAGGGACTGGAGGGGTGACCAAGGGTGACTGGGGTCTACCCATCCCCTGCCATGCGGTGACACTCGTGCCCCTACAGGGTGGAGGCACAGCCCAGTGGGACCCCAGCGCCTGCCCAGGACCATGATCCCCCCCAAGGAGAAAGCCCGCGCCCCCAAGGACAGCATGACACTCCTGCCCTGCTTCTACTTTGTGGAGGTGGGTGTGAGGAGGGTGCTGTGCAGGGGGTGTCTGTCCTATGCCCTGGCACAGCGGGTCAGAACTGGGTGCCCAGTTCTGGTGGGGCTGTGTGGTGCCATCACTCCGGGGGCGCGTCGGTCCCCACTCTCTCCCCCACAGCTGCCCATCGTGGCCTCCTCCGTTGTGACGCTCTATTTCCTGGAGCTGACGGATCTCTTCAAGCCGGCCAAGGTGGGCTTCCAGTGCCATGACCGGGCGCTCTCCATGCCCTACGTGGAGACCAACGAGGAGCTCATCCCGCTGCTGATGCTGCTCAGCCTGGCCTTTGCCGCGCCCGCCGCCTCGGTGCGTCGGCTTGTCCTGCTGTGGGGGTCGGGACAGAGCCGGGGATTGAGTTCCCGGTGCCTGGCGGTGTCCAGCATCCATCGGGTGGCTCTGGCAACAACCCAGCTCCTCCCAGTCCCGCCTGATCCAGTGGTTCCTTCCCAGATCATGGTCGGGGAAGGCATGGTGTACTGCCTGCAGTCCCGGCTGAAGGGCCGTGCCGGTGCCGAGGGCAGCATCAACGCCGGTGGCTGCAACTTCAACTCCTTCCTGCGCCGCACCGTCAGGTTTGTGGGTATGTTGTGCCACAGCCTGAACAGGACCTGGGAGCTGGAGGGGATGTGGGGCCACCCTGGCTGTGATAACCGGAGTATGACCCTACCCAGACCCTGAACGCTGCACCAGACCCATTCCAGTGGGTGCCCCAGGGCTGGGTGAGTCCTGGCTGCCCCACATGGGATGGGGATGACCCACCGTCCCATTCCTGCCATCCTCAGGTGTCCACGTATTTGGGCTCTGTGCCACAGCCCTGGTGACAGATGTCATCCAGCTGGCTACTGGCTACCATGCTCCCTTCTTCCTGACTGTCTGCAAGCCCAACTACACACTTTTGGGCACCCCCTGTGATGCCAACCCCTACATCACCCAGGACATCTGCTCAGGCACCGACAAGCATGCCATCCTCTCTGCCAGGTATGTGCCAGGGGAGCCCTGTGCCACACTGCCAGCCCTCCTGCCCCATCCCAACAACATCCCTTCTCCCTGCAGGAAGACCTTCCCATCCCAGCATGCGACACTCTCGGCTTTCGCTGCTGTCTATGTGTCGGTGAGTTCCCAGCACTGCCTGGCACATGCCAGCTTGGGTCAGCATGAGTGCCATGCCATGAGCATCTCTGTCCCTGTCCTATTGGCACAGACAAGCTCTGCCCAATATTCCTGTGCCTGTGCTGGGTGTGTGTGCGGGTACCTGCAGTCCTACACGCACCCAACAGCTCTGTGCATAGCCGGGCCATGACTAACAGCCTGTTCCTGCCCCAGATGTATTTCAACTCCATCATCTCAGACAGCACCAAACTCCTCAAGCCCATCCTGGTGTTTGCCTTTGCCATCGCTGCCGGCATCTGTGGCCTGACCCAGATCACCCAGTACCGCAGCCACCCCGCCGACGTCTACGTGGGCTTCCTGATTGGCGCTGGCATTGCCGCGTACCTGGTGGGTGCTGGTCCTGCCCTTGGCCCAGGGAGGGGGCTGGGGGATGCTGGTGGGGCCATTTGACTCCACACTCTCCATGGCAGCTGTGGCTACCAAGTCCCTGGAAGTGTTCAAGGCAAGGCTGGACAGCGCTTGGAGCACCCTGGTCTAGCGGAAGTTGTCCCTGCCTGTGGCAGGGGCATTGGACTAGATGACCTTTAGAAATCCTTTCCAACACAAACCATTCCAGGATTCTATCGTTCCCCTTCCCACAGGCTTTCCATGCTGTTGGCAACTTCCGTGCCCCGACAGAACGGGTCCCGACACAGGCGCCGGCCAAGGACGCGCTGCGGGCGCTGACACAGCGGGGCCACGATTCTGTCTACCACCAGAACAAGTCGGTGAGCACCGACGAGCTGAACCCACAGGCACGGCTGGAGGAGGTGGCGCGGCCGGTGCCACGGGAGAAGAACTCGTTGGGCAGCCTAAAGCGGGCCAGCGTGGATGTGGACCTGCTGGCCCCCCGCAGCCCAATGGGCAAGGAGAACATGGTGACCTTCAGCAATACCCTGCCCCGCGTCAACACCCCCTCCATGGATGACCCTGCGCGGCGCCACATGACCATCCACGTCCCCGTGGACGCCTCCCGCTCTAAGCAGCTCATCACGGAATGGAAGCAGAAGTCGCTGGAGGGCCGGAGCATGACACTGGTGGAGGAGGCAGCGCAGGGCCGGGGTGTGGGGGAGCCCGGCGAGGAGGTGCCTCCCTCCCTGTACCCTACGGTGCAGGCACGCTCGGCTGAGCGGGCGGCCATGGGGCCCCGTGTGCTCATCCAGCCCCGGCCAGGCGCCTCGCAGCTGGTGCACATCCCCGAGGAGAGCCAGGCAGTTGCCGGGGCTGCGGCTGGCAGCGGGGTGGCCGTGCGGGCCAAGTGGGTGATGGTGGCAGAGAAGGGGGGAGCGCAGCGAGTGGCCAACCCCCCACGCCTGATGCAGGTCATCGCCATGTCCAAGCAGCAGAGCCTTGTCTCTGTCACCCCGAAGCACTCAGAGACGTCCTCGTCCTCCACCAGCTCTGACTCCTCGCAGTACCGCTCGCCCTCTGAGCGGGACAGCTCCAGCATAATCACCATCGATGCCCATGCTCCTCACCACCCTGTTGTCCACCTCTCTGCTGGCAATGGGCCCTGGGAGTGGAAGTCGGGGCCAAAGGGGCCAGACGGGCCAGACATCTACGAGCTGGGTGAGGTGGGGAAGGATTTCCACGGCTTCCGCCCAGCCAAGAGCGCTGGTATCTCCCCTGGCTCCTCTGTCAGTGACATGGAGCAGGATGAGCCGCGCTACGGCAGCCTGGCTGCCATCCCAGGGGCAGCAGGGGGTGGTGGGGAGCGGGTGGAGGTCCCCTCCGAGGGGCTACTGGCCACAGCCAGCCGTGACTCCACGCTGCGGAGGAAGCCGGCCGAGAGGGATGGGACGGCGGACAGCGAGGTGGACCTGTACTACAAGAAGATGCAGGCAGGCCGCAGGTTTAAAGACTGAGCCCTGGTGCCTTGCCGGGGCCCCACGCCCCTGCCCTGCTTTGGGGGGGCTCTGTGATGCCGGGGCCCCTCTGCGGGGGATGGCAGGACAGGGCTGGCTTTGCTCTCGAGCAGCGCGGCCACGCTGGTGCCGAGTCAGCTGATACCTCTGTGGGACCCCCAGCATGGGACCCTGCTCTGGCACAGGCTGTGGGGCTGGGAAGCTCCAAGCACTTTCAATTTTCTTTTTCTCTCTAACACTGGTGCTGACATTTCCGAGGGGTTATTTTATTCCAGCTCTGGAAGTGTCTGTAGGGGGGAGGGGAGGGACAAATGGTGTTGAAGGGCTTTTGGGGGGACTAGATTAAGGGGTTTAACAGGGGAAAGAGGCTGCTGTGGGGCAGCAGGCCCTAGCTCACGTGAGGGTTTGTGGGTGCTGGGGGTCTGTGACACCCCCCAATCCTGCACCACCCATCTTTGTGAGGGAGCCTGAGGGTGGGCAGACTGGGAGGGGGGGGTCTGCCCGGCGCTGTGGCTCTGGGCGTGCAGAGGTTGTAAATACTGCAGGGACTGGAGGAGAAGGGGTTTCGGGGTGGGGGTGCAGTGGGGGCTGAGCTCTGCCCCAGGAGGAGCAGTCCTGGGCTGCAGCTGAGATCTGGGGGGAGCAGGGAGGGGATCTCCCGGCTGCACATGTGTCAGGCAAGAGCTGGAGCTGCTATGGTTTGGAAAGCAAATAAACACGTGGATGTTCCCTGGCTGGGTTATTTCGGCAGGGTGGGCGGCAGCTGAGTCCCAGGGGGAGACAGAACCAGGGTTCCACGGGAGTTCCCAACCCCGGGGATCAGTGGCCGGGGCAGCCGCGTCCCCCTCCCTACAGGACACTGTGCCGACGGCACCAAACTGCCACTGCCAATTGGATTAACAGCAGATATCCCGAAGCCTTTGCCTTGCAAACATATGGATTATCCACATAACCCTGACTCGGGCTGGAAAAGCCACCCGGGATTAGCGGGAGGATTGTGACAGCAGCCCGTGGTGTGGGGGGTTGTGGGGGGCTCTGTGGGGTGGAAGACGACCCCAACCATCACAAGCGCCGTGGGGCTGCTCCATCCAGCCGTGCTACGGGTGACCCGGGGCGGTGACCCGGAGCCGCTGGCGAAGGTCACCGGGATTGACGCCGCGCTCCGGCGGTCCCCGGTGGGGGATCGGGGCCGTGTGGGGGCTCCCAGCCCAGCAGCCCCGCATCGCCCCCGCGCTCACGGCTCATTGCGGTGCCCATGGCGTCACACGCCGCTTCCCGCCGCCTCTGACCCAGCGGTTTCCATGGCAACTGACAGCCCCGCATCGCTCTCGTAGTCTCGGGCAATCCTCCCAGCCCCGCACCCACTCCCGCAGCCCAGACCCGCCTCCGGCAGCCCCCGAACAGCCGCTGCTGCATCGCTTGGGGACCCGCGCTGTCGGGAGGGAGCGGAACCATCCTCATCCTCACCCTCACCCTTCCCCCGGCCCTACACATGGTTGCAGCAGGAGGGGCTGTCAGCCCCCACCTTATCAGCTCCAGCCTCGGAACCACACGTGCCCGGTGTCCCGACCTTTTCCGCTGGGAACACACTCTGCCAGGAGTCCCCAGCACGTCCCCGTGTCCCCCTGGTGAACCCCACGGGCAGGGCCCGGCTTTGTGACACACCAAGGACTCAACCCCGCTCCCGGCTCCATCCCAGGGTTAGATTTGCGATTTGGGACTCCCGCTGGAAGCTAACTCCCTTTCTGCACCCAGCGGTGCTTGAGGGCGTGCGGAAGGCAGCATCTTCCCCCAGCTCCGGGCAGAGCTGGAAGAGCCTTTTGGTGTGGAGCTCCCACCTTCTCCGCGTCAGTGTTTTCCTGTTAAAGGCAGCTTCGGGGCAGTTTTCTCCGCGGCCGGACACGACTCTCGTTCAGAGCCGGCCTGGGCTGCGGGGAGGATGTAGAGGTAGCCCCCGACACAGGCTCTGCCGTATCTGGGGCAGGGCCCGGCACGGGGGTTCTGCCGTGGGAAGAGACGGGGCAGGACACGACCCCCCCCGCAGCCACCGCCGCTCCCATCGCTGCCACCCCCGGTCGGATCTTTCAGCAGCCGATCAGTGTCCGTGGGCCAGGGAAGGGATGCCCGCGATGGTTGCAAAGCCCGGGCTGGGCCCCAGAAAACTCAGGGAAGCAACCCCGAAGCGATGACCCTGCTCACTCCTGCGGGGCAGCAACGCAGCGCCCTCGGCCAAGCTTTCACAGGCACAGAGGCAGCTGTTACAAATCCCCTTAGCCTTTCCAGGAACAACAGCGGTCCCTTTCAGCAGCCCCCAGCTCCGGCAGGACCCTCTTGGTAACCCTGGAGCCAGAGGACTCTGCAAACGCTTATGGAATACGCTGGAGCCTAATGCCAGCTCAGCCCAGAGGGATGGGGCCAGCAGAGCCCCACAGCAGCTCCAGGTAGGGATTTTATCTCCCCCCAGGACACACTGACTCTTGGACAGGAGTTTGAGCAGAGCTGAGCATACAGGTAAGAACCAGATCCTTAAGGAAGCACCATGCTCCCGAGGGAGGACATGGAGAGATAGGAATTGCACCTTCTCCCACGGGATGGACAATGCCACATCCAGCCCCACAGCTACAGCACAGGACTACAGAGAGGAGCGTTTGACTCAAAGTGGGTTATTTTTTCATGGATATTAGCCAGAACATATGGAAAGTTTAGGAACATGAAGTAACAAAGTGCTGGAGTGTGACACAGGCAGGGCATCAGCAAGGGCCTGACAGCCTCAGGCCTTGGGGCTCCAGCCTGGCACCCAGCGGCCGGAGGGGACAGACCCCATCCCATGGCTCCATGGAGACAGGGACACGCACTGCGAGTCCAGAGTGTGTGAAAAGTCAAAGTTAAATAAAATGAGGCAGCTGGAATTACATGAGAAGGGAAAATCAGAAGCAAAAACAGGCACAATAAAGAGGAGGAAGATCAGGAGTGAAGGATACAGAAGAATTTATTGAAAGCACAAGTACAGACTGGGCACCAACTGCTTCTACAATTTCAACAGGAAATAATGGAGCTACAGAAAGGTACAAAGGTTGTTATAAAATAGTTTTAATTTCATTTCTTTTTGCATTACAAACATTCTTTGAAAGAGGCAATGGAATTCTGATGGTGTGTACACTTCCCCTCCCCACCCACCTTCCACAATACTGAACCTGGAATTGCTGTTATCAAAATATACAATACATCTGGTCACCATAAAAAACTGGGTTTTGCTGCCCCTCATGTCTTACAACAGGTATAAAAAAATTATAAATATGTACACCCTTAGTTACTCACATTCTTTACATGCAAACACAGGATCCGAAGGGAGCACCCGCTGTGCTGGGGGGCCCTGGTTACCCCAAACCCATCCGTGATTTGCACAGGACACCCCAAGTGTCCTGGCCCTGGGAGCCTCCCCAGCACTGGGGAGCACTGACCAGTTACCCCAGTGCTGCTGTGCTGGGGGGGCTGGGTCCCCTGTGGGAGGAGCAGGTGTTTCACTAAGGGGGGGATGAGCCAACAGCCACAGTGATCCCCCAACTGTGCCCTCCTGCAGGTCGCTGGCAGGGCCTCGAGGAGCTTTGCAGGGGCAGATCCCTGGCTCCAGCACAGCTCAACCAGATTTAGAGGTACCCAAAAGCAGCTGGGGTGATGCTGTTACCAGATGTCTTGCTCTCCTTGGGGGTACCCAGCACACCACAGCCCCAGCCGGACCCTCACTCGGACCTCACATGCTTCTCCAGCATAATTCATATCCTTGAGAGTCCAGGGAGGAACTACAGAAAGTTAAGACTTTTCCAAACACTCAGTGCTAGGCAAGTCAAGAGCTCCCACACCAAGCAAGGAAATCAGAACTTGCAACGCTAAGACAATTAAAAAACAAAACTTTGGTCCACAATTTGCAGAAAAACCCTGAAAAAAAGTACAAGATTCTTGTTATTTTGCATCCGAACAGGTTGCAGGTTAGAGGGAAATGTAAGGCAACATCGGATCACACGGAATAGAAGGCAGAATGGCCCGGGAAAGAGTTGTAAGCCAGAAAAAAAAAAAAAAAAGAAAAGGTTGTATCATTGGGAAAAACTGATCTGCTGCATTCTACTTTTAATAAATTCCCTTCCTAGAACAACATCTGGGCTTATAGGTTCAAAAGGTAAAAAAATATTTAGCCTGGGTCCTTTTCCTTCCATTTCCGAGCTGTTTGTGCTCATTCTCTCACACCCTTGGCTCTGCTCATCCTCAGCCACGACCTCAGCCTGGAAACTACTCTTGCCCTACAGCTTCAATTACAAAACAAAGAAAATAAAGTACAGTATACATGGGTAATACCACAAAGGAGTAAATTTAGATTACGTTTATACCATCTTATCATTCTATAAAAGGTACTTAAAACTATTTCTTTTGCATATAAAGAGATTAGAATATTTGGTCAACTGGAAATATTGCTAGGCACAGAGGACAGCAACGGCATCAAAGTATAATACAAGGATTCAAACGAAAGCTCAAATGCTGAAGACATGCTCTAAGAACGACGGCGGAGCTACAGCAGCCTCGTTAATCTCCAATTAGGGGCACAAAGGTACCTCTTGCAGGCACCTTTCTAATTGTGGGGTATCCAAGGATTCTCCAAATCCTAGCCATGCATTTAGGTATATACACACACAATTTCAACAAACTCCGATTCATCTTCACAAGTGTCCCACAGCGGCTCTTTTGTCCCTCACCAATGCTCTGTGAGGGCAGAGCCTGCGGGCTCGCTCCTGACACTGGAATGTGATTTGGCCTTGGGAATGCTCCCCCACCCAGACCTTTGTTCAGCCACAAAGGCTCTCAGGTAACTCCCACCTGAGTTTGCAGGTGGCAATGACCCATGAGCAGACTGGGAAGTGGCACAGGGCACGCGTGGAGATCGAGACACACGCGGGGCAGCGGGGAACAGCCAGAAATTTCTTTTATCCACTTTGCCAGCTCCCCCGGCTGATGTCAGCCAGAGCCACTCCCCACCCTCAGCTCTGCCCATCCCCTCCCTGCAGCTCGGATGCTTTCCCCAAAGAAGTAGAAGATTTAAGGCACAGGATAGCAGGTGCACAGGTAAGGTGGGATCAATGCAACCGAGTGTTGTGCTGGGTGGGTTGGGAGTTCCTGGTCACCACAATCCTGACTCCAAGGCGCTACAGTGAATTCACACAGTGGTTTTAGGTCTTTCAAGGCATGGATGGGTAAGGAAATTAAAAAAGGCATCAATGTGAAACCTGATATAACTTGTTGGGATCTGCTTTTTAGGGGAGGAGGAGCAGGAGGGGAGGGGAATTTCCCAGAGCAGGTTCCATAGTGTAAACTTGAACTTGTGATTTTTATTGGAACAGTCAAGATTGTTACCCATCACCGCAAGGTTAGCAAGAGGAATTAATTTTCTTTTTTTTTTTTAAAAACCGGTAAACTGATTTCTCTTTAAAAAAATAAAATCTCTGGTCTTTTAAGGTCACTTCAGCTGCATTTTTAAAGTGGCTTTTTTTTTTTTCTGGAATGATGGAAGTTGAAACCCTGGTGTCCAGCCTTTTAAGGTCAAGGCTGAACCCCAGAGGTTTTAAGTCAAGTCCATTTTAACTCAGGCCTTCCCAAGCTCTAAATGGTGGACTTGGAAAAGGAAACGCGCAGGTGATGGTTCTCCCCCAGGTCATGATTGTGGAGGTCAATGAGGGACTGAATGGCTTCTTCCACAGAGCTCATCTGGATCAGAGCCATTTTACGGTCCTTCCTGACAAGACACAAGTTTCAGGCATGTTCAGTTCCATTGCAGGAGCTTCCCCAGTTTGATCCAAGTTCTCCCATCCAGCAGAAAATTAACCCCCCAGGTACCTGCAGCACACTCACTCTTTAGAGGAGTATCTCTGTGGCAAGCACATGCAGCCCTACAGCTCACTCAGTGTTCAACCCAAGGTAACTCAAGAATTCTTTATTCCAGAGTGAAACACTGTTAGTAAGGATTCTGCTCGCCTTTGACTGGAACCAAGTACTACACCCTTCTCATATGAAAAGCCCAGAGCAAGGAGAGGACATAACACAAAACACTTACTGGAAGAATTTGAATCCTTTGACTATCCCACCATTGCTTGAAAATAACAACTTAAGGTCTTCTTCAGTTACTGAAGGTCTGAAACAAAAATTTTTCCCAGTCAAACAGATGCTGACAGACCAAGGTATTCTCAAAAAACTAATTGTCATCAGAGACTTTTCTAAGTTACCTACCAGCAGCCTCTTGGCATGGCAAGACAATGGAACAGGGAGCTGGGTGAGCTCCCCTGACAGCAATACAGAGCTGCCCTCACACCGAAGCTACACACACATCAATACTCAGCCAAACAGGACCTCTCCCTGTGGATACTTACGGAATATTAGACAGATGAAGAGTGGCAGAAGGGGGAAAAATGTTTTGGAAATTTTTGGAGCCTGGTTTCTTGAAACGATGTAGAGGAGAAGTCCCATAGTCCTTGGTCAGGCCATGGTCCTCCTGGTTCTCACGGGGCAGCTGCACTGTCTGGTGCTTGGACAGCGTGATACGGATTGGCTTCCCATGGAGCTTCTGCCCATTCAAGTGGCTCATGGCTGCAAGGGGAGGACAGACCTGACTGCAGGGTACTTCAGTTACGTCCAGACATGAATTCAAGGCTAGAATTTCACTGCCCTCGCAGACAGCACACCCTGCAGGGTCCCTCTGCCTCACTGTGTTCTTTGTCTGCTTCCCTCTCGCACCCATGAGCACCCACCAGCCCCAGAGCTGTCCCCCAGCCACACCCCACATGTCATGGATACATTTGGGTTTCTGTTGGAAGAGAAGAAAGTGCCAATACTGAAGTTTTAACCACTTGTTCTGTTCCTAACTAGCCAGAGTTTGACCCTGCCAAGCTTACCAAGCTGGGCCTGATTCCCATCGGCCATCTGAACCAGGGCATTATCTTTCTTATTAAATAAAATCTTCACCCTCTGCACATCACCATAGACTCCTTCAAAGAGGGAGGAAACAAGAACAGTCTTAGGTGGGGAAATAAAAAGTCTAATTCAACTTAACATTAGCTAATCAATCCAACAACAAAAACAACCATTCCCAACCAGAATTGATCTCATTCCAACCATGGCTACATATTCTGCTCTAATTAAGGGAATTCTTATATAGCAGAATAATAATGGAACAATACATTAAAGAAAAGACATTGGGTTTCAGCAAAAAGCCAAAATCTTACTGCCAGAAGACTGGACAATTTCGCATGCTCTCACAATTTAAAACTCTTACTAAAGACATGCAAAGCAATAACCCATGCAGAACTGAACCAAAACCAAAGGCAAACTAAATTAAACAGCAAACTAAGTAAACAATATAAAACCAAAATTATGCATTCAAAAAAAAGAACAAAAACAAAAAAAAAGGCAAACTGCAAACTGTACATTTCTGAAGTATCAAAAAGTAATCTCAAATAAATGAAAAACAAGGTAATAAAAAGTGTGAATAATAACATACCGAAAAGAATAAAGAGGCATTGGGGTGTAACTCTCTTTAGAGAACAGCAGAGCAAGGCAGCGGAGGGACAGGGAAGAGGTAAGGAATCGAAGGGGAGAGCGAGGTTGCACAAATCGTCCACAACGAGGAAGGGCAGAGTCCCCGCAGGAAATGGCGAAATTGGTTGATGGATGATGAAGTTTTCAAGATGGTTAATATTGAAGGGCAGGTTGGTTTCCGAAGAGCAGGGTTTGTTTTATTTTTTTTTTTATTTTTTTTTTTTTTGGAAGGGGAATGTTTTTATTTTTTTGTTTCAAGCAACAACAGGAAGCAGAAGTACCGTGCAGTCAGTTGGCAAAGAAATTCCGGATCGGGGGAAGAAAAAAAATTCAGGGATGGGGAGAAAAGAAAAAAGTAGCAAAAAACACAGGTCAGTAAATACATAAGGAATATGTAGTGTTCCATCAGTCAGATTTATAGAATTCTACATACAATAACTTGCTTACAGAAACAGTTAATAGGTTTTACCTAGTGGAACACAATGATAAAGAAAAGGCATTTTTACTTCAGATATACAAAGGAGTAAGAGACAGTATCCCCCCAGAGTGACTTCCACAGGCTGCAATAACCAATTCAACTGCAATGGCATTCCCTAAACTGTGACTAAAAATATTTTCTCTGTTCACAATTAATGACTTCATGGACCAAGTCACAACTTCAGCTGCTGCTTTGGGGTCAGAAACTGCAGGAAGCAATCCATGCCATGATTCTTGGCTGGAAAGAAACAAGGAAGTCCACCTTGGATATCAACCACTGCTTTAAACAAACATCACGTGGATGAGCAGCTTTAATGCCACAAAATCTCACTCCAAGGTCTGCTGGAAGCACTCAGATAAAGGAGCTGGCACCTTGTTTGTAGAACAGTGTTCCCTTCCTGCTCTGTGGCCTGACCTCACCATGCAGAAACCCAAAGTACTGGGTCACCACAAGCTGAGATGTGTGGACTGCTCCCACTCTTGTGGAAGAAAATAAAGGAGTAATTTCAGCTTCCATGAACCCCACTCAGGAAAACCCCATGGCAGAACAGTCACTCCAGGCAATACTGTCTCTTTACTAACTGGTTGTGGCATGGGTAAGTTTCTACAACACTGATTATACAGGCAGTGGAAAAAGTTTCATGTCTGTTAGTTCACAGCTTCAGTCCAAGTCCCAAAGTCTCTCTAGCCCAAAGACAAGCTGGATGGAGAGTGAAGAGGTCCTCAAAAAAAAACCACAGGGCATGAAATAACTGCTTGCTCCTGCCTAAACAGAGCTGTGAGAAATGTGAGGGGTGCAGCACAGCTCCTTGTCCTGCCACTGCCATCCAGGCACCCAACAGCTTCCTGGGAGCACACACTTGGAAGCATCATACTGGTCAGGATTAATGATACCAGCAATTATCATGACTTATGGTGGCACAAGCCAGAGACGATAGTCCCTGGAATGGCAGAGCAGTTTCCAGGCAGCATGAGCAGCAGATCCCAAAACTATTCCACAGTCCCTGCTATTATTTCATGCCCTGGAGAGAACAGCAATGACAGGTAAGAGCAGTCTGAAACGTGATCCAATTGGTTCATCTTATTAAGAGTTAAACATTTGATCATCATCACATCCAAGCTTCCCCTTTGATCCAAAGAGGTTTTGTGGTGACTCTGCCATCGCTGGTAAGTTTTACAGCTTTGCAAAGTGCTATTAACGTGTGTGCACAGTCCCACCAGTTACAGCTCCTCAGCAGAGCCTCATCACTCTGCTGAACACCAGAGGTTCTACACTTTCAATCCAACCAGATCCAGGGGCTGACTGAAGGAAAATACAAGCCCCCCATATCCAATTCCCTTATGGTGCTGTCTTCCATTATACAAAGTTTTTGTTCAAATATGACTTGATTTAGTTTTAGAGAAACCCAAACATTTCAACTCACTCAGTTAAGTAGAATTGAAAATGTAAACTGTAAGCTGTTAAGGGGTTTAGCTAATGAAAAACTTCCAGGAATCCTGGAAGGGGGAAATGTGCAAGCACATGGCAGAGGAGATACTGCACAGGTACAAGGTCAAGCTAGCAGGGATCCAGACACTACATAGAAAGAGCAAAGGTCAGCACGAAGCCTCTCTGTAGTTCTGAATTAATGTATTAAAAACTACAACATGCCAAGGAAAAGGAATGGATATGGCTATTCTGTGACCCAAATGACACTATTCCATGGGAATGGTGGGGAGACTCCACACAGAAGAGGGAGGAAGGGACAGGCATTGTAGTCTCTGGGACAAGAGCAGGCAGGCAGCATCCTTGGCTTTGAACCAAGGAAGAGCAATTTCAGTATGAGATGGACTTTTCCCATTTCCCTTCAGCAACTAGAGTACTGCTCTGCCCTGCACCTGGGGCTGTCAGAGCACGGCAGCGGCTGCTCTAGTGGTGCTGCTTCCTTTGGATACAGAGAGTTTCACTTTCAATGAATTTCAGCCCAATCTGTGTTCAGAAAGTGAAAGAGATAACAGGAAGGAGGAAAATAAAAAAAGTAAAGTTAGGACTGCACTAACCTCTGGGATCAGATTGCTAACCAGCAGCACGGAGTGCCCTGTCCCAGACAGGCCGGGAATGGCAATCCGTCCTGCTGCAGCCGCCGCAGCTGCTGCTGGAATAGCCAGAGGAGCTAGTGCTCCAGGAACACTTGGAACTGTCAGGCCTGGAAATTAAAGAATATTAACCAGTAAAGAATTAACAGCACGTACTCTAGTGTATTTGCTGCACCAGAAGGGAGAACAGCACACCATCTGAACCATGCATGTCATCATTCTCAATAGTGCCCGTGTAATCCGAAGGGCAACAGGAGCCTCCACTTCTGGTGCTGCAGGAAATGTTCTGGTTTCTAACAGGATTTGCTCTTGCAGTGCCTGGTGCTGAGCAGGTGCCTCAGCACTCTCGTGCATGTTTCACAAGCAGCGGATGAGCACAAAGCCTCAGCTCTGCTGTGCAGGGCAGGTATCACACACGGGGCGTGGGGAGGGTCCGTCCAACCAGGGCATGCACAATGTGCTCTCACCACACATGCAACCATCAGGTACTCTGTGCCACCATCACCCAGCTCTCCTGAGTGGGAACCACTGCAGCTGCTTTTAGAGGCATTCCTAGACAGCTCCCAGTACCAGCTGGAACCTCCTGTACCAGCCCTTCAAGGGCAAGAGCTCTAGAGCTCAAGAAAAAAACTGCTAGTGATCCGTTCTATGGATTATTCCCCAAAGCAGCCCTGCTTGTTTCTTCAGCAGGGCTGGATGCCACTAAAACAGCAATACCTCAACAGCCCACTCTGGGCTCGTTTGTCATATGCAAGGAAGTTCCATCATGTTCCCAGAAAGTCAACATGGCTTGGAATACTTAAAACCCCAGCAAGGCTTGTTTAGGCTGGCACTCCTGCAAGCATGTTCAGCACCTCCAGTTTTCAGACCCATGGCTACTTCTGGAAACAGCAATGATCTGTTATCTACAGCATGAGCTGTGAACTTTAAAGTGCAACTGTCCCAGCACATGGAATCAGTGGTGTGATTAAACACCAGCTTTCTCAATATATTTAAGAAAAAAACTGACAGATTCCTTGCTTCTAACCACATTTACAGCTGTGAAATAGAGGTCCCAACCTCTGTAATGACATGAGGAAATTTAAAGCGCAAGAACTTTTATCTCCTCCCATACTATCTCCCCATATTATTTCAAAGTCTGCCTTTACTGTCTCTCCCATCCTGCTTTATGTATTTTCTTCCCATCACCAGGATATTGCCCAGAGGTGCTGCAGCTGCACACAGCATTCCCAGCTGAGCTGATGTCCTGGATCACCAGTCCATTCCATGTCCAAATGCCAGCATTTAGAATTTACACGGCTAACCCAAACAAAATCATCACTACTTTGCTTTAAAAGGTGAAGGTGCTCCAGCAAGAGAAAACCTACATAAAATTTCAAGTTATGAAATACAGTACCTGTAGCCTGAGGAATGGCGAAAGTAGGAGGAAAGCCAGCTCCAGCATATGGAGGAGAGATTATTCCTGGGGCACCTGAGAAAGACATACACATTATAAAAAGATGCCCAATAGCAGGAAAACTCTAAACTCCATCAAACTACATAATATTCTGAGTTGGAAGAAACCAACAAGGATTATCAAGTCCAGCTTCTGGCTCTACACAGGGCAGACCCAACAATAACACCATGTGTCCTGGGGTGTTGTCCAAACGCTCCTCCAACTCTGTCAGACTTGGTGTTGTGACCACTGCCCTGGCTGCAAGCCAGCCACCCTCTGGGTGAAGAACTTTTTTCTAATATCTAACCTAAACTTAGCTAAAATGTCTTGATCTCTTCTTCAACAGAAACATTTAGTTGAAAGTTAAACCCTAAAACACAACCAGCAATTCAAAAATGCCTCTCACATAATAATAGACTTCCAGAGATCACCAAAACAACTCCTGGGCAAACACCAGGTGGCACCAGAGGCACCGACCCCTGGGACTGACACGGGATTTTGCACTAATCTCATCCTCAACGATCCCCAAATGTTCGGCCTTAGTTACACTCTATTCCAAAATTTTGACCAAATACACCAGGATGACATTTCCTCCCCTTCTCCTGACACACTGTCCTGAACAACCGTGCTTGGGATTGCTCAAGAAAGTCACCAACAAGGCTATAAGCAAAAATATTAATATTAAACTACAAAGCACAACTGGCAAGATTCACTCTACTTACAAAGGATAACTAAGGCACAACACAGGATAGCAAGCAATAACAAAACCAAACAAAGCATAAATTAATTCAAGTCTACCTAGGTACATGTGCACATAAAAACAGTAAACAAGGATGCAAACATGAATGAAAATGTACGTGGCCTATAATTTAACAACACTTAAAACTTAACAGTACTTTAACTTGATGTGTATCTAAATTTAGAGCTTAACCTTAACAATCTAACAGAGAAATAACACTTAAAAGCGTTCAGCCTATATTATAACTATAACTTGACCTAACTTCCAGATTTGCTATATATATGCAAAGGGTGTGCACACAGACAGAAACAGTCAGTGCATGATAAGCACCTTTGGAAAAACGTCCCTCAGAAATAGCTGAGTCCACATGGTGCTTGCAAGGACAAGGCCTAACAAGCACTTCTCAGACTGCAGTGCAGAATGAAAAGTAGTGGGGGGTTCGGGTCGGGGGGTTCACCATGGCACACACGCACACAAGCAGTTGGGTTTGTCCTGTTCCCACTTCCTGAGCACTCACCAAAAGCAGCTGCCATGGTCTGGTCCAGAGTGGGCTGGCTGTCCCCAGAGGGCAGGTCTGGGCGGGTATAGTCTCTGCTCTTGTCGTTATTGTACTTCACATTGAGACTTGTGAGCTTGGAGAAGTCGATGCGCAGCGTGCAGCAGGCGTTGTAGATGTTCTGTCCATCCAGAGACTGCAAGGAAACATAACCAGTCCTCACCCAAATGCATTCAGACCAAGCTCACACCAATTAGTCTCTGGAGAGAGAAGGTGTTAGGCCATTCCATGGCTCCACGTGCAAACAGGTATCTCGTGTGGAGACAGCTCTGCTTCATTCAGCCCCTCTGGCAGCCTCCAAGTCGCATATGGGAGCAATTCCCTCCCACTCATGCTCTGTCCTTGGGGTAATACTGGTGTCAGCCCACCCTGAGCTTGGATTAAACAAGGGAATGCCCAAGTGAGAGTAATCCAGGTATGCAGCACTCACCAGTTTGGCATGCTGAGCACTCATGGGGTCACCATATTGCAACAGAGCCTGAAACTGGTGGTTCTTTGTGAATGTGATGATTTTCAAGACTGCACCAAATTTGGAGAAGATCTGCAAGATAATATTTGCATATCTTGTTATCACATTTCTAGTAAGATAATTTCATACTGATCTCTTAATTACAAGCAAAACCAGAAGTAATCCCTTCAGCCTGTCAGCTTTCAATTGCAGCACTGAAGGTTTTAAACCACACTGTGAGCATTGCTTGACTGGCATCATGGCATCAGCCTAGAACACACCAGAGTGACTGAACCGCTCCCTAAGCACAGTTTGCTTATTCTGGGTTATTAAACAGGAATATTCATAAACACTTTAATGAACTCAACCTCTTCCAGGAATTTCAGTAATTCTTAAATGCAGTCAAGCTTGCATTTTAAACATCAAGATAACATTGAGCAATCACAGCAGACAGAGGGAACTTTCCAAAATGGCCACTGCCTAAGTAGCTCCTGGACACTGTGTTTCCCAGGCCCCAGCACAAGGATGAGGAGCAGCTACTTTTGCTAAAAACAAAAGATAACCTGAAGTAATTGATCCAATAAAGTGGACCAGGACACAAATGTCTGGAAATTAAAATCATGCAAGACTGGGGGACCAAAACTAGCAGCATCTCCTCCAGAGAACTCTTGACAGCTCTGTTCAGAACTCACACTATACAAACACAAACCACAGACTTTACAACTACTGCAACACACCAGCAGCTGCTGTCCCTTCCTCCAGGACAATTGTCAAACAGTTGTGGCAAAGTGTTTTACCTGGTGCAGAACATCTAGAGTGACAGGGTAGAAGAGATTCTCCACAATGATCCTCAGGACAGGGCTCTGGCCAGCCATTGCCATCCCTGCATCGACGGCTGCAGCCGTGGCGGCCAGCGCCACAGCCCCGGCCTGCACCTGGGTCACAGCTTGCAGAGCTGCTTGGGCACGCTGCAAGATCAAAAAAAAAGCTGTTAGACCCACACTTCTGCTTCCAAAAGAGTCAGCTCTCCTTGAGCTCCCTCCCTGCAAACAGCCTGCTGGACTCAGCAGTGAGCAGAACAGCCATGTGTGGCTCCAAGGGCTGGGGAACATTTGAGACAGAGCCAATAAAGACCACCTCAACCTGTAAGGGCAAGGCAAAAATACAAACTAAATCAACTATGCAGTACCTATGCTATGGCAAAACCTTGCTCGGCATAAACGAATGCAGAAAAATTATCCCATTGTTCAGAAAAAGGGAAAAACAGGGCTCATCTGTATCCATCTCCAGAATCCTAGACAAGCTGACAAGACTGCAAGATTGATGCATATTTGCCATAGGGAGCCACAAGTGAAAAGTGCCTGGGGGTTTTGCAGAGGCCCTTAACACACAGAACACTCATGTTCCAGCTGTGAGAGGCATCCAACAGCAGCATTTCATCTGCACAGGACTGGGTGCTCCTATCCTGATCAGAGTCAGCTCGAAAAGCGAGAGCAGAAAAAGGGGATGTACTGGCAGCCAACCCCTGACAAAAGAGTCACAACATTTGAACTTCTTCCAGTGTTCCTGTCCTAAAAGGTTGCCAAAAGGGGCCAAGCTGAAACTAGGAACGTTTTCCCCTCTGCAGAGCGTGTGGTGCAGAGACCCTTGAAGGCTCAGAGCCTTGAGACCTGCTGCATTCAGGTGCTGCTGCCTCAAAGCTGCACCTATCAGCACCAGGCCGTGCTCTACCACAGCTGAGTTCTGCCACATCAGGGCTGCACTTGATAGAAATCTTTTAAGCATTAGAAACAATTATCCTAAAGCACCAGATGTTACACAAGTCCATGGATCTCAAGCCAGCAGCAGAGATCTGGCTGTGTGCCCCCCTCCCAGGGATGATAATGCAGAGAACAAACTGACTGCTTGGTTTGGAGAGCTGTCTGTCTTCAGCTCCTTGTGGTTGGAGAACTGGATGTAGATGGGCTGGCTCCGGAGCACCGGAGTGACTGTGGAGTAGTAGTTCACCATGGTGTTGGCTGTCTCCTCAGTGTTCATCTCTATGAAAGCCTGGGAAGTGAAACCCAACACTGACACGTCACACCAGGACAGCACCAGCTCACCCCGAACCTCCGGCTGAGCCCTAACGGGATTGCCTTTTCACAATTGCATTTATAAATGTGGTTTTGTACACAGAAATGTTTAAAATTCAACTATAAGTAGAAAAAAAACAATCAGGATCTTCCCTCTCCAGACTGATTTAATGCAATGCTTTAGTCTCACTCTAAGATCTCCATGGTGTGTGTACTTAAAGTGTCTGCAAGAATACAAAAATAGAGCAACAATCCACAGTCTCTTCACTTCTCTCAAGGACAAGAAGCCCCCTCAGCGCTCCAGTCTCTTAGGGGTGTCTCCCTCAGAAGAGAAATGCAAGGGATTGTAGCAAGTCACTGATGTAAGCACTTGCATATAATCACACCATGCAATATATCAGAGCCACCTTTTCATAATTAAGATTAAAGACATTATTTTAAGCAATGATTAAAGTTGGCTTGCTTTTTTACTCCTTAATTTGCAAGACAATTTTAGTTACCAAATTAGTGCACACCTCCCGCATTACCCAAGAGTATTTCAGCCATACCCAGCTCATTTAGTAGACCTGTAAATGTGTCCTCAATATGCCACAGTACACACTGGTAACTCAGCTGTCAAGCAAGCCTGAATGAAAAAGGCCAACTCATGGCACTGCTGTTCAAATAATCCCTGGCCTGCAATTTCCAAACCAGGCCTAACGCTAATTATAAGTGACAACCTGCAATTACGGACTGAGCTCCTTCTGCAGCCTGAAAATGGTATTTTCTACAGCTCATGGGATAATCACAGAAAAGTAAAATAAGAGTATGCAGAAGTTATTGACCTGTAACACACGGCAGTTGTTTAAACAACTTGGAGCTGGTTTCCTGATGACAAACTTATCGAGCCTTTGACACAACCCATGCTTTCTGTAATGAAGACAATACCTGGTTTTTTCCTTTCAACATCAGAAGATTGGTGACCTTGCCAAAGGGTAAGCCCAAAGAAATGACTTCTGCCTCCGTGACGTCACTGGGGAGTTTGCGGACGTGGATTACTCGGGATGGGATGCCAGCACTTCTGTTATCACCTTTGAACTTCTTGCTGTCGTTTCCATTAGCTGTAAGAAGCAAGAGTTACTGCTGATGAGAAGGGTCTGGAAGAAGAAACACACATTTCCCACTGCTGACACAGAATCTGTTCTCCAGATAGTTACTGCACTATTACAGAGAAATTCCATAGTCTAACTTAACTTGAGTCTGAAGACACATGGTTTTACTCTTTTTTTCCCCCCAAATTACACAATGGAAGTGACACAGCCAAATACCACTGCAATGGAATAGATTCTCCAGTGGTCACTTCCTAGTCTGTGTTAAGCACACACCTACCCATCCATATTTTTAGTGGAGGTCAGAGCCACTAGCCCCAGACTGGTGCTTTATTCCATTCTACCTGGCCTACTGTTGTTGGCAGACATTTATTATTATTATTATTCAGCATCATCCCACAAAAGGCCTAGTAAGTACTAAAAACGAAGTGTCTAAGACTAAGAAGGAAAACCCAGGCATCCTTGCAGTACTTATAAATTGCTGTGCTAGTTTCCATGCAATATTACCTGCAGAAGGAGAGTTGCTGCTCATGATAAAGGGTCCGTTAGTAGTAACACAAGGAGAGAAAAGCTCCTCAGCTGCCCGCTGGAAGAGAAGAGATGACAGATAAATGGACAGCATTTTACTCAATTCTATCCAGGCATTCCTAAAGCAGAACAACTGAGAAAGCTGGAGAGGAGTTGAATACAAGTGTAAATGAAAACATACTGACAGTGGGCAGTAAAGCTCACCTCCATGAATTAAATATCAGTCAGATCCAGTTTGGTAACTATCCAGTATCCAGCACTATCCAGTATCTCTTTTCAGCTCAGCATTTGGGATCTCAGGGCTGGAGTGCTGCTGAGTTGTGTGAAGCCACTACATGCAGCACTGTGCACCAACAGGCACCTTCTCCTGTCATACGTGGCAAAACAGGTTTCTGACTATTACCATCCCACAGAATTTTCATTCTGAAGCTGCCAAAACTGTTTGGGAATGACTTAGCAGTTATGAATCAAAGTTGTGCATTTTATGCCCCATTCCTGGAAGTGCTCATGCCCAGGCTGAACAGGGCTTGAAGCATCCTGATCTGGTAGAAGGTATTTTCTGATATAGCATTCCCTGCAAAGTCACCCACATCACCTCAACTGACCAGGATTGGTCTAACCCAAGTAGTAGGTACAAAATACTAAGACAAAAGCAAACATGCCTATGAATGACTCCTTAGCACAATCTATACTTGCACACACATCTTACAATCAGCATGTCTTAATTTCAAGTAAATTACAAGGAAAACTTCAAATTCCATTGTAAACTGTGAAAAAACCACAATACTACAGATCAAACACACAAGAGCACTTTCTCATTTTTTACACTACTCTTCCGCAGAGGCACCACACTAAAAGGCTTTCATCAATAAAAAAAAAAACAACAAACCAGAGTTCATCCCTGCCTTGGCAGCTCCCACCCACCTCAATGGAAACGTACCCTGCTCCACACCATGGCACCAGAAACCCTTATCTTCCACACACCCTGTATCTGGTAGCACCTGCAGAAACAGGAGCCATGCAACAACAAAAGCTCTGTGCACTCCCCCAGCAGACAGGCTGGGAAAGTAGGTCACCGAGAGCCCCAGAACACCCAACTACAGACACACACACGGTTTGGCTTTTTTTCTTTCCCCCTCAAATCTTGAATTTCTTGTTTGACTACTCACTGCCAGCTCTTCAAAGAGGCTTCAAGGACTTTGATGTCCCGAAGATGAGAATTAGGCCAGGTTCCAAACTGTGGTTCATGAGTGGCTGCTGGTCACCTGCAAGCACTGACCAGCTCCCACCAAGGCTCTGGCCTCGGCCTCCTCCTCACACGGCACAGTCATTAGGAATGGCCCTTTTAACAGCTGTTCTAATTAGCACTTGGATTCCTGAGTGCAGCAAGAGGCAAGCTGGGCTGGGAGGCTATTAGACTGTGATCCCATCCTTTGATGACTCAAATTAAGGTGTAATTCCAAGGTTAAAAAAAAAAAAAGTCCTCCGATCTGCAGTAGGAACACTCTTGTGCCTGCACTGCTGCTGCCATTTCAGGTATGGCTTTCTGTGCCGTGGCCTGGGATACACCTGGAAGCTACTGACAAGAACCACTCACCAAAGCACAGCCCTACCTACATAATCAGATGTTTTTGGCTTCATGAAATCCATTGCATCAGGCCTTAACGGGACTTGAATGTTTTAAAACATCAACTTAACTTGTAAAATTCTGCACATCCTGAACTCCAGCTCCTCCAGTACAAATTGGTGTGTCTGTGCAAACACAGTGGGCAGCTCCTGCAATCCATCATGGAAATGCTGGGAGAATGAGCCACATATTTGGCTCTCATGAAGGCAACACTAGGAAACTATAAACTGGAAAAACAAGCATTTATACCATTATGGAAAGAATTTAGCTTTTCTAATGGTTTGTTTAAAATAAACACTTTCTTGCATATTTGAGAACTTCCTCACAGGCAGGGATGACAAGGATGTCTCTGCAGCCAGGCACCACATGTCCATGTTTCTTTAAAGGAGAGCAATTTCCAATCCACTCCCCTCTTATCTTGGAGACAGCCCCGTGCTGCCCACTGTGACCAAAGCCAGGAGGCAGAGCGGGGATGATTGTTCAACATCAAAAGCAGCAGCAGTCAATTTGTAAGCTTCCCAGCTGGAAGTACATACAAACGAGGAGGGAAGACTGCTATGGCTGGAAAAGGGCAGTTATTCCAAAGTCTTTTCTCTACACAAGTTTACAGACAGTACATGTAACATTGTGCAGTCACACTAGAGTCATTCCCCACATCACCCAGTGCAGGAGTGGCTGCTGAAGTGAGACGAGCAGACTCAGTACCCCAAGGAGCCTCAGTGGTCACCCCATGTTGCCACGTCCATGCTGCACAGGCCAGTCCCTAGCACAAGGGGGATGCATGAACTGTGACTTATCTTCTGCTCTTCCTCCGTTCCTGTTAGAGCTGATATCAGATAACCACAGGAAACAGTTGCTTTTTTGGAACACCCAAACTCGAAGCAAACTGAAACCCAGTTGTCTATGAACATGCCCACAATAATGAGCACTCTGCAGCCTCCAACGGCTCTCTGCCCTTGCACTGCAGGGATCACCAGTCTCTTTTCTGTCTTTTCTTTCTGTACATGTTAGAAACACTAAAGAGTTTCTTTAAAACCATGGTATAAATTAAAATGTTTCAATACCAAGTATCCAATTCAGTAGAGGAAGAGGAACCAAAGCAAGCATGGTTGGTTGAACAGGTTTAGAAGTTTCTCACCAACAATGCACCCACTGGGTATTTTGAATTACACTGGGAAAGACAGCAGAAAAGTTACTGATTCTGAAGTTTTACATGATTTAATTCAGGTTTAAAACAGAACAAACACAGCCAAGGGCTGTGGGGATGCTCGGTGCTTACCCATACCCTCCCACAGCACTGCTTCTCTCCCTGTTGCACTCTGAGGAGTTCAGGAAGGCCCCAGCTGCACTTCAAGACAATTCTCCAAACCCCAACTTCCATCCCTGCTTACAGAGGCATTAATTACACTGACATTTCTGCTCAGCCACTCTTTCACAGCTGGTATTTTTATGACGAGATTAAGAGAAGCCACAGTGCACTTGCAGCACATCAAATTCCTCATTTGAACTAACAAATCTCCTCTTCCTAATGACTGTAAACAACCACCACTTCTGGAGTTACACAGCCAGATCCTACCAAGAGGAGGGTAGGGCTGTTTCCACCACCCAAATCCCCAGTCAGCAGCACACTGGCACCAGGGAAACCCTGCTGGGATGGGTTTCCATGCCAGCAGCCTCCTCTGGCCTGATGCTCCTGGCTACAGAAGGCCCCTTGCCCAAGCTGCACTAATTTAATCACACACCGTGCTCCAGGCAGCCCTGCTGCCAACAATTCCCTCATTCTCTTTTCAGATTCAGGGAGAGGCAGGCTGCTGCAAGGTACAGCTTAACATTTTGTATCTCCCCCAGTTATATTTTTGACCACGCCACAAACCCCAAGCTTTGCTTTAAAAATTTTAACAAGTAAAGCCAAGAATTTTTAGTCTGTCCAGGTTTTCACATCTTAAAAAGCAGCAGCTCATTCACATATACTACATACTGCCTCACTGCCAGGATTTTACCTGGCTTCCAATACTTTGGAATGAGGCCAGAGATTGTCTCAGCTTTTATCAGCACACCTAGAAGTGCTACAGAAATTCCCAGCTGCCCTATATAATCCTTTATCTACTTAAGATCCAGCACTTACTTTAAATGGATTACAGTAAGTCAACTGCATCCTGCCTGAGCAAAAGGCTAGAAACAAACACAAACTAAACCACCATAAAAATATTAATTTAAAGTCAAACACATGATATTAATCAGCTTTCAGGTAGAAAGCGCAATTAAAGCAAAGGCAAAAAGAACACATGGGAAGGAAAGGGACAGTGACCAAAAAGGCCAGAAGCCACAGGGTGGTAAAGCTCTAGATGTACAAAAAGCTGTTTCTCTCCATGGCTCACTGAGGAAACCCTACAGAACAGCAGGACTCTGGATGTGGAGCACCTTACACTGCTCTGATAGACTTGAGACAGCAGTACTTTGAGAGGGAAAAGGTGGATTTTGGAGGTAAGCAGGCCATCAACTAACAGGCACTTACAAAAAGCAAAGCAGGGAACAGTAGCAGCACCTGGAAACCCCCTCTGAAAAGAAATCAAAGGAAATCTGTCCTGCAAGATGCCAGAGCACATGGGCATCACTGTTCTTCACTCTCCCTACATTTGGAAAAATATTGTAGAACCAATCAAAGACCACTGTAATATTTTCCAAAAAATTACTCAGACCACTGAGCTTACAAAAAACCTCTACTCTGATCAAAGAGGCAAGAAAATGCCTCTGAGCACAGGAGGAGCAAGTGGCTCATCAGGGGCTGTCCAAGGTCAGCCCCAGAGGGATGCAGGAATGCTCTGATCCTTCAGTTCACAGGTCAAATCTCTGTGAAGAAACTATTAAGAGAAATCCAGTCTGATGACATCATCATCACACTCATGTTACATTCCAACATTTTTTGCTGAGAGATTTGAGATTCAAGAATGGAACTAAATTTAAACTACTAGGAAGGATGCCAGTTTTCCTTGCCTTCCACCAAAGACTCATGTCCAGCACAGCTCACTTATGTTTCCCCTCTATTCCCCTCTCCTGCCTCCAGCACTCTTTAGTCACTTAGTGTGAAAAACATTCCAATTTGGGTCACAAACAAACCATGAGTCAACTTTTTTCGTGAAACACTTCTGAAGAACACACAGACAACCTGCATCCCCAACAGTCTCCAGGAAGCTGGGAAGTTAAAGCCAACACAAAGCAACTTCCAGATTCCACAGCATGACACTGCTGCTCCCACTTTGGTGTCACTCATACACTGGACACACAGTTTGTCATTCGATCAGAACCAAAGCAGTTGGGATCAATTTAGTTCATCAAATTGCTCATGGCTGATGTACCAATTCAAACACAAGAACACATGTACCATTAATCAAATTAAGTCCAACCCAGAAGTCAACATATTCCATGGGCACATAGAACGTGCCTCTGTGGCAGAGGCATCAGCCTATCTGGCAGGCACAGGAGACATTTCTTTTCAACCCACACTCTGCTCAGCCAATACCAGTCACCTGCCACTTCAGGCTTTTAAAACTGTTACAGCCTCCCTCTTGCCTGGACAAGATTGAGGCTGATATCCCTACAAAGCAGCCAATGGCAAGCTCCCCACTGGGATCCCCACTGGCACACTGGGCACACACACACTCCCGGCCCCTTTGAAGCCGGGTGACGTGGTCAGAGCATGGCAGTTTCCTCCCATAGTACTGCTGCAAGTGCCAGCACCGTTTCTAGAGGCTGCAGACAGGCCCTGGAGTCCCTAAAAGCCACCAGACCCTCTAGTGCTGCACCTGCTCTCCCCGTGGCTTTGGCAATGAGCTGTATTAGAGCTCGAGCACACACTGCCTCACAGCAAAGCCAGATCCTCAACCCAATCATCCATCACCCCCTCCTAACTTTCTTTCCCAGTCTTTGCTACTATGGAGACACCCTTTGAAACAAACCTGCCCTTTGAGCAAATAGAAGGTGTGGCCAGTTTAAATAGCCCAAAATTCCTAAACTCCAAGTGCTGCAGCAATGCAGTCATGCTGGCTCGGTAGGGCAGCACACGCCCAGGCTTTACGATCCACTGCTCCCAAGCTGAAACTTAACTACTCGTCAACCTTGAGTTTTCAAGTCATTGCCATGGAGCAGAGAGACCTTGGCAAAGCTCAACAGAAATCCTATCAGGGAGAAACAGCGCTGGATGAGTCACTCCAGGAACACAGAACTCATGGAAGGACATTTCTGCCCCACCTGTCAGGGGTCCAGTGGAACACATGGGTTTAGCAGCAACTCTCCAGGCAGCACAACTGCACCTGAACTGTGGCTGTGCACAGGCAGCAACACAAACAGGATGGTTTAAACACTGCTCAGCTGAGCACAGCATATACTGTGTTCTCACAGGAAGCTTGAAAGAGCTGTACCAGAGCCATGGAAAATGTGAAATTAAACAACACTTCCTCTTCCTGCTGGACAAGAAATGTGGCAATATCACACCTGCCTTTTCCAGTCACATAGTACCTGAAGCAGATGTCAGAGACCAGAGTCCATCCCTACAACTTAAAAATGTGCAGCTGAGTGAGTTCACAGGTATTAAAAAATTCCCTTCCTTTTTTTTTTTTTAATCATCACAGATTGGAGTCAAAGCAGGCCTGAGGTTTATATCCAGCATTTTCTAAAACCATTTTATTAGTAGATATATAACCTGAAGAACCAGGTGCAGGAAGTAGAATGAAGCACTCTCAGGTGAGATGGAGCTGTTTGGCACACCCAGGTGACCTGATGCTGCCCAACACCCACTGCCATCCCTGTCCCCTGCCACCAACATGTGGTTCCCATGTGTGCTCACGCCTGATGGGGAGGCCACAAGAGCCAGCTTGTTGCAGCCTCTAACTAAAGCCATAGGAGGGGACTGGAATTTCCTCACAACATTCTTGGCCCACTGCCTGAAGCCATAATTACTGTTCCCATGGCAAAGATCCTGGCTTCACCACAAATCACTTCTATGCAGTCAGCCTGTATCACACTCCAGCAAAGCCTGTTTTAAAAATTAACTTCTCCAACGCCACACAACTGCACTTTTGGTTTCTGGAAGGGAAATCTTTCAAGCAGAGCTTGACTTAGCCAAGAAACTATGGGATTATTCAGCACCTAAACTATTCTGAGACTGTTCCAATCACCAAAATGCAATTTCACTTAAAAAACAGCAACGTGTCACAGTTCATCCTCTCTCTAGTCCTGCTCAGAGCGTGAAGGAACAGTGATATGCAGGGAAATCAAACAAAGGGCAAGGAGACAACAGTGAGACATTGATCAGACTACTTGCAAGAGGCAACTGCAGGGTCAAAGAGCACCTCAGAGCACAAATACTGTGCCCTCCATCTTAGGGCTATACCATCTTCCTTTTCAGACAGCAGTGAAATTATGGGAAGAAGTAAGTCTTAGATCATGTGTTTCTGAATCTGCAGGACATTCCAGACGGCTGTGCATCAGGAACCTCCACGCCAGAACAGCAATGAGCTTCCTAAACAAATTCACACATTTTAAACTGAGGAGCCTGGAACGGCTACTACAATTACACTTGATTAAAAGCAAAACCATTCAGCAGTACAGTACTCAGAAGAGTAAGCCACTACACCTGGGGGCTTCTTAAGTTAAAGAAGCTAAATTTAACTAAAACTTCAGAAAAAAATAACAAGTGGGTATAACTACTCTTGATACGGAAATTAAAGATGTGGAAAAAAAAAATGCCAGCAGCCTACCTTTTAAAGCAATAATGTCAGCAAACTGAAAAAAACTGACTTTCATAAAGTCCTCAACTTCCAAGTTGTGCTGTGAGTGCTGAGCTTAAAGACACCAAGAGACCACTGGGAGCTTGCTGTGACACATTGCTCAGCAGTGGTTTGAGTCACAGACACTTTTCCTACTTGTCTGAGCCAGCTTTGGGACATTCCACTCACTGTATCAGATGATGGGAAAGGTTACTGAGGGCTCAATAGCTTGTCACTGAGCATGGCAAAAGCTGAGAGATTTGGGGGACTGCCATCTTCCAACACCCTAACAAATTCCTACCTTCTGTGCACGCACACATCAGGAGCAAGTAAATTTACATCTCAGACAAAGAACAGTTTTCCAGCTCAGATCTCCATGTGTGATTTGGTAGTTCAGCCAAGAAACTCTCATGAGCACAGCTGACAGAATGGACACCTCAGTCTGTGCTGGATCCCAGGAACAGGGGAAGCTGTCTGAGGTGGTTGACCCAGGAAGAGGATGGAAGCACAGGAGAAGCTTCACTTTGCTCTCAGATAGCCACAGACTCCAACTTACCTACAGAAACCCATGGCACATTACACCCAAGCACTAATGAAGGGAATTCTACTACAAGAGCTACACCTCATATTCAATGACTTGAACACAATCAGATAACATGGCTACAGCAAAAATCAGTTGAAAGCTTACCTTTAGCAAGATGATTCAGCTTTCCTGCTTGCTTCTGCCACTCTTTGTATTTAGATTCAGCTTTCTTTAAACCTGCCTTGTCTGATTTGACAAGAAACCTCATATTCCATGCACAACTTAGTCTCACCACTCCCTACCTGCTGTCCTACTGGCACAGCCGTGGGTACCATGCTGTCCCATGCCAGAGGTGAAGGCACCCAGAGGGGATTGCTCCCAGACCTCATCTGACTGGAACAAGGGTCTGGAATTCCCCCCAGATGGGAGCAATGAGGCCAGCAATCCCACACCCCAAAACTCCAAGCTTCACTGAGGTCTACAACTAGTTAACCAAGAAGCTTCTGAAGCCCTAAAGTTACTAGAATCACTTTTAAAAGTTACAAATGACACATTGTTAAAAAACAGGGGACCTTAACTTGCATTAACCAGTTTCCCAGCAGATGCTGCATCAGACTGCTCTAGGGATGCCTTGGTCCACCTCTGGTAATGGATATGAACTATTAACCAACCTTATTGTCCAGGCTCAAGCCTCCCCTCCTCACATCTGATGGTAAAATGAGCTTCTTGCAGCAGGCAGCATTTCTATCCGAACCAGACACTATCATTAATTCAAATTTGAGATTCCCACAGGAGGAAAAGTAGGAGTGACCTTTCCTCCACAGCTGTTAGAGCCCCTTCGGACCCCTGAAGCACTGCCAGGCTGTCTGTGCTTAACACAGCTCATTCTGTACTTCCAACACAAAGCTCTGGTGGCCAACCACACGCTCTGTGTGATGCTCCTACCCCACTCTGTAGGGCTGCTGGTGCTCTCAGTGCACCAGCTCTGCTTCACATCAGTCCCATCCCACAGCACCACTTCCCTGGCCCTTCCAAGTCGCCACTCGTGGCTCTTGGTCTCTGGCAGTTCTTGCCCACTGCCTCCCCACGTGCCACTCAGCACACTCACACAGGGTTGAGTTCACTGCAGTCCTGAACCCCGTAGCTACAACACAAATCAAACCCTAACTCTTCAGCCCACCCTGTCCCACACACTCGAGTTTGGTGTTTTCACTGCACCAGCGCTGATCCCATGAACGTGATGCCTGTTGCCACCCGTGGCTGATAAGGAGCCTCCTGTCAGCACTTTGAGTTTAGGGCTAAGGCTGCCCTTTCCAAATCTGAGGGCAAAGGTCATATTTACTGTACTCACAGGAGATAAAATCAGATGCTAAACCCTCCCTTTGGTAGCACAAGGATTTATTTTTTTTTTACAATAACTGAGCAGGAATTCACACAAACAAAGGAAATGGAGCTCTCCAAAGGAAAAGGACCAGTTTCTTCATGGAGAAGCATTGTCTAGCACACAAGTAATAAGCATAGCTTGACATTTTACCAGGGGAAAGGGCTGTTTCTAAATGCAATAAAGCTGATCATCAATGCCTAAATGACAAGAGCTAAATGCTGAGCCATACTGTAAGTTTTAAATGCACGTGAAACTGAATTACCTTCTGGTGGAAGCCAATTTACATGGTACCAGAAATAACCCTTTACAGCTGAAGATCTACATTTGGTGAGGCTAAAACTAAGTCAGATGCTGAGCAGTGTAAAAAGAGAGAAAAAGTGAGAAGTGCCTACCTTTGTACCAACTGTTATATCTTGGACAATGCTGTAGAAAAAAGAAAGAAAAGGATTAAAAAAGTTAGATAGGTTTGCCACAAAAATCCAGCATAGTTTACAGTAGTAAGAAAAAAGCAAGTCAAAGTGCACAGTTGTCTTTGCAGGTGAGCCAAGGACAGTTTATACAAAGAAAAATTATTAGATGGTGATGGTGGAGACCCAAGACCCAGCAGTGCCAGAAAACTGCAGCTCTCCCACTCCCTATGGCAGCACCTGCTTCTCCTGCAAGGGCACAGGGTGGGGGAGAACCCCCCCTGAGCCCAGTGATGTGACCTCGACTCTGACCAAACCAAGAGGAAAAGCAACACGAGTCAGCTCCGTCACCAACATCCCCTTCTGAGGTTTCTGTCCCAACACCCACAGAGCCCTTGTCAAGCTCTAGCATGGCTGCAGAGCTCCAGGGGTCCCAGGGACAGAGCGTGGCTGTGTCCCAGCAAAGCAGGAGCTGGGCTCACAGCAGCCCTCACACCATGCCAGTACTGGCAGAGCAGGGCCAGACCAGCAGAGCATCCAGAGGTCCAGGCAATCCCAGCATGGAGTACACCCTACATAGGATTCCTCTATAAATTCTACAAAAAAGCAGTTATTAAACTCTACCATAGACACTTAAACCTCCTAAAATTAAGACTTTCTAATTAACTAAGATGAAAAATAGCACCAGTTGTACTTTAAGTGAACCACACCAGATCCAGTCAGCACTGAATTCCAAACACCACAACACACACCTCCTTACAGCAATGTGCACCAATGCAGTCAGAACAGCCTGGCATGTTGGACCCAGGTGATCTTCCCGATCCTTAGAGCACCTCCATGTTACTGTTTCATGGGAGTGCTCCAGACAGCCTAAGAATTCACTTGTACCCTTGTACTAGTGATTGTATTTTTTTGTAATAAATTCCAACTCCTTGAAAAGAGCAATACAAAACAGAAAGCAGAAACGACCCCTTTGGACTGCCATGGACACAGCCCCGCCTGGTTCAACTCCTCCCAAAGAGCTGCCTGTAATTCCAGAGCACAGGATGCAGCACTGGCCAGCTGACTGACGTGCAGCAGCTCCACAGAGCAGGGGGACACACAGCATGTAGGACAGTCCTTCTTGAACCAGCAATAAGAAACCTGAAGTACACAAGAACAACTCTATATGGTGATTTAATGTGAAAAAACTAGCATTTATTAGTTCTTGCTTGCCTCCCCTCCTACAACAATTCATAACTTGCACCAAAGTCCTGTCTGGTGTCGTTAGGCTGCGCAATTGTCCCCAGCCCCACAAACGAACCGCAGCCCCAGCATGAGCCAGCTCAGCTCCTCACACTTCCTCTTCCTCCCAACCTGCCTTGTCATCATAATCCAGCACTCTGCAGCTGGAGCCACAGCCCGGTCCAACGGCTACTGCGGGAAGCCACGCGATACCTCCATATTTTCCAGGGAAGTGCTGGGAGAAGGCCGTGTCTGACACCACTCCACGGGCCCTGAGCTGGTCACCAACCAGGCACTCGAGGGTCAGCACTAATACACTAATGAAACCCATCTGCATGGAGCAGTTCAAGGAACCAGCATCCTCATAGTTCAAGGAACCACACAACTCACATTCCACAGCTAACACATAAACACTAATCCAGGCATTTCCAAAACCTTAAAAAAAACTTACTGCCAACAAAGCACAATAAGAACAGGGAATGCCCCACATTTCCCAAACTCTCCAACTTACCCCAGAGCAGTTTCTCCCACTTCCTGTTCCTCCTGTGGGCCTCTCACACAGGAAATGTTTTACATAAAGTGCCTTAGCGGGGGATGGCATTTAGAAATCTCCAACAGGAAGAGTCGTTTTATTTGCCAAGAACTATCGATTCCTGGGATATTGTTATGGCCCACTTGATAACACATTTCACAGGAAACAAGCTTCAACAGTATTTCAGAATTTTTATTCAAGAAACGTGCAACGTATTTCCAATTCACATACCTCCCCTCAGTAAATTATCCCAAACTTCCTTCTCCTGTCCTGCATGTCAGCCTTCAGGAGGGGATTAAAACTTTTCCCAGTTTTCAAAAGAAGAGGCAATAAAGCCGTTCTTAAAAATTATTTCTCCTGTAGAAAAATGGGATAATTCCTATGCAATAAAAGGAAAATTTAGCAGCACCAGTAAAACCTCCAGGTCATTTTCCAAAGCAGGATTGTCCATACGGACTCCTCACATGTTTTAACAAAGCAACTTATTCAAAGGGGATCATTCAGGCACAGCTCAGGATCATTTTAGGGAGAAGGAGATGGGAGCAGCCTTGAGCCAGGGGCCACTCACTGCCAACTCAGCAAGAACCTAAAACCATTTTCTGAAGCAGCTTTTGAAGTCTGAGCAGGAGATACTTTCACGGGGGAAACAGATCCTGCATCGGGATCACCAAAAGATGAGGGGTAACTGAGTCTCATGTGTTACACTACAACTTCTACATTCAAATAGCAACTACTTTAACATGCACAGAACAACCGCCTTCCCTGGAACTACAGCTGATAACAAACCGATTTTTGCCACTAGAATGTGTGATTTCACGTGCTGAGAATTTGGTGGATTTGTTTCCTTTTTTTTTTTTTTTTTAAATAATATCATTCAACATGATGGGTACCCGGTTAAAAGCAGCACATCGATCCTGGACTGCAAAAATTGTAAGATACAGAATTTTTATGAGTTTTGAAACGAAAACAACACTAAGACGCCACCTTTTCAGCGTGTTAAAAAGCCCAGCCATGTGACTACGCCCAGACCAGTGTTCTGAGGCAGAAAGCGAAAAGGCACTAATTTGGGCTTCCCGTACTTATGGCTTTGAGAAAACAAACTGCTTACTCGGAGGCCCTTAAGAAATATTTTAACTACTGCGCGCTAGAAGAAACAAAAAAACCACACCACTAAAAAAAAAAAAAAAAAAAAAAAAAAAAAAAAAAAAAAAACACGCCAGCCAGGAGAAAAGAAGCACGGAGAGCTCGTTTTCGAGAGAGATCCCCTGATAAAAACATCGGCTTTAGAACGAATTCTGCCGCAGAGAGGCCCGGCCGGGCGGTGGTTAAAGAGGAATCGACGCTGCTCAAGATAAAAGCTGCGCTCTGGAAACTCCCCGAGTCGCAGAGCGTGGAAGGAAGTTTCCTTTCCCGGAGTTGCGCGGGACAACGGGAGCGGGGCCGTGCCCGCGGCTGTACCTGCAGCGTTCAGGTGAGGCGGCGATGGAGCCCTACCCGCCCTCTCCTCCCGCCTGCGAAACTTGGGCGAGCGAAAACCGGTCACAAAAGGAACCCAGCGAGAGCCCCCCCCCACACACACACACACCCCACCCCGCCCCCACTCGCGGAAGCGCCAGACAATGGGAGGGAGCGCGGCCGTGAATCACCGCCCGCCGCCCCGCCAGGTGCGCCCGCCCCACCCGCTCCACCCCCGCGGGGCCGCGCCCGAGCCCCCCACCCGCCCCCGCGGCGCTCCCAGACCGCCGCCCACCCCCCCCCCCCCCCCCCCGCCTGGCCCCGACGGGTCCTCGGGATCTTCTCCACCCCCTCCCCCCCGGGCCGGAAGCCCCGCGGCTCCCCACGGTTGGGACCCCCGAGGTCTCCGCGGCCGGGACCCGCGGTGTGGTGGGAGCGCACGGGGGGCCGGTTCGCACGAGGCGATGCACCGGGCCCGTCTCCGCTTCCCCGGCCACCTGTGGAGAGGGTTACGTGGAAGGAGGGGGGGGGGGGCGGCGGCCCCCACACGAGACCCCCCCCCCGCCCGCCCCGGCCGCGCCCGTGGGCCCCCCACGGGTATGACCCATCCTCCGGCGCGGGTCCTCGACACAGGCGTCCCCGCACCACGGGAAGGGCCTAGCAGCGCCGCTCGCGGCCCCAGCACGGCGCCGGGCGGGACTCACCCGTCCATTGCACACGGAGACGACCCGTCGGGAGCGGAGTGGAGGCGCCGCAATAGCGGGACGAGCGAGACCGCTCCGTGTTATAGACTCACAAAATGGCGGCGCCGCCCGGCCCGCCTCGCCCGCGCCGGCGCTCCATTGGCCGACGGAGCTGTCATCCTGACGGGGGGCGGGGACCTCCCGCCTTCCGGGGTTGGCGCCCTGGCGCCCCGCGCGAAACCGATTGGCCGCGCGCGGGGCAAGGGGCGGGGTGAGTCGCCGGTGCGCGGCGCCATTCGGTAGGCGGAGAGAGGCAGTGGGGAGGAGCCATCTTCGGAGCGGGAAGGAGGCCGGGATGATACCCAGAGCCGCCATCTTGATTGGGGGCAGGGCATCGCAGGCACAGCGTTGGGCGCCATCTTGGATACGGGCAAACGGGTCTCCCGCGTGCACGTTGTGCGGCCCGGGGCCGCGGGGACGGCTCGGCCCCGCCGCCATGTTGGGGGCGGGCAGGGAGGCCACGCGCCGCCGCCATCCCGGGTGAGGGGCGCCCACCCGGTGAGCCCCTCACCGACGGCCTTGATTGAGGTACAGGACGGAGTGTGTGTAATGGCAGTTAATGTTTTAAAGATAAAGAGTACCAGAGGGTAAGAGAGAGAGAGAGAGAGAGATCTTGGGAGGTAAGACGTTAAACGTACCTGCCGGTCTGGCTCAAGTACCGTTGTGACACTTTACTGCCCGGCCCAGCTCTTTGGCCTATCAGGGGCACTTCAGTGCAAAATTAGGTCAGTTTGTCTCACTCTTAATGATGGTCGTTGCCTGTAGGCCGCACTTCTTCAGGGATTCATGTGTTTTCTACGGATTTGAGGCTTGTCGAGCCTCTGGAAGATTTCCTTTGCAAGTTTTGAACCACCTCTGGTGAATTTAAACCGGCTGTGGTGCTTTTGTGTGAGATCCTTCTGTGCCTCCTGCAGGGTGACCAGGGCAGATGTGTGGGTCTGTCCCCATCCCCGACCCTCGGGCTCACCTGGATCCTCCCCACCACTGCTCTATGGAGCCACTGCTGCCATGGATGAAATACTTGTTAAATTCGGTATTTGTTCGCTGGCAATTGCCCGTTTTCTGAGCCTCACTTGGCATCCCCCATAGGGATTAACTGCTCAGTTTCTTGCTAATTTCTAGATCCCTCGCCAATTTCTAGATCTCTCACCAATTTCTAGATTTCCAGCCAATTTCTAGATTTCCAGCCAATTTCTAGATTTCCAGCCAGTTTCTAGATTTCCAGCCAATTTCTAGATTTCCAGCCAATTTCTAGATCTCTCGCCAGTTTCTAGATTTCCAGCCAATTTCTAGATTTCCAGCCAATTTCTAGATTTCCAGCCAATTTCTAGGTTTCTCGCCAATTTCTAGGTTTCCAGCTAATTTCTAGTTCTGCTCTCAGCCAGGCTCTTCAGCCCTGCCAGATTTCTCACACAGTCTTTATCTGTGAATATATTTGGAAGTTCTGCCTAAGTATCTCTGCCATTGATAACCTGTAAAACACTGACACCTGGGCTGTGACACAGTTGTGTATGTGCAGGCTCAGAAAATTATTTTAAAAATAAGAGTGCAAATGAAATTTGGAGTGTTTGCCCCGGGCACTGTTTCTGCTTCATGTCAGGTAACTTTGGCAGGTACAGACATGCATTTTGCATTCTCATGTCTCTCTCAAGTGCACACTTGACACGTGAGTTGGGAAGAGAAAAAGTTAGAAGTGAAGTGGTGTATTTTTTCCCAAACCCATGTTGCTGTGCCAGGTTTTCTGGCTGGAGCCCTCATTTCTCATGGGCAGTACTTAGGGGTTTCAGTGGCCAGGGTCAGACATCACCTGCTTGCCTCACTCTTCTCACCCTCTGTGAAATGCAGGAGCTTTCCTTCTTCTTGGATCTTTCCAGGAGCTCAGAACTCTGATTCCCAAATCTTTGGGTTACTGGGCATCCAGTTTGGCCCCTGTGGAGTTTAAAACCAAGGAAAATGTGTTCTGACCTATTGCTGAAGGCAGCTGAACCACTGAAACCACTACTGGCTCCTGCCATATGAAAGGCTCACCTGCTGCCTCAGATAAGAGATTTACAACTTCGATGAGGCAATGAATGGGAAAACTGTGAGATTGTGGATCCACTGTAGCTGAGAGCCAGAGAGATAAATGATATGATCAAAAAGAGCAGGCATTTAGCTGCCAACACAAGCTCCCTGCTCTCCCTTGAGCTGTGCCTGGTTTAAGGTGTGTTTCCCATGGAGGTGGTTTTTCCATAAGTAAGGAATCCCTTGATAGTAGAGGATGCTGTGGAGACAGAATCCCTTTTTTTTTTCAATATGCTGTACCCTGAACACCTTACAAAGACTGAAAATATTAATTAACACCCGTTGCTGATCACAGGCCAGGACAGGGTCTGATTTTCTAGTGTTTCTAGTAGCTGCTGAGAGATGAGTTTATGGCATGTGCAGGTATTCCAGGTGCTTTTCAGGTATCTTTGGCAAAGCAAACACATTAAATGCCACCACAGGATTCCGGATTTCCAAAGGCCTTTCCTTGGCAGGTGTGGTCTGACCTCAAAGGCTCTTTACGGTTTGTGCAAGCTCATCCTGATTTTCCACAGTTCTCGCAGAAATTATTATTGTGCAACATTTTATCAGCCATTTTCCTGCAATAGGAACAGAATTTTTTAGACAGCGTGTGCTCAGGTAGTGTGGGACTACAAGTGACCAGTGACACTGTTGTGGTTTTCTCTGGGCCAAAGGGGAAAATGCTTTTAAGAACAAGATTACACTTGATAATGAAAACACAGCAGGGAGCAGGACCAGCCCCTGTGTGTCCTTGTGTTTGTTTTGAAAAACAAGCCCAGATGAAAATGACCATATGAAAAAAAAAAAAGAGGAGGGCAAAGGGAAAAAAATGAATTAGCTTCTTTTGTATGATCCTACAGCAGCGTCCCACGTCCCACCCTGGTTCTGGCTGTGATTCCTCTGGCTGGGAAGGGCTCTAGGGCACACCCATCTTATTCCCTTTTTGAGCCCTTCCTGCATGTGTTATCTCTTGGCATTTAATTCACCAGCAGGGAAGAAAAACTCTGAAACAAAACCGACCCTTTCCTGCCTGTTCCTTTTGTATTGTTACACAGCTCCACAGCTTCTGTGGGGTCATGGACACTTGTCTTTGCAATTGTGTCTTTCCCAAACCGACAAAACTCTTCCCCTTCATCTTCCACCCAACGTTTCTGCTGGTGGTTTGCAAAACAGAACCCTCCTAAACAGGGGTCCAGTTGATGAACCCAAACCCTTGGGCACAGTGGTGCGTGCTGGATACTGCTGCCAGTGACAATTCTTTTCCTGGAAGTTCCTCTCCTGTCCCATTATTCCCAGCAAGGCCCTAAACCAGGGAACACTCATGGATAACTGAGCTACCACTGAATCCCAGAGAAACCAGGGAGCAGGAGGGTGTCTCCAATCCTTCTGCTTCTCTCTGTGGCTTTTATTTATTTTCAGCCCCTCTCAGCGAACTCGGCGCTTTTATTTCAAAGCGTTATTGGCAGCTTCAGCAGCATCTCACAGTGCCAGAACATTCTTCTGTGCATCATTCACGATGCCACATCACCGCTCTGGGAATGGTTAGTGCAGGGCAGGCGGAGCAGGAGCAGGATCTGAGCAGGAGCAGAATCCCTGCGGGGTTTGTCAGTCCAGCAGACACATCTGGCTCTGACCCAGGGCCTCCCCTCCTCGTGCCTGAGAGAAGGGACCAGGGGAGGGACCAAAGTGTCTCTGCAGCTGGGGTGGCTGGAGGAGGAGAGGTGGGAGAGCTGACTGTATTAGTTCCAGTATCTGGGAGAGGTGCAGCACATACCTGCATACACGTGGCTTTCCGAGCAGGATACAACATGAATGAGGGGAGTGTTTCTTCCATCGATCCATGAGAATTTGGCAGTGTGGAGTACTATCAAAGAGTGTTCTGACTGATAGTTGATAAATAATTTGGTTTGGAATTGAGCTTAATATGCTGTCAGTAATAAAAATAAGCGTTCTTGGAGACTGTTTTTTGACAAGGGCCTGAGCAAGGAGGAACAACTCCATGATTCTGTGATTCCTAACCTGTGTATGGGCTCCCTGAGCAGGAGTCTGTGACAGCTCTGCCACCACAGCAACGTGAGGCCTCCCGTGCAGGGCCAGAGGTGAGAAACACTCTGCAAGGCAGGAGAGCTGCACCTGAGCATGGTTTGTATTGCCACTGCACACCTTGAATCCCCCTTTTACAGCTGTGGGTATTTCATGCTGCAAGCACCTATATGAACTTCAGATTTGAACAAGAATCACAAGAACTCACATTTTACATCTTTAATTCTTTTTAATCCACGATGCAAGAGACTTCTCCATATTTCTGCTGTTCCACGTCCATGTTATTTCAGCACTTCCCTGTCCCCACGGCTCCTCCCGATGCTCTGGGGTGACTCATTTCCTGTGCAGGACAAACCAGCCATTTCCTGGCTCTTCAACACAGGACTGTTTTCCCTCCTAGTCGGGGTTGGAGCAGTGAAGATTAGGCTGTGATTTGACAAATCTGTGGCTTGATTAATCTATGGTTTGATTATACCCTCTGCAACTCGTCCCAGCGCTGCTGTTCTTCCCCAGATATTGCCTGGCAGCACCTGTGGCTCATGGCTGCCCCTGCTCTCATGTAGGGGCCCAGGGTCTATGATTCTGACTCTGACATTAAATTAATCACTCTGACAGTGATCACTGTAGCCAGCTCTAACAGTGCTATCCTTCCAGTCACTGCAAAACAGATTTTGTCTTCGTTCAACCCATTTCAACTCATAATAAAGAAGATTTTAAAAACACCACAAGACAAAGCCACTGATCTCATGGCACAGATCAAAGACAGAAATTTTGATTTATCCCCTGAGTGCTACCAAAGTTGCTTATTCTTATTTGAGAAATCCAGATCATTCCTGTGTTTGTGACAGATACAAGATATCAGAAGGCTGGTATTGATTCTGTGCCCGTCATTCCAGTTCTTCCCTCCAGCCTATGCTCCCAATTTCCTGAGCCACTTCTTCTCATCCCATGACTTGTGTACAGCTCTTGGAGCTCAGATATTACCTTGCCAGTGAAATGCCAGCCTGAGGTGTCACAGCACTTTGGAGCAGCATTTTACTGCTGGGTTTTTAATTATTCTTTTAATCTTATTTGAACACTTAAGACTCATCAGCCTGCCATAGACCTGAAATGTTATGGAAGAGGCCCCCACACAGTAGGGATGCTGCCACTGGAGTCTGAATGGAGCACATGTGGAGGGCTGAGCACTGAATAATTCATACCTGTAATGATTTATTCATGCCCTAAGCTGGATACCTCCCTGTGACTTTCCATTATCTCAAAAAGAAGGCAGGTTCCAATTCCATTCTGATGTCCCCAGTTCAGTGCCAGCTCCTGTGCTGGACGCAGAGCAGGGGAGCTGACATCTCTGCTCGACACAAACAGGCAACTCCTGCTCTTCAGTGCCACAGCCGTGGCCCCTGACACCCGAATTGAAATCCTTAAACATTTTTCAGAAAGGACAGTAGGTGAGCAAGCAGGTAAAGCCCTTTTCCATGGATACACAGGGAAAGTGAGACCCTGAGGTCAGGATGGTTGCACGACCAAAGGTCTCTGGGCATGGAAAACAGGCCCTGACTTGGTGATGTGACACCATCGAGCTGAGCTCACTCTCCACCAGAAATTGCAGTGTTTTCCCACTGTAAAGTTACAGATTCTGATACAGTTGATGCCACATTGCAGGATGCTTTTCTTCCAGAAACCTTGCAGGAAGCCTGGACAGAGAGCAGCAAGCTCAGGCTCATCTTTCCTGCCACCTATGTGCTCTCAGAAAATACCATCAGGAGAGGTTTACAGTGGCATGCTCTGAGTTCCTGACCTGGGAGAGGATTCTGCAAGACATTCAAATTCCGTCTGTCTAGAAAGGCTGAAAGATGATCCCGTGTTTCAGAGAGTCTCCAGACCCCCAGGCAGCACTGCTCCTCACTGGCTGGTGTGAAATTTCCTAATTGTTTAAACTGCAGTCCTGACTTTTTTTGTCCTTGAAATAGGCTCTGCATCAGCATAATTAAAAATGTCAAACAGGCTTGAGAGCCTCTCCAAGTTGCTAAAAATGAATATGAATTTCCTCCCTGCAGCCTCACTCTGTCTCTCCCTTGCTCTGGCCTCAGCTTTCCCGAGTGCTTGGTTCCAGCCCCTCAGCATAGTTTGCATTCCACTGCCAAGAATGAACATTTATTTATACAAACAACCCTCCTTCCAAGCACATCTCCTGCTATCCCAGGGCAGGGAAGTAAACGCCATTTCTCGTCTGTCCGTAGCTCCAGCTCTGCTTTTCCTTCTTGCTTTCTTCAGGGGCTTGTTTGCAGGGAGAGCTGAGCGCCATTCTGTTGCTTCTCTGTGCCCAGCAATGGCCTGGGAAGCTCCTTCAATTCCTTGCAGTGATTTGATTTTGTGACCCTCTTAAGGTTAACGCCAATTTCCTGATCAGCCTCTCGAGGGGGCTCGCTGGCTTAGCAACAATTTCCAGAGCTGGAACCTGGTGGTCTCTGCACAACTTTGAGAGTGCTCAGCCCCCTAAAAGTGCTTCTATCCCAGCACACCGTAACCTGGTGTTCCCAGTCCATTACTGAGCTGCTGTGCTGGTTCTCCCAGCAGTGTGGGTGCACTGTGGTGGAGCTCAGAGGGAGCTGGAACAGCAGCTCCCAGACGAGCAGCGCCACAGGGCCGAGGGGAGGCAGGTGCAGCTCATGCATTATTGCTGCAGCATCTCCATCGCTCACCTGCCAGGCTCTGTGATTGTTCCTGAAACCCTAGCTCTGCCCCTCTGTTCACAGGTGTCTCCTGTTGCATCTGCCATTCGAATGGATATGGCACGGATGCCAGATGATTCCAGACAGGAGAATGTCACAGTCTGAGCACAGGTCATTTAAATGAAAAAGGGCCCTGACAGAGAGACAGGCAGCTGCAGAGCATCTAGGGATGCTGCCTCGGGTGAGGAGCCTGCCTTCCGCTTGTTCCCTGCTCTGAACACAGGCTTTTACAGGTAGAAATTGCAGCAACATTTGAAGGGATGTCCACAGCATAAAGGGAGGTGCGTGTGTTCCCAGGGCACACTGATCACACGGATGTGTGTGCCCTCCCCACAGAGCTCATGGAAGCACAGAGATGTGTACCTCCCTGTGCACACAGATCACACAGATGTGTGTGCCCCCACCTCAGGCACATGGACCACACAGGTGTTTACAGCCCAGTACTGCCCATGTGTTCCTCCATGTTTGCGTCTGCAGCCCCTAATCTGTGCTGTGGTTCCCCTGAAGCTGACAGGGACACAAGAGACTCCTGCAAAGGCAGAAGGAGCAAGAGGACAGGAGGGATTGCCCAAATCCTGCTCCCCCCCTCCACAAATCCTGTGTTTTGGTGCCACACATGGCAGCTCAGGAGCCTCGGCTGTGCAGCTTATTTCCACACTGAGTCAAGAACAAAGATGTCCAAACACAGCTGGCTCGGAGAGGATGGGGACAGCCATGCTCTGTGCCCACCATGAGCCCCATTGTCATCCCAGCCAAGAACGACATCATTTCCCCAGGGCTGTAGCTCTATTAAACACAAAGCTCCAAATTATTTCCTACTCAGATCAAAGATGTGCTTGTTCCAGTGGCACTTAAGTTTAAAATGCAGTGCTGGGGATGAATGGAACCTTCCCAGAGGCAGCTGCTGAAGCTCACTTGGTTTGTCAGTGCTGTAGTTATGCTGTGGGCACCTTGTGGTTGCTGGCCTGTATGTTCCTGAAGGATGTTGTGCAGTGGAACAGCTCAGAGAAGCCTTGCTCTATAGCTAAGGGGCTTTTGCTTTCACGGTGTGAAGGTTTGTTGGTGCTTCAGATGGTGAAAGTGTTCAGGAATCTCACATTCTGATTCCAGAATCAAAGCCAAAGCACTCTGGATCAAACTGGGTAAACGTGTATGAAGACACACAACGGCCTATGTGCAGAACCGTGGAGTTGATGGGTTGATTGTAGTCTGGGATCTGGGTGAAGAACCTGCTCCCTAAATTCCATCTCTTGGTCTGGATTGTATAGCAGATGCTCCCTGTGACAGACAGGAGGTGAAGGAAGCCCTCTGAAGTATGAAATTAAGCATTAAAAGAACATGAAGGCAGGAACATGCAGCATGTGAAGTCAGGGAGAACTGAGAACACTGGTGATGCCAAAGGAACAAAAGAAACTCAATATACTTTAGAAGTTTTAATATTTAATTGGTGAGCTCTCTGATATCAGGGCAGTGGGTGTGACAGGCAATGACAGGAGCCTGTGCAAGGGGTGTCTCATGGGGCCCCAGCATCCCCAAAACAGAGACACAGGGGCTCCTTGTGTGCAGAACCATCAGTTCTGTGTGAAGCTCCCTGCTGTGCACCACGACACTGAATTCCTGGTTTTGGGTAAAACCAGCATCACCACTGCCCACAAGAGACTCCTGCCTGGCAGCAGTTCTGGAAGTTGGGGATGCAACACTCCTGGCTCCCTCTGTGCTAGTACTGCCTGCACCTTCAGCCAGAGGAGCATTTCCATGAACTCACTCACTCTCCCTGTTGAGCTGAGTTCCCTCCAGAGGGACAGTTCAGCTACATTTTCTTACTTGAAGGTCAGGGCTCAAAAAATACACGACTATACTTTATTTATTGAGAAAATACTTCATTCCATACTGTAAGATGACAAGTTCCTTCTGCAGCAGGTGGAAGTCAGTTCTCAGAATCCTTCCCTCAGGGACACTTTCAGCTGAGATCTCCAGATCCAAACCACCCATTGGCTCTGGTTTCTCTGGAATCTGTTGAGTGGAGTTACCTGGTTTGCTCCTTCTCACACTCTCAACACTCATAACAGGGTGTTATGGCTACAGCTTTCCCAGATCCAAGTCCAAGTGTGAGTTTCTCGTCCAAAGCATCATCCAGCTGTGGGGTTTTTATCCCTAAGGCTTTCAGGTCTGCTCTCAGGGAGTGGGGGACTGTAGTGGGGAGCTGCTCTCCAGATCCTGCCGGTCCTGGCTGCTGCCCCAAGTGGCCACTGAGAGCCCAACAAAGCCCAGGCTCTCAGCTCTCGGGGCAGAGAGCTTTGCTCGTGGCTTCCACACCAGGGACTGATGGTTTGCTTTGAGTTCCCTTTCCTAACAAACACCTATGTCCCCTCTCTCCTAGGCTGCCCTGTGTCCTGGATGAGATCCTGTCATTGGGCAGTGCTGTGCTCTGTGGGAAGCTGCCTGCCTGACCTTGGAGCAGGTAGGGGAGACAGTGGCATGTCAAAACAAGGACAGAGTAGAAAATTGAGCAGGAGTCAAGGTTCCAAAAGTGGGAGCCTGCAAGTCTCACACGTGTCATCATCAGAGAGCACAAACCAATGGATTTGCTTGTGGCCAAAATCACAGGGTGCTACTCAGGGGGATGTTTTTTGAAGGACAAGAATTTGGAGCTGCTTTTGTTCTCCCCATGCCAGAGATCCAGCAGGGACTGGAGCAAGGCTTCCCACAGCTGGGGAGCTTCCTATCCCCTGCAAAATACTTTGTTACCAGCCATGTTTTTTCCTGCCTCCGGGAGCCATTTCCCATCACTCCCAGCAAACCTCCATAAAACAGGTGGGATGCAGAAGTGAACGTGAGCGCTTGCCTGGTGCTGGTGAAACTGCACCTCCGAGCTGAGTCACCTCAATTTCAGGGGCTTTTGACAGAGGTAGGAAGGAGCTGAGGTGTCAGTCGCTAAAGATGATCTGTATTGCAAAAGAAGTAGCTTACCATGTCCCATTTTGATCAATTACATCTAATTACAAGTCACAGATCCGCCACAAATACTATTTAATAACAAATTGCTGCCACACTCCAGCCAGAGTGTGCGGGGGGAACACATGAGCTCTGGTCTGTGGGCAGGTGGGACAGGGGAGAAAGTCTGGCTGAGCTCAGGAAGGGGCAGGTGACAGGTCCCAAATCTGGGGTGAAACTCTGGGTGCTATGTCCCGTTACCAGCAGTGGTGCCTGCGTTTGGGCTGGGCTGGGCTGGGCTGGGTTGGATTGGATTGGTTCAGTTCAATTTAGGAGATGGTTGACGAAACGCCTCGTGTCACACGATGGTTTTAGTTAAACTTTAAAAGGATGCTCAGAAATGTAAAAAAAAACTGTTATAAACGCCCTGACAATAAAATGGAGCAGGATTTGCGCCCTCCCCTTGCCAGCCCCAGCTGTTCTCTTTTCTGTTTGGTAGGGGTGGAACAGTACCGATGGAGCCCGGCTCGGGCTCTCCCTTCTCTCGGCCCTGCCGTACCTGCAGGTGCGGGCTCTGCCTGCGGTGCTGCGGGACCCGGCTGGACCGGGCGAGCACCGGGGGCCGAGCGCCCCCTGCCGGTACCGGGACCGAGCTCCCCTTGCCTGTACCGGGACCGAGCTCCCCCTGCCGGTACCGGTACCGAGCTCCCCCTGCCGGTACCGGGATCGAGCTCTCCCTGCCGGTACCGGTACCGAGCTTCCCCTGCCGGTACCGGGACCGAGCTCTCCCTGCCGGTACCGGGACCGAGCTCTCCCTGCCGGCACCGGGACCGAGCTCCCCCTGCCGGTACCGGGCTGCTCTGGCCGCGAGGAGCAGGAACAAAAGGGTTTCAGTTCCATGCTGTTCCTGGGTGATTCGTGATCCTGGCGCGCTCAAACGCGGCAGAACGGGGAGGACCAAAGGTGCTCGTTCAGCAGGAGGTACCGGAGCTGCCCGGTGCCGGCGCTTGGCGACAAACCCCGAGAGCAGTGAGTGAAGCAGCAATGGTCCTGCACGGGCCTTCTGGTCCCCGGCAGCTCGTGCTCAGGATGAGGGGACAGATCACTGTCACACGGACAGCGGTGGGGGACACGGTCAGTCCCCACGGTAATTCTGCCGATAGATCTCTGTGATCTCTGTGCTGATCTGTCCCAGCTTGCACATGGAATCGTGGGGTCAGCTGTCCCCAGGGCACCGGCACAGGTGTGAGGTGTCCCCACATTCCACCTTGACACTGTGTCGGTGATGCTGCAGCATTTCCTGCTCAGGTCACACATTTGGCCATCGCTGATTTCAGCTTTCTGACTTCCTTCTAGGAAATACAGCGTGAGCTCCTATTAATAGATATTCATGGTTTCTAATGAATTTTTTTCCTTCACTCAGGCTGGTTTGGTGGCTGATCCCTGTTTGGTGGCCCAAGCAGTGCTGTGCCAGCTGCCCGTGGCTTTTATTAGCACTTTTCAGAGGCCTTGATTTAGTGCTCACAGTTGCATCCCAGGCCAGTGGCTCCGGAATGCAGCCCCTCAGGAGCAGAGATAATTAGAACTCGGGGGGGAAAAAAGTGGTATGAGTCTTTGAACAAAAAAGGTCTTGTGTAAGGAATGTGGTGCTGGAGGCCAGTGTTTGCCAGCAGGGTCTGTGTCCTGCTTGGAGCCAGTGCCTGCAGTCAGATCCTGCCCTCCACAGACACTCTGGGTGGGATTTTCTGGGAGCATCTCTCAAAATGGAGGCATAGTGCCCCGTAGCAAGTACAGGATGTATCCTGGGAATTGTATTTCTGCAAGCAGGGCAGGAGGGGTTGGTGGAAGGATGTGGGGAAGCAGGAAGAGAGCTGAAGAGGTGCTCAGAAGATTCTTGTACAGAGCAAATGAGGAGGGAAGCAAACAACGTAGAGAACAGGAAAACCGATGTGCTAGGAAATGATGGATCCGTTCCCCTGGCTCCTGCTTAGGAGGGTGGGACAAGCTCCACGATTTCTGGCAACCATGAGCTGCAGCTGCTCCACTCAGCTCTCATCCTGCAGCCAGATGTGTTTATGTGCAGCTTCAGCCCTTCCTGCCCTGACACAGCCCTGGCAGTGCCCCCATGCTCTGGAATTGCCCCACACGTGTGTTTGGAGACTGTCCCAGGTCCCCTCACATCCAGGGAGGGTTTCCCAAGGGGGCAAGGAAGGGGGCAGGAGTCAAGTTTAAGCACTGCTGTTCTGTATCCTGTTGTTTTCCTACCAGGATTGTTGCAGTTTCCTGCACTGTCTTATCTGGAGCAGGGAAGGCAGAGCTCTCCAGTTCTCTGGCTCCGTGCGTGTCCCAGGTTCTAATCTGCAAAACAGGCATTGGAGCCTGTGACAGGAACCAGCCATGGCTTTCACAGGGCAATGGGACAAGGACAGAGCGGGGCAAAGAGCTTTTAGTGCCTCAAAATTAGTGTCTTTACGTAGTGCTCCTGTTTGCACAAGGCTGTGTCTGTTTTACGGCTTCAGCACACCTGGGAGGGTGAGAGAGAAAAATCCCAGTGGTGACATTCTCAGGTGACTCTGTGTCTGACAGACCTTACAGGAGTATAAATCTCAGAAAGTGCTGAGTTTGCTTCCCCCCCCCACCAAGGACTCAAAGGACACACATGAAGTCTTAAAACTGAAAAAGCATTTCCGTGTTTCAGTCAGCTCAAAGTTCAGTCTCCCCTGAAGTGCTGGGGACTCCTGTGAAATTATCTGGCCACATTTTCTGGAATACAGAGGTAAAATCAGCACCCTCAACACAGAGGCCTAGAAGGCTGTGCAGAGCAGGGCCTGAGAAAGCCAAACCTTGTAGATTTAAAAAAACAAAACAAAAAACAAACAAAAAAAAAAGAGCATTTTTTCCCCCACAAATGAGCATGAATTCACCTAACTGTAGGTTTTAGCAGTAGACTTGAATTCCCTATGAGTTAAAAAAAAAATTAAAATCCTTTACTGTACAGCTCTGGAATGTCCTGTTTTCCTGCAGAAAGGTGTGGGTCCTGTACACAGTGTCCATTATCAGATGGGAGTCTCTCCTGGAAAGAGGATTAATCCACAACATCACTCCCAGCCACACAGACACTGAATCAGGCACAAAGCTCCAAAACAAACCTCAGTCCCAAACTCTAAGCCCAGACCTTTCTCCACAGGGATCACAGGGTTGCTGGAAGCAGGTAAAATCTGTGCCAACAATCAAGATGGATTTTTATTATTCAGAGGGAAGACACATGCCAGTTCAGCCTTTGGGGGAAGGACAGTGGTAATTTTTCTCACTCAGCTGTGACTGAGAATCCAGACTGATTCCACTTGCCATTCCTTTGAGGAAATCTCAGCTGCTGGAAGTCTGAGAGCCACAGCAGCCTAAGGGGTCTGTAGCTGAGCACCAGAGCCTGTGATGGGAACTAAATAGCAAGACAGAAAAAAGGCTTTTCTTTCCAAGAGATCAGGAAAAGGAAGACATGTGCCTGGAGATAAGGAAAGATAAAAGCATTCCATTTGCAGAGGCCTGTGATAGAGATCAAGATGTTCATCTGCCAAGTCAGTAATTTTGTGGTGGTATGACCATGTGGAGCTTCCGTTCCTGTTACCTTTTCCCACACTGATTGAAAGCACCACATTGTTGGCATGGAAGTTCCTTTGAGTCTGTCTGAGTGGCTCAGCCCTTCCACAGAATTGCACAGGCTGAATTCAAAGATAAAACTATCTTTTACTTCAGGAAGGAAAATGGTTCTTCCCCAAGTTTATGTTCAGTTTGTAGGGGCTCAACAGGAGCAGGCTGTGAGCTCTCTGGCCAGGGGAGGTGGGAACAGGTCAAACACCTCTGGGGAGAAGCTTGGGCAGAGCCTGTGTCTGTGAGGGGTCAGGGCAGCTGAAATGGCCATTGGAGGTGACTCCCTGCCCTGTTTGCTGGGATTCATCAGGATTGAGCTCAAGGGAACAGTAGATCCCATACAAGGCCTCGATTAATATCAGGAGCTCAGATTACATTTGCTGCTTCCAAAAAGGCTTTTGTTGTCTGATTTTTTGTTAAAGCAGCAGCAGATTTCAGTAAAAAATTCTCAGTAAATCCCGCCTTTGCACATTCCACACACTGGCACATGCAACAGCCAAGCATTTGGGCTAAAATTATCTGTGCTATCATTAGGAGGGAACATATGGATTGATGGAGCCTAAGTGCAGAAGGGAGCTGTGCTGCTGTGCTGCAAGCTCACCCTGAAGGGAGCAGTTCCTCCTGTGCCTCCTGGTCAGCTGGCACCTACAAGAGGTGTGACCTGTTCTCTTTGGACAGGAGAGCCAGTGTGTTGGGCTGGTGCTGGATGGGCATCAGGGCACTGGGCACTGAGGGAGCAGGCACAGCACTGCCCCAGGGCATTGGGCACTGAGGGAGCAGGTACAGCACTGCCCCAGGGCACTGGGCATTGATGGACCAGGTACAGCACTGCCCCAGGGCACTGGGCATTGATGGACCAGGCACAGCACTGCCCCAGGGCACTGGGCATTGATGGACCAGGCACAGCACTGCCCCAGGGCACTGGGCATTGATGGACCAGGCACAGCACTGCCCCAGGGCACTGGGCATTGATGGACCAGGTACAGCACTGCCCCAGGGCACTGGGCATTGATGGACCAGGCACAGCACTGCCCCAGGGCACTGGGCAGTGATGGACCAGGCACAGCACTGCCCCAGGGCACTGGGCACTGAGGGAGCAGCCACAGCACTGCCCCAGGGCAGCACAGCACAGCCATTCCTGCCCCTTTGCTGCTGGCTTCACCCTCAGCCTAACTACCTAAGATAAATCCCTGTGGACAAGCCCCGTGTCCATGGATTACAGAGCAGCCCTACAGCTGTCAGCTGGGATGGGTTTCTCTGGTGTTCCCCAGCTCTCTGGGACAGCCCGAGCCCTGGGGCTGGAGCTCCTGTGTGTGTACAGGCTGTGCTCAGGTGTGCTCTCACTCTCACTTCTCCATGAGAGCTGTGTTCTGTGTAGACCAGAACTGCTCAAAAGAACTGCTCAAAGAACCACTTTAGACAAGGTTCCCGTGTCCAGCATTTCCATCCTTGCCTCTTTTACCACCACTGATTGCAAAGCTTTTAATTAATCATGGACTGAGATATGAGTGTGTGGTGTCAGCTGTGACTGCACAGGCTCCTGTGCTGCCATAGTGCTGAGGGCATGTTACATGTTTCCTGTGACACAGAAACAGGGATGACTTCCAGGCTGCTGCATGGAGCCTTCCAAACAGATGGGAGAGCTTCAGATTTAGTCTCTAATATGAGTTGCACGTGCAACTTCAGATGGGAAACTGCCTCTTATTACTGTTTGCAAAGTCAGAGAATGTCAGGCTGAAACAGCCTCACTATTCCTGGTTCTCTCTCTGCAGTTCAGCTCTTGGAGACACAGAGCTTGCCAACCCCAGAGCACAGAAGGAATGGCTTGCAGAGTTCAGTTTGTAAAATTCTATTTTCAGTGTTTATATTTAGTTTCCGTTTTGTTGGCGTTGCAGAGGCTGATCCTGAAAATATTTACCCCAGTCAGGTTTTCTGTGTAGAGTTCCTGGGAGTGCAGTGGGAGCTCAGGCCAGGGAGGGCACAGGTCTGCAGTAGACTGAGCATGGAGAAATTCAGTTGCATATTCTGCTCAGGTTTTTATATATGTACATATGCACATATCCATGTATATAGCACACACATGTGATGATCATTTCAGGTTCTGAGAGAGAAAGGCCATTCAAAGCATCACTTGCTGATCCCCACTTGAGAGAAGGCTCAGTGAGACAGAAAGCAGCAGCATGGTGAGTGCTCTGTTATGGCATAAATGATAGCACAGACAAGAAAAAATGAACAAATGGATTTTTAAAAGGAGTCCTGAGACAAAATTGCCAGTCTACAATTATTGCACTTTTGGGGAGGGACAGAAGCAGCCCCAGGACTGCTCTTGTCTGCACATCCTCTCTCACTTATGTTCTCTCCAATACCTTTACAGGGTGAGAGTGCCAGTGACGTTACCAGCTCCCTTCAAGCAGATCTCTCCAACCTTGTGATCTGGGCACACACTCATGGGACCATATGCAACCAGATCCCAGCCCTGGAATTTATGCAGACCATGGGCAATGACAATGCTGTGCTGTGGATGTGCAGAGTCGGACATGCCTATCACTGGCACTGTGGGAAGTCACACAGCAGAGGTGAAGAAGAGACTGAGGCTGTAGGAAGGACAAAGAGGGTCCTGTCTTCTGAGTCTTTGGCAAGGGAATCCAGCTCTGAGGAAAAGAGGCTCAAGCTGACCCCATCATCTTTTGAGATGGATCAAGCAGATTCTGGGAGCACAGAGTCATGTGGCAGATCCCAAGGGGTCACTGAGCAGAAGCCTGACAGTGCCTACACAAGGAATAACAACCCCAGCGACAGTCAAAATACCAGGAAACCCATAACATCATTCTCTGAAGCAGAGCAGCACTTCTCAGTGTCTGGTAGTGGAGTCCGAAGTGGTGAACAGGACATGAAGTCCGAAAGTGACGATGTCTTACAGATCATCTCTGATGAAGAGCAGTGTGAGGCAGATGAAGACAACCAAGGAGACAGAATCAGCCAGAATAATGTGTCAGAGCCATCTGCTGAAGAGCTGCAGTTGCCCCACTGCCAGAAGATTGCATTGGACCAGCCAACAGCCTCCCAGAGGGCTGCCTTTGCCCCCAGGGCAAAGCCACCCCTAGCCCGTGCCTACATTCTGCAGGCTCCTGCCAGCGACTTGGAGGACCCAAGCGGGAACATCCTGAAGCTGAGTTCTGCTGCTGCAGGGCCCAAGGCTGAAACTTCTAGAGCAAGGAGCCTCCCAGGGTCAGCAGCACCAAAGGTATGTTTCAAATCCCTTCCTGTCCCCAGCACTGAAGTCAGGGCCCAACCTGAATCACCGCCCTCGGTGATATTCTTTGAGCTCCAAGCCACTGCTGCTGTTCAGCAGCCTCTCCAGCTGAGCCCTCCAGAGTATGGAACACCAAGAATGGGCTCCAGTGGGGACAGTGCTGAGAATGTGGGTGATGACAGTGAGACATCAGGATCCAGGCAGACACCTTGTTCTTCAGCCTTCCAGAGTCCAGAGAGACCTCCACCTGCAGCCCCAGATGGAGGTAAGACAGTATGGAGTTCTGTTCTGTGCCTGCAGGGGTGTGGGGGTGTTCTCTTAATCACTTTCCCAAAATATCCAAGAAGGGTGAGTTCACATCACTGCCAAGATCTGTACTGCAGCATCTAAGTAAATATCCTGGATTTAGGGCACTCCTGTTTCTGCTCAAGGGGACTACAAAGCTCCCTGCCTAAAGGAATTGGTTCTTCTGTAGAGAATGCCCTTCTCTGGGGTACCCAAAGGTATTCTTGGCTGTGCCCCAGCCCCAATCCCAGTTTGAATACTTTGGTCTCCCATTTTACTCAGTACTCCCACACAGTATGTTGGCCATACTTGAGAGATTTCCTGTGGGAAACTGGAACCAGAGCAGGGAACTCAAGTCTCAGGAGAAAGAAACAAGACAAAGTAATGCAGAGAAATAATGGCCAAAGCTCTGGCTGCACCAAAGCCAGTGGCAAAACCTCCCAGCACTGGCAGTGGCAACAAATGCCAGTCCTCTACAGGAAATTTAGGATTCCACACATTGTTTTAGTCCTTTCAGTAATGAAGGTTTTCATATGTGCTGTCGTGCAGCACAGGGGCCTGGGCCTGTCCTTGCGAGGGGCAGAGGTTGCTGAGGCAGCATTTGGGGTCTGCCTGGGATGTGCTTACAGCACTAGTGCTGGTCCTGAAAAGGCTTAGGGGTTGTTTTTCCTTGTGGAGCCATAACAACACAAACTGCCACAGCTGGGGTTTGGGAGCAGAATTTTACTATTTTCATAACTGACATCAGGTGTCATCTGAAGGGACTGGGAATTCTTCTGGGAATGTCTGTGTAATAGCTGTTTCTGCCAAGGTAACTGGCTCATGGCTCAGAGAGGAGACCTCAGCATTACTGATTCAAGAGCTATTCCTCTTTGCCCCTGGAGCAGTCAGTACAGAACAGGCCAAAATGCCAAACCAGTGGGACAGCCATCAGTCTTTCAGGATGACAACTAAAACTATAAAAAATAACCTGGTGCAAATAGGGGAATCTCTAGGTGTTTTCTCATGAGCCCTTTTCCATCACCCTGTCCTCAGCCCTGGACGAGTCACCGGCGACCAGATGGAGCTTTCCAGCAATCCAAATAATTCATTTCTCATGCTACATCGAACTAGGTAGATGTGGTATTGCCATGGCAACTTGGGAGAGAGCCCAACTGGAATCCTGGCAATCCTTTAAACAAAATTATGGTACACTTTTACCCACCTGTTTGTTCTCCCTCACCATCCACCCCAACCTTTGGTTCATGCTGTTATTTCATTTATTTCGTAGTGAGAGGGAAATTTCCCTGTATGGCAGTGAGCAGGGCCAGCTGCCAAGGGAAAGGGAGCAGGAAGGAGCCCGACTTTCCCTGGAGAAATGGGCACTGTTGGGTTGTGCTGGCTTGTGGAGAATGCGGATATGACCCACAGTTGTAGGGGAAGGGGTTTAGGAGAGTCCTGTCCTCTCTGAATGGCTTCCAGAAGGCAGGTAGACACTATCCTGTATCTCCTTGTGTTTTACTGATCTTTGTGGGTTCTTGCTGTCCACAAAGCTGTCTTGTCTTTTAGATGTGCTGAAGAAGCAGAAGATAAGGAAAAGCTACACCACTGTAGACATAAGAGTGTTTAAAGTGTGGCTGAATTTGCACCACCCCTCTGAGACACGCAAGATCCACATGCTGCCTCCTGCAGACCTCGACCGTTACCTGGTCTCGTTCTTCAGCTCTGCCAAGAGACAGAATGGCATGGATTTTTCTGCCAGTTCCATTAACTTCTTCCAGTGCAACATCGACCGGTACCTCAAGTCCCATGGCTACCAGTACAACATATTGAGAGGGCCAGAGTTCAGGGCCTCTCAGGAAGCCTGTAAATTAAAGCAATGGAGCCTGTCCCAAAAGGAGAAGGAGGAAGAGTGGAGTGTTGTGGAGAACCTGACAGATGAAGATGTGGAAAAACTTCGTAAGAAGGGAATTTTAAGCAAGACGCATCCTCATGGCTTGCTGCACCTCATGTTGACCAACCTCATTAGGGGGTTTGGGGCAAGCACCCACCACCATCCCCACCAGTTGTACTGGGGACAGGTGGTGCTGAGGAATATCATAGGAGAGGTGGAGTACTTGGAGTGGAAGGATGATCTGAGCCCTGGGGGAAAAAAAGGGGAGCTATACCCACAGCTCTTTGCCAAGCCTGAGGATCCAGAGAGCTGCCCAGTTGCCAGTTACAAGGAGTATGCCAGGAAGAGACCTCCAGACATGCTGAGTGACAACCACCCTCTTTACCTGTATCCCAAGTCACTGTGCTCCATCTGGGACAATGTGTGGTACAGCAGAAAGGCACTGACAAAAGCTAAAACTGATAAAATCTTGAAAATTATTATGCAGGAAGTCAGAGGAGCTGTAAGGAAGACCAAGAAATAGAAGTGTCCTTCAGCTTTGCCCCATTCCAAGGCTGCTCTGAAATGAGAGCCCTGTTGCAATATTTGGTGTAGGTTGAGAACCAAGGTCTTTCTTCTGGCCTTCACCTTGGCACTGAAGGTACCTACACATCTGCAGTGCCTTGGCTTTCAGGGAGGTTCCTTTGTTGTTGTTTCTGTTACTGGAATTGATAATTCAGTGAGTTAATGAGAATCTTCAGTTTCGCATTTGCCAAGCAAGTTAATGTTTTACTGCACGGTCAATGCTGTTAGAAACGACCAGTGCTGATACGGAGAGGGCTCAGGGGTGGCAGATCCCGGCCAGGAGCATCAGCTGCACCCACATGTTGGGGGTGACACCCCACACAGCTCAGCCTGGGGCACAGACCTGCAGGGAAGAATGAGTAACATGAGGAGAGCCATGACGCTGCCCATCCCAACCTCGCAGGAATGCTTCTGAAAAGGTTCAGGTCATTTCCCCTAGGGAAAGATTCATAGATTGAAGAAGTTGTGGTTGTTTTAAGAAGTTACTTAAAGTGTCTGACAGTGTTGAAAGGTTTTATGGTAAGTGGTTTCCCTGGAGAGCAAAACACGACTCCACAAAGGCACTGGGTATTGTGCTCAGCTCTGCTCAGCTGCCCCAGAGGTGTTTAGTGCCTGTTACAGCTCAGTCAGGTTTTGGTTGCATTGTTGACAGAGCCAAATAAAAGAACCTTTAATTCAGTCCTGTCTGTCTGTGTCTGAACAGCAAGTGATGCTTTCCTGGAACACTGGTGTGTTCCCTGTTGTGCTCAGCCTCTCTCCCCAGCTCCCAGCCCAGTGGCACAGAGCTTCGGGCCCTTTGAAGCCCTATGAGCCATCCCCGTGGTGTCAAACAAAGCCTTGGGGGTCAAGCTGTTTGCCAGAATTGGTCCCATTCAACCAACTGAACATCAAGAAGTAACTTAAGGACGTTTGAAGAGACATAAAACCAGACAAACTCCTCAGGTGCTGGAGGGTGTCTTCCGGCTCTCTCGTGCTTTGGAGCACCAGTGGCATCACCGTGACACCACGACTGAGCTGCTGTCCCGGGGGTCCCGCCCGTCCCGGGTGACCCGGCTGCAGTCACACCTCTGGTCCCCGCTTCCCTCAGCCCCCAGACCACCACGGGTCGGGCTCTTTCCTCCCCGTTGCTGATCGGTTCCAGTTCGGAACAAGCTGCTGCTGACGGGGAAGAACGGGCTGCACGGTCTGCCCGCTCTGAGCTGTCACAGCGCTGGGCACCTCCCGGCTCCCTGGGGCTCCACCGGGGAAACCCCCGGCTCCGCACCGGGACCCCGGTCAGCGCTTGTGGAGGCGCTCGGTACCGGGGTCTCAGGGGATCCGTACCGGGAACCCTGTCAGTGCTGGTGGAGCAGGGTCCGGGTCTCCGAGGGGTCAGTACTGGGACCCCCGGTCAGCAGAGTGGGGTCGGTACCGCGGTCCCGGTGGGTTTGTATCGGGGTCTCGGGGGATCCATACCGGGGTTAGTACCGGGGTCGCGGCGGGCTTATATCGCGGTTTCAAATAGACCCGTACCGGGATCTCGCCGGGTTCGTACAGGGACCCCGGGCAGCACTTGCGGATGGGGTCGGTACCGGGGTCCCGGTGGGTCCGTACCGGGGTCTCAATGAACCCGTATCGGGGTCCCGGTCAGCACTTGCGGACGGGGTCGGTACCGGGGTCCCGGTGGGTCCGTACCGGGGTCTCAATGAACCCGTATCGGGGTCCCGGTCAGCACTTGCGGACGGGGTCGGTACCGGGGTCCCGGTGGGTCCGTACCGGACCCGCGGGCGCTGCCCGGGAGCCCCCTAGCGGGGTCGGGCGGACGGGCACGGACCGCAGCGCCGTTTGGGTCGAACGCGATTTGAAAAAGCCCACCCGGTGCCATCCCCCGGTGCTGCCCTCCCGTGCCGCCCCCGGCCCGCTCAGGGACTCCTCCCACCGGCCCTGGGTGCTCCCCGGCCCGTCCGGTGAGACCCCGGTGCTCCCCCAGCCCCCCATCCCAACCGTGGGGGCTCCTCTGAAACACCGGAGCAAAAACATTGGAGCAGGTCTGGAAGACTGAGAGAGAGTAACAACTCTTTAATAAATTAGCAAAATAAACAGCATATATATATATATATATATATATATTCCATTGCTGCATCTCCATGGATCACAGGAGTTTAACCAATGTTGATTCCCAAGTCCCACGGTAACAGTGATCCAGAGGCCTCAGTTCAGCTCCCCCCAAGGTAACACTCAGCCTTGTGGTATTTAAAAACCTAAAACCACTGAGAACTAAAACAGCTTTTTCATAAGCCTGAGACACAGCTCCCGAGGGGCAAAGTGAATTACTGGGTGATTTCACCTGGCTGGCTCCAGGCAGAAGTGATTAAAAAGATACTGATCCAATTTTTTCCCTCTTAAGAAATAAAAGTGTTCCTCCACCCCACAGGGAGGAGGAGGAAGGAGCAGATCTATTGCATGGAAGGATTATCAGTTTAACAATAAACCAGATTGATTTGCACGTCTCTGATTGTTGCTTCGACCAAGGGTGGAACTGATTGAGTATTTAGGTCACGCATCAGCTGATTGTGAACAGGGCCGGCCTCCAACCCGGGGGTCCCTCAGTCCTCATCCCGGACGTACTCTCCAGCCTCCCAGCGCTGGGCCATGACACTCTTGTGGCGAAACACTCGGGTGCTTTCCACCACCTGCAGAGACCAGAATGTGCAGGATCTTTATAAAGAAGAGATTTTCATAATGATTTGGCTTGCAGAGCTGCCCCCCGCCCCCGCTAGCTCCTCAATCCTCTCTGCTTGACTCAGTGCCCACCCAAGTGACCATCCTGTCGCACAAGCCTCCAGGAGTGAGGGGAGCCAGGGAATGTGGGAGGTGTCAGGGCAGCTCGAGCAGAGTCCCCGTGTTCATGAAGGGCTTTACCTCTGTGTTGACCTTGTCAACTGGTTCAATGCCTGCGTACTGTGGAAAGAGGAAAACGTGATTAGATAATGGCAGCCTGGCAGGGGAGGTGGCCAGATCTGGCTCCCAGCAGGGGCACAGGAGAGTCAAGGGAAAGCAGTACATTCAGCCAAGCCCTGCCTGGGTTTGGGGGAACAATCCAGGCCAGGATCCCCCGCAGAAGGAAGCTGCTGCTTCTCTCCAGTCCCACCCAGTGCTGGCAGCTCTGAACAGCAGGCGCTGCCTGAGGGGCTCACATGGCCCCTTAATGGTGCCACCACCACCAGGTCTCCCACTGAGCTGAACAGCTGAATCTCCAGCTCCAGGTGGGAGTCAGGAACAGCCACCTCCAGCCCCAGAGCCACGAGTCTTCCCCCAGGCTCAAGCCCCTGAACCACTTGGCACAAGCGGGGTGAGCATGTTCACCTTTCCATCTTCCTTCACCCTCCTCCTCCGCTCCTCGAAGGGGCTGGAACATGACGAGTCAGGGGTGAGGGTCTCTGCACTGCCCTGGGAAGAACTGGTCACTCTCAGTGGGGTGAAGGATGAGATCAGCCCCAGGACCCCCGTCTGGTGTGAGGTAGAAGATGTAGGAGACCCAGACACTGAGTAGTTTCCACTGGCACCTGAGGCAGCTTTGAGAGAAAGAGGGTTTGGGGGGTGAGGGACCTCAGTTCCACTCCCAGGGGGTGGAGATCCACAGGAGTGTCAGGCCCCTTCCCCAAACCTGCCTCCATGGCAGGTCTAGCAGGTTTGGTCACTGCCAGCACCCCATGCCTGGGGACTGCAGTAACAAGGAGTAATATATGTTAGCTGGGCCCTTCCAGCCCTGTTTGCTGCTGTAACGTGACACAAACTCATCGAGACCTGAGCAGCTCTGGAATCCTGCAGAGCCTTTCCCTCCTCAGCAGCAGTTCTGCTGACTCCAGTGTGCTGGTATCAAGTTCTACCAGGACAACTTGCTACCAGCACACAGGAGTCCTTACAGGCATCCCACCAAATCATTTCATTGCCACTCTGTCCCTCCGCTCCCTTACCAGAGCTGTGCCGAGAGCGGGAGCCCTCCTGGTGAACACCATCACTGTAGGTGTCCATCAGCCGCCGCCGCTGCTCCTGGAGCTCCTCTTCCCTCTGCAAGTCACTCCGGATCTCCTCCTCGATCAGCGCCGATGTCTGGGGCTTCCATGTCCGCAGCCGGTACTGCTCCTCCCGGCCGTCCTCCCTCCGCAGCGGGCTCTGTGTCCCCATGTCCTCCACAAAGGACACCTTGGGCTTCCAGAAGGACAGTGAAAAGTACTCTCTGGGCAGGACAGCAGTGTTGGTGGGGCTCGGGGTGGAGCTGGGAAGCTTTCCTCCCCAGGAATCCTCGCTCCCCCATTTGCTGGTGCTGGCGGAAGCGTGCTGGGACGCCAAGGGCTGCTCCCGGCTCCTCTCGCTGGCGGCAAAGCGCGGCTGGGACAGCTGGAAGTGGGCGATGCTCGCTGTGTAGCTGGGAATGCTTCTCCCAGCCTTGGTGTCTTCTGCAGGGCTGAGGCTCCAGGGTTGCTGCACCGTAAACTCTTTAACACAGCTCCTCCTCTCCTCTGCCCGCTTCAGGGGAGGGGGCTTCTGTGGGGGGGCTTCCTCCTGCTCGAAAACCCTCCTGCGCTCCTCCAGCTCCTGCTGTGTCCCCCTGTCATACGCCCCCAGCAGCCTCCCCTGCCTTTTCAGATCTTCCTCACGCTTTGTTTCCTGTTCAATTTCCCTCTGGACGTAAAGGGAAGCACGGCCTCTGTCCTTCCCTTTCCTGCCTGGGCCGGGAGACGTGTGAATGTTGAGGACAGGCTTGGTCTGGATCTCCACCAGCTCGCTGCTGGAGGTCAGCCGCTGGATCCCCCTTTCCTTCCAGAGGTTCTCCTCCCTTTCCATCGCCATACGGATCTCCCGCTCAATAGGTGTCTCGTTGCTGACCTTTGTCTCCTTGCCCAGCTCCTTGCTGCTGGCCCTCAGATCCACATTGAAGGTCTCGTTGGAGGTGCTTCCATCACTGGCAAAACCTGCAGTGGCTTCATTATACATCTCACCCAAACCAGAGTCCAGGTCTTCTCTGGACCATGCTTTGGTCAGGATGGACATCTTCCCAACGGGATATGACCGTTCCATGTGAGCCTTTCTGGGAGCATAAACCTCCTCTTTCTCGGGTGTCTTGTGTGAGGACACACCATAAACCTGGTAAATGCTCTTGTCTGTCCTGCTCTGGCTTGGTGCACCGGCGCTGCCGTAGCCTCTCGTAGCCTTCGTGGCCATCTCAGGGCTGTACCACTCTTCCCTAGAGACTTTTGTCACTGACTCTGGCCTTGGGGACATGGCCTGCTGCCCTGGGCTGAAAAATGAGCCCGGGCTGGTCTTCTCTAGCATCAGGAACTGCTGCCGAGCTGCAGAGAAGTTGATCTGCTCTGTGTCAATATTCTCAGGGTCAACAGGTGTTGCAGCCCTGCCTGGGGATGGTTTGTCAAAGCAGATAGCAAAGCTGGTGGGGACACTGCTTGTGTGTCTGCCTTCACTTTGGCTGCCCACACCAGTGCTGATGGAGCTCAGCTCATCCACAGAGCTCCACCTCTCCGCAATGGTGGAGCTCTTCCTCATCACCTGGCTCCGGATGACCTCTTTCCTCTCATCTTCGAGCTCCCTGGCTTTCTCAGGTGAGATGTTGGGTGGAGGGACCCTGTAAAGGTCTTGCTCCTCATCATCATAGAGCTTTGAGGGTTTCCTCTCACCCTTGTAAGCCCGGAGGTCATACAGGCTTCCTGATCTCACCACCTCTAGCTTGGACTCCCTGTCTGGGGATGGGGTCCAGACATCTCTTCCACCCTCCAGGAAATATGAGGGTGACTGTGACCTCCTCTTCCAGCTGTAGCCATTTTCCACTCTCTGGGGACTGTGCTGAGCAGAGCCGAACACATCATCGTCACTGTTGGCCCTCAGGTCTGCCAGAGAGTCGTGCCTGTGCGAGGCCTGTGGGAGCTGGAACACAAGGTGCCTGGTGACTCTGTCCATCTCCTGGGAAGAGTCACCCCTGTGCCAACCTTGTCACAGACAGGGGCCACTGCTCAGCTTCGAGGTCACCCTCAGAGTCCCAATTCAGTAGAGGCCAAGGGTCCGGACCTGGCTGGCCCTGCAAACAGGAGGGAAGAGCAGCCATTAGGAGTGGCAGAAGGAGCAGAGGCTCAGATGCAGCCCCTCTCCCAGCCTGGTACCACTGTCCTCAGTGTAGGACAGAAAGTGTCACACCAGCCTGCACCGTGGGGTAGGAGCAGCCAGAGCACAAAGCACCATTGCCAGTGGGAACTGCCCCAGAGCCCAGAAACCCACCCCACCTCTGTCCCCCAGCCTGGCTGGGTTCTGAGAGAGCACAGCCAAACCTGCCACAGGCAGTCGGTGCTGCCTGCACTGCCAAAGGCAGCAAGACCTCAGCTGCAAGCTCCAGGTGACACCACATCCAGCTGGGCACAGCTCCGGGCATGGACAGCCCTTGGGCCCCTCCACGTGCACAGGGCAGGGAGGGACCTCCAGTCCCTCCAGTCCAGCAGCACTGGCAGGAAGAGGCAGTGCCAGCACCTGGGCCACCCCTGCATGGAATATCTTGTGCCATTTACAGAAAGGAGCCTCCAAATAGCCCAGCTCTAGAAACCACGGGGTCATAAAAATGGTTTCATGGCTCATAAAATGAAGGGACTTTAACCCCCCCTGGCACACAGGGCAGGAGTGAACGGCCCCAAGCTCGGGGTCAATCCTCCATTGCCGGCTGGGCCAGAGCTGGCTGGAACAGCAGGTGCCAGACAGGGAGTGGCAGCACAGGTGGGTCCCCCATGAGACAGCAGCTGCCACCCCTGGCTCAGATGCCATCCCTGGCTCCAGAACTGGAGACACACGTCACCTGCAGGCAAGCTGGGTGTGTCTGGAGCCAGCAGCACCACGTCCTGTGCCACTATTTGCCAAGGCTTAGCCATAGCTTTGCCATCACCTGTCACTGCTCCTGGCTGGGCTCCTGTGAGCTCTAGCAGGTCAGTGTGTGTCACCGTTGTGAACCGCTCCCGGGCACTCACGGCCTCCTGGGACTATGTAGCAAAATTGGAGCAAGGCCACGGTGACAGCAGGGGCAGCCCAGAGCCTGGGGGCCACTGTACTGATAAGCACAGCTCAGGATGAGGCTGGTCCAGGTGGAGTCAGGTGCTCGGTGTTCCCTGCATCCGGATCATCCTGCCTCATCCCCAGGCTGTGAGGGCTCTGTGCACGCCTCCTTCCCGCAGCGATTCTGGTGACTGAGCTTTCCCTGCTCACTTCCAGCCCTCCCGGGATGCATCCTCCCACAAAGCAAGTAGGGCTGGGCCCCAGCCAGAAGATTTTTAAACTTTTCCTGGGGCAGGAGCACGCGGGTCTCATTAGCTGGGACATCCTGGCCGGCCCCAGGCGATGCCTCACCGCTGGAACTGCTGCCCAGCCCTGTGCCCAGCCCTGGTGGCTCAGCCTCTCTGCCTGAAGCTGTACCCGGCTCAATTTACCTGTTAATTCCCTTGCTGTGATTCACGCTTGCTCTTTTATTGCCCACAATGACCTGGATAATGAAAACCATCTGCCCACGCCTCTTACCATGTTTGGGGGGGGGAAGAAGTCCCGGTTCAAAGGGGACCCCTTCACCCGGGAGCGCTGGTGGCAGTCACAGGAGGGGAGCAAGGACAGAGAAATCAGCTGAGCTGTTATCAGGACTCCCGGCCGGCTCCACGCAAGCGGAACGGCCCCTCCCAGAGCTGCACCCAAAACATTCTACCTCTCTCAGCTCCGTCTGGTGCTGTGGGACTGCAGGGGCTCGGGGGTCCTGGGCTTGCCTCCCCCATGCTGCGCTGCCCCCGGCCCAGCCGTGCACCGTGGGAGGGGCTGGGCGGAGCAGATGACATTGCCACCAGTCTGGCCTGGGACCCCCACCATAAAGAGACATCTCAGGCAGTTTCCAGGGTCCCCCACACACACTTCTTGAGGGTTCTGCAGAGCTGCAGTGCACCCACCCTGTGCCCACCCTGAGCCAAGGGTTGCCCCCAGACCGGCTGACCACCCCAGCACGTGTCCAGTGTCCCTCTCTGCCCACCCCAGACAGGGCCAGCCCTCACTGCACACCCTCACTGCCACCATCCCTGTGTGGGCACCGGTCCCCCCCAGTGCCTGGTGCTGCCCTCGCCCCCGACCACACTGCACTTACTGTCCAGGGTGCTGTCAGGGCAGGGGTCCCCATGCTCCGAGGAGGACACACGGGACACCCAGCTGAGCTGTGTGTGCCGGGGTGTGGCCGGGGTGGCAGCGGTGGGGTGGAGGGGGTGCGGGAGGGGCTGTGAGGCTTTGATAAGCTCAGCACCAGGGAGTTGTGGGGAATTCCGAGAAACACGTCAGGCTCAGTGCCCTGTCCCCAAATTCCTGCGCTGCCGTCGCCCTGCTGCAGCTGGTCCCATGCCCAGGGGGCTGCCCTTGGCCCCGACCCGTGGGACTCACTGATGCCCTGATGCACCATCGTGCCAACACACCCATGTGCCCATGCCTCAATACACTGGCACTGTGGTGTGGCCGTGCAGCCACAGACCTTGCTCCAGGCGCTTTCTGCCCCTCCATGAACGCAGCTACGGCACTGAGGAGCCCTGAAACTTCAGTGAGAACCTGGATGTCCAGCTCTCCCCCGACCCTGTTAGCCCCAGAGGAGGGGCATGGCAGAGGAGCCCTGAGGGAATGTGCCAGGAGCAGCCCGGGCTCTCCTGTCACACCACGGGGCCTCCCCGCTGATAACCCCGTGTTTGCAGAGATGGGTGCCCTCGCTGGTCGCTGGCACTGCTGGTCCCAGCTCCTCACAGCAGGGCAGCTCCCTCCTGCTCTGGGGACACACAACCCAGTGCCTGGTCTGGACACCTCTGGCACCTGTCAGAATAAAAGCAGGACTGTGGCACAGTGTCCTCGGTGTCCTGTCTGGATCTGGAGGGATCCCAGTGGAGTGGGCAACATCACCAGTGCCCAGAACTGCCCTCCCTCCTGGCACAAGGTGTTACAGCCAAGTGGGAGATGCTGTGCCAGGTTGCTCAGCCCTGCACTGTGCCGGCGGCTGGGGTGGGACATCCTTGTCCTCGCCCTCTCTGTCCCCACTGAAGCCCACTCCTCCCAGGAAGCCCCTCCTGGCACCACCGCTGCCTGAGCACAGCACTGGTGTCAGATAGACCCCAGCTTGCCCCAGCTCGGGGTGCTGGGGGTCCCACTTACCCCCTGCAAGCCCCTTTGGTGCCCCTGTTCCCGCTCGAGGCTGGCACTGGCTGGCCCTGGGACGCTGCTGTGCTGTGGCTGCCAGGCTGTTCTGCGTTTCCGGGCAGGTGAGCAGAGCCTGTTTTACCATGGGGCTGAGCCAAAGTCCACAGGTGATGCCAAGGAGCCAGGAGCACTCCACGCCCGCCACAGGGTGTGTGCTGGCACCCGGGCTGGCACTGGGAAGGGTTGAGGCCCCACTGCCCCAGGAGAGAGCCGTGGAATCCTGGCCCTGGGCAGAAGTAGAACTGTGCCAGCCTGGGGATGGACAGAGACCCATGACCACGTGGTGGTGGGACCTTGGGGCATCCAGGAAATCGGGCTGCTATGTCCCCTTTACCTGGGCAGCATCACCCCTCATCCCTTTCCTCCCAGCATCCTGGGTGCCACATATCCTTTCTCCCCCCATCCTCTGCCCATACAATGAGGGAACAGCAGAGCTCATCCCTAACATCCCCTTCCCAAACCTTCCATCCCCATCATCCCCATCCTCCCAGGATCCCCAGCCCAACCTCCTCCCAGCCATCGGTGGCTCCAGACTGGTTGTTCACACAGTTTATTTGCTCGTTTTGGGTGTTTTACAAACAACGGGGTGGGGTGGGGTGGGGGGGGGTGGATTAGGGAAGGGAATTTAAACGGCTTCGGCACAAGTGAAAAGCTCAGGGGCACGGGAAGTGCACTTCAGCAGAGCCGGGCAGGGGACAGGGGGGCTGTGGGACAGGACGGGGACAATACCAGGCCCACCGCCCACTCCTCTCACACCCCCAGCCCCCGCCTGGGGGCCTGATCCTGCTCCCCACTGCCCCAGGGGCCAGATCGGGCTCAGGGTCAAAGCCAACCGAGGGGCAAGGGGTGCCGAAGGTGGGAGGGAGCCCCAGTTTGGGGCTGGGGGAGTGCAGGGCCCAGGGTGGGATGGTTTGGACGTTGTTGGCCCCTGATGTGGGGTGGCAAGAGGTGACATTCCCCCCAGGACTATAGGGGCAGATGCCCTGTGGCACCCAGCCTGTGCCCTGCTCTGCAGCAATGGGGCTCCAGCGATGTCCAACAGTGGATGGGGCAGGAAAGGCCTCCCCTTCCCCTGGTAGTGCCCTCCCAAAGCCCCCCTTCCCCAGCCCTGCCTCTCCCTGACACTCTGGGTGCCAGACTGGGACTCAGGACAGGGTTGGCACCATGAGCCCTCCTCCCCACAGCCCTGCAATGACTCTGCTGGGGGGAAAACTGCAGCCTGGGTGGTAACTGGGGTACAACTGGGATGTCATAGGGACAGGGGGGTGTCACTGCTCACACAAGGGGAATGTGGGGGAAGGAAGGCCCATCCTTGGGGGAGCTGAGCCCCATCCCTGGGTGCTTGACCACCGGTGTTCTGGTGGGCTGGGCAGTGTGGATGCTGCTCCACACATGCTTTGGGGGATCCCTGGGGACTTGCCCAGCCTCACAGCAGAAGGAACCCTCTCACACTTGAACAAGGATCCCTCGCTAGTGGCTACACCCTGCCCAAAGCTCCAGGACAAGTATCTGAGCGCTGCCAGACTGGGTGCTGCAGCTCGGGGGCAGCTGATTTGAGCACTGAGGACCAAATACCACAGGGTGCACGTGCCTGCCCCAGCTGGTCTCAGTGGGGAGAAAACGCTGGTGCTGGTGGTGAAATCCCCACTGAAGGGCTGGGGCACAGGGTGGGGCAGCAGGGAGGCTGCCCTCCGTGGGACACCTGACCCCTGGCAGCTCCCAGTACCAGTACTGGGGTGAACTGGGCTGTTCCACTCCCCTGGGGGACCTAATGCTGCAGCCCAGGACCCCAGAATGTGGCTCTGCAAAGCTGCTGTTGCTGCTGGATGGCAGAGGCAGGAAGGGGACAGGATGCTGGGCCACACTCCTGATGCCACAAGGAAACGTGGGACCCTCCACCCCCATGCCTACCCCACCAGGCTGGGCACCCCCCAAGCTCCCCTTCCCTTGCTGGCATTGCCCCAGGAGGACACAAGTGCTGGCCACAGCACAGTTCAGCCCCCTCGGCTGACAGAGCTCAGTGGCACCGGCCAACAGCCGAGACAGAGGAATGGCTGTCAGTGGCAGCACCAGAGTGAGAGGGCTCCAACATGTGGAGCTGAGCCCAGGAGGAGCAGAGCAGGCCTGGGGCAGGCTGGGCTGACCCTGCAGGAGCCCTGGTGCTCCCAGCCATTACCACAGCCGAGTATCAGGGAGGGGATGCTGCCCTCAGTGCCCTTCCTTTGCCTGGACACGCTCTGTCCTTGAGGGCTTGGGGAGCCCAGGACCACAGGGGTGAGGACACGAAATGGAGCAGAGATGTCCATGGGCAGCCAGCAGGGAACAGACCCAGGCCTTTCCCCACTGGAGAAGTGGATGATGGAGGCACAGAGGGAGGGGCTGGCACAGGGCTGGGTCCGATGTCCACCGTGGACTGGGCCAAGAGTGGGTCCCACCGGTGGCGGCTCCTGGGGAGTCATCTACGGACACAGTGTCGTCCTCCGATCCCCTGCCCGGCAACTCCATCCTCTGACAGTGGGTGGGACAATGTCGGTGACAGAGGGAAAGGCCCCGGTGCTGATGGCAGGTGGGGATGAGGCCGGGCTGTGGTGGGGTGGGCGCACTGTGGGGAGAGAGGGGTCACTAATAAATACCACAGGCAGCACTGGTGGGTGGGGGGGCAGCAGGGGCTGGCATCGGGCAGATGGGGCGAGTGTTGCCACGGCCACGGCTCGCTGCTGCCCGCTGCGGTCCCATTGGCACCATGTTGGATCTCCCCGGTTCTGCAGAAAGAGGGTCTGTGTCCGGTGGGGGGGGGAAAGCCCGGTGTGCCGGGCCTGGCGAGCAGGGGCTGGGACAGAGGGGGCTCGGCGGGGGCTCACATCACCGTGCAGCACTTGCAGCGCTGCTTCTTCGCATCTGTCTCCTGCTCGGCCTCCTTGGCATCTGTGGCGTTGGCACCCAGCTTCTGCCCGCCCGCACCCTCCTCGCCCAGCGGCTGGGCAGCCGCCGGCTCCAGCGCGGTGCCGTTGGGCGGTGCGTGGTCCTTGTGTGCCGGCTCCGGCTTGCTCTCGGCATCCTCAATCACCACCAGCTCTGCCTTGATGGTGCCCTCCAGCCCCAGCACCTTCTTGGTCTCGTTCTCATCCTCCACGTTCTGGTAGCCCATGAAGATCATGGTGACGGGTTGCTCCTGGCTGGGCTCTGTCCCCTCGCCCGTTGGCACCTTGGCTTGCAGCCCTGTGATCTCCCGCCGCGGTGTTGGCTTCTGGCTGCCCGGGGCGCTGCCACCCCCTTTGCCAGCCTTGGCTGGGGTCTGGTGCCCGGCAGCCTCACTCAGAGTGGCCTCATCTGCCTTGTGCAGGAGCTCGTCGACCTCGGAGGAGCTGAGGGGGTGGGCTCCGTTCTGCAGGGCCCCGTCCTCGGCACTCACCGCATGCACCACTGTGGGGACAAGAGGAGGGAGGGTGAGGGGAGCTCGGGATGGGGGCACAAGATGACCTGGGAGAGCTCCCGCTGGCGTGACCCACTCAGCTGTGGCTCCTGTGTGGTCAGAGAGCAGCCCCTTCCCCTCTCCAAAGCTCGTGCTACTGAGGTAGGGATTCCCACAGCATCCCAACCCTCCCCTCAGCAGAGCTGCTGCCAGACCCCCTCTCATCACCTGGCTCCTGCCCAACAGCAGCCAGGGAAACCAAAATAAAAGCCCAATGGAAGGAGGTGTTCCCAAAGCCTCAGGCTCAGTGAGCCTGCGGGAGCCACGGCCGTTTGCCAGGCCACCGACAGCCGGCCAAGCTGCCCGTGGTGGGACGGCGTCTGCTGGCGGCAAGCTCGGCCAGGGCTGACGTGATGCTTTGCAGTAGGTCACCACTTCCACCTCTGAGACCCCAGTAATGCTCAGCAGTTGCTGCCCCACTGCATTCCCACCAGGACCCTTGCAGCTGGTGGTCCCGTGCCTGGTGGAGATGGGGCTCTCCCACACCGGCGCACTGTGCCAGCAGCTCGCAGCACTGGAGACAGAGGTGTGTGTCATGGCCAGAGGGTTGTTGCGTTTTCCACCTGACCTGGGACATGACATGATGGTCAGTGCAACTGCCTCAGTGGGCAGCCAGTAAGAGGGGGACAGTGACCAGCCTGGCAGGGCCAGCACATGGCCACATGGAGGGGGTTGAATGGGAGTGTTTTCCTTGAAGAGGCAGTCAGCCCACTCAGCCACCGCAGTGCCCAGTAAGACACTCCACTTCCATGGATGGTCCTTGCCACCATGATGGTTCCTTGGGTTTCATGAGGAACCTTTCTGGACGGAGCAGGCTCCCAGGCGTTCCCAAAAGCAGGAGCTGCAGACAGGAATCCATCCCTAGTGCTGCATTTCTACCACACCCATCAGCCATGCTCCCTACTGCCAGCCTGTGGGACAGGCTAATGTGGTGCTAGTGCACGTTCCCTGCCCACGGGATAAGCTTCTGAGTTTTGGATACAACAGATCCTCTTCTCCGCTCTCCAGCGGTGCAGGTCATGATGCGCAAATCAGGGCTGGCCCATCTGGACCATCCACAATATGCTGCCACGACAATCCTGTGTTCCGCTGAACAGGGGTTGGTGAGGGATTGCCCTCAAAGAGCTGGTAAAGCTGTCAGGAGCAGCCCCTGCACTTCCTCACCCTGATGGGTGCCCGCTGGGATGTTTGCGTGGCCGCTCCCTCGTCCCCTGCCCTCGGCTCCTGCCACCGGCCAGCAGTGTGGGCTGGCCCATACCTTTCAGTTCATCCTCGTACACTTTGACCCCCTGCAGACAGTGGTTCTGGGGGAGCATGGTGGTGCTGGACAGGACCTTGGTCTCCCCAGTCACTCTGTCCTTCTCCACTGTGATTTCCACCGAGTACATGGCTGGGACACAAAGAGGACAGTGCATGTTACGGTGGCCCTGGCCCTCCCCGTCCCTTGCTCTGTGGCTGGCAGCAGGACGGCGTGTGGCGGTAGCACTGCGGTGGTCAGCAGGGCTCAGCAGGGCTCAGCAGGGCTCAGTGGTGCTCAGCAGGGCTCAGCGGTGTTAGCAAGGCGGCAGCGAGGAGCGGTGAATGGCAGAGGCGGGTGTGACATCCCTGGCACATCCCTCCTACCAGGACCCATGGGACCGTGTCCATCCTGGTGCTGCTGGCATCACCTTACCTCCACAGCTGCTCAGTTCTTGGGCTGAGCCATGTCCATCTGTCCAGCCAGTGAGCAGTGCTGGCTGTGGGGAGCCAGCTGGTAGCCAGGTTCATGCTCAAAGAGGTGCAACCCCCACTGAGGGTGCTGGTGCTGGGACAGCCCCTCTGCCTCCATGGGATGGGTGATTCTTGGCATCTCTCCTTCCACTCCTGGCCAGTCCCTGCCAGCAACGGGGTACCCTCAGCCCTGTGAATGGTGCTTGGCTCTGAGGATCCCAAGACAGACTCTACCCCATGCTAGTGCCATGGTCTGGTCTGAGCCACTGCCCCAAACCAGAGCAAACCCCTCCAGCAGCAGAGCTGGCTGCAGCCCCCTATCAGGCAGCCTGGCCCTGTGTGCCCCATAGCTCCCTGTGGCTGGCACTCTGCTGCTTCGCCCCTGTGCAGAGAAGCTGCAAACAGAGCAGGAAGGATGAAACTGGAGCAGAAACACAGAACAGGGCTGAGATGGAGGGGCCCTGAGCCACGAACCAACCGTGGGGTGGAAGCAAAACCAAACCCTGTGATTGCAATGACTGATGTTCTCTGCCCTGGGCTTGGAAAGGCATCGAGCGGCACGGCAGGGAGCGGCTGTAGTGGCAGAGAGCTGAGGGCAGTGCACAGGGGAGGGGGAAGCAGCCTGGAAGGAGCACTATGCCCAGGATAGTGGGCACCTACCCGCCTTCATCATGTCACTGCCTTCCACTGCCTTCATGGGGCTGCTGGAGACCCTCTTGTCAGCTGGAGATGGAGAGACGACCGCCTGAGCCCAAATGATCACCTGGTGTGCCCATGGGTCAGGCCCCAGGGAGGGCAGAGTGTCCCCCCATGGCTGGCACCTGGGATGGGCTCCCCCACCACAGGGCACCAGTGCCCGGGAGGGGACGCAGGGACAGGACTCTTGTCTGGCTCTCCCCACCCATCTGGCCCCAGCCTCGGGGCAGCAGGAAGGGATGGTTGGCGCTGAACCACGGCTCAAGGGAATCAGGATTCACCTACCCTTAACTGTGCCCAGGGGACTCTGCAAAACAGAAGGGAGAGGTTATAGAAGCTTCTGGGACCCACCACAGACCCGCTGCCTGACCCACACACCCACCCCACACACACCCACCCATCCCCACCAGGGCTGGGGACCCCAACCCCACTGCTAGCAGTCGTGCCCACCTTCTGCGCATTGGGGACAGCCTCAGCCTTCTCCTCCTTGGCTGCTGCCTCTGCCAGGTTCTCCTTGGTCGAAGCCACTGAGCTGCTGTTCTCCAGCGTCTCCAGCTCCTTCTCCAGCCTGCAGGGAGAGTCAGGACTGAGAGGTTGAGGGAAGTGTGGGACAGGAAACTGCGGTGCAAGCAGCCACAGCGGACCTGTGAGCACAGGCCAACAACACAGTGCAAGGGGAGAGGGGAGACACGAATTGTCCCCTGGGCTCACAAGGTGCAGGGACAGAGAGACTCTGGCACCACTGTCTCTTTGTAGGGGAAAAGCCAGGGGGTTCAGAGACCCTGCCATAGGCACTGGGACCGACCCCCGCACACTTGTCCCTCACTTGGCGGCCAGAGCAAGGCTGCTCCATCATCGTTCTGCTCCAGAATGTACCTCTCGAAACCTGGTTGAACTTTCCACGAAGGCAACCTCCTGTTCTCAGCCAGCAGCCTGGCAGCACAGCCCCACGGGGATGTAGCAGAGGTCCGAGGAGTCCCCGCGGATTGTTGCGGTGGCAGCTGCCCCCGGCAGAGCTCCCCCGGGCTCCTCACACGGCGCCGGCGAGGAATGCACCGCGCCATTAGCCGGACACAAAGGCCCCTTCGTGCCTGACCCCTCTCTGCACCGATGCTCGGTAATTAGCGGCACCACCGTGACTGATTGCATTCCTGCTGCGCTGCCGGGACACCTCCCGAGCCGGGGCTTCGGGCCCCAGCCCGCCTGCGGCTGCCCAGGGACGAGGGGGCTGGGAGGGGGCTGAGCCATCTCCCCTCTCAACCTCCCTCCCCCGCCGCTTCCCAAGGGCTGGGCCACCACGATGAGGACAGAAGTCTGTGGGAGCCAGCAGGCTGCCATCAAGGGTGCTGGGCACCGAGCAGCCCCCCGGGATCGCAGCGCGGGGTCCCCCACCCTGTGGCTCCACTGATACCCGACAGAGCACAGCTGGAGATGCTTAGGGCTGGGCAGGTTCTGGATCTGGCTGCAGCCTCTGGACCAAAGCTGGCAAGAACCCGTCCAGGGTGAGCCCCAGCAGTACCACGGGGGCACCTCCTCTCCCAGCAGCTTCAAGCTCAGTGTACCCTGCCTTGTACCCAGCACATGGGATCCAGCTGAATCTCAGCACCTGCCTGCCCAGGGGACTCTGGAGGGACGTAGGTGCTCTCTAAACGCACCCCAACATCTATCCCCACATTGGCCCCGTTACCTCTGGATGGTTTCCTCCAGCTCCTTGGTCTTCACTTCATCCTCCTGCATCTGTTTCTTCATGGCCTCTTCCTCCTCGGAGGCAGAAGCTGGAGCCCCCTCCAGGAGCCATCTCTCCCGCAGAGCCTTGGACTGGGGAGCAGAAGAGGTCACGGTCCTGCCCTCCCCAGCCAGGGGCTCCCCGGCACAGAGGCAGCTTGGGGGTCCCGGGGGATCCTCACCTTGAGATGCTGCAGCTGCCGCCTGTCATCCTCGAGCTGCCGCCTTTTGTTCTCGATCTCCGTCTGACGCTTCCGCTTCTCCTGGAGGGACGGGAGCGGCGGAGCCGGGGTCGGTGTGGGGAGGGGGTGGGAGCCGGGCATCGCCAGCCAGGGAGGAGCGGGGCCAAGGGGCTTCCCTCGGGGAGAGGGTTTATGGGACCAGCCTTGGGGACACCCCACGGCAAGCCTGGTGTCACGTCCCTGCCCTCTGGGACAAACTGAGGCATTGAAGGTGTAGAGAAATTGGGGCAGAGCCTGGGCTCTGTTCATCATCTCAAAATGTCACCTTCCCCTCGGCCGGCCCCACTGAGCGAGCTGCCAGCTCGGGATGGGAAACAGCCCCCGTGGCCTCTACCTCGTCCCCCCCTCCCCGCCACCCGTCCTGGGGCTGCTCCAGATCATTTCAGCAGAGTCAGACCCAGCCCGGACGCATCACCCGGCGCTTTCTCCTCTGGTCCAGAACAATTTGCCCTTTGTGCAGCAGAGATCGGCTGGTTGCCGGCTGGGCTGGGCACTGGGACTGCCGTGGGACAGCAGTAGGTTCAAGCAGCCCCGTGCCCTGCTCTGTGCTGGGAGGGGTTGCTCAGCGGGACCCACAGCTGCTCACTAATTAATGTAATTACTGGTGCCCATGACGGGCATGGCTGGAGAGTACCATCCTCAGCCTTTCCTGGGGAAGCGGGGGAGGGAATCATCACTCATTTCCCTCACTTGAGGTTCGTCAAGGCAGTGCTTTGTTAATTAAACCTCCCAGCTGCCTGTTGCTTGCTCTGTCCCTATTTCAACCGTGCAGCTAAGCCATTCTGGCTCTGACACCCCAAGACGAGCCCTCACAGGGACACACACTGGCATGGGCCATTCTGAGTCCTTGTTCAGCTGCTAGACACCCACGATGTGCTGAGCACCTGCACCAGCTCTCCTGCACCTGCATCCTCCTCCCGGCTGGTGTCTGCCCCGTGTGCTGCAGTGGATGGATGACTTGGGGACATGGGGACACTGGCCTGAGTAGGGACTCACCGCGATGGCCTGCAGCCTCTCCTGCTGAAGGGTGCTGGCCTCCACAACCCTGCAGAGAGCAGAGAGCAGCTGTGAGGAGTGACACCAGTGGCAGGTGACTGCGACAGTGTGCAACCAGCAAACCAGACACTGAGGTACATGGACAAAGCCTGAGCCCTTCCCTCCTACTGGCTGTTTCCACACTACCCTGGAGCCAGACACCTCTTGGCCCCTCTCCTGCCCAAATCTCCCAGGACAGGCGCCTTGCCCAGCACCTGCAGGACTCATCTCATGCAGACCCACTCCTACCATGGTGCAGATGGAAACCGTGAGCACGGAGAGGCTGGAGCAAGACGCTTCTGGCTGCCCCTGCGTTCCAGCCTGGCTCACACTTTCCATTCCAAGCCCGTTTCTTGGCTTCTGACACCTTTCCCAGGCAGTGACCTTTCTGGGCTGCGCACACAGGCACACACACTCACATATGCACAGACAGACACACACATGACAACAGGCTCTGCGCCCCAGGGCATCCATGTTCCAGGCCCAGCGCCTGCCTCTGCAGCACAGGCTGCCACAGCCATGCCGGGGATGCTGCTGGTGGCAGCCACCTCTCTGGTCTGCCACAGCTCTCCCAGGTGCACTGGAGTGCTGCAAGGAGGGGTTATCCCCCATCCCCACAACCACCTGCCCACATACCCGCCTTCCTCTGTCCCCATGGTGTGGTGACCCAGGCCAGTCCAACCAGCAGCAGAACCCCCGGGGGTCTGGCAAGAGCCCCCACGCCACAGAGCACCAGGTGCAGGTTCAGTGCCGGGAGCCTCAGCGGGGCTGGGGTGGCTGGCGGGGGGCGGCTGGGACCAGGATGCTCCAGCACCATAGGAGCTGCTGGCTGCTTGCCAGACGGTGCTAACGAAGTGCTGAGCTGTGGCAGTAATTAGGGTGGGAGGCACTGAGGTATTGTGAGGCGATGGATCATCTCCGCTGGCTTCCTAGAGCAAGGGACAGAGAGGTGGACCCCCAGCTCCCAGGAAGGGAGTTTGCCGAAGATGGTTTTACACGCAGGGTGGGCTCGAGGTGTTGAGCCCCACACATGACACCCTGGGATCTCACGTGCCAGCCATGAATGTGCCCTCACACAGACTCCCCACAGGCTTTCCCACGACTCAAACGAGATCTGCAGGGTGAGAGGAGCCCCTGCCTGCTCCTTCCTCGAAGCCAGCAATTAACTGGGAGCTGCTCAGAGCCGCCGTCCTCCCCTCACCCCACACCCTGGGGATCCCTGCGATGTGCAAAATCCAGGCCAGGAAAACAAACGGGGAAGGTGTCGTTTTTGTGGTGGTTATTTTTGTGCTGTTTGCAGCGACGCTGTGGCTGTTTCACCAGCGCAGGCGCACGGCATCACTCTCACACCCGTGTGTCCCGTGTGTCTCTCACCAGCCCCACAGATTCAGGGCTGCCCACCATCATGGGCTCCCTCCTGGTCTGGGGCCACAGGTCCCCCGAGTCCAGCCCTTGGCACCCCACACTCACAGGGTGTTGAACTGGGCCCTGTTTCTCTCCTGGATCTTGCCCTGTTTGATGGATCCAAACTTTTACAGCATTCCTGAAACATTCTGTTCTGCTTTTCTTCCCTCCTCCATCCTCTTTATTTTCCATTATTTGCTACAGTCTCCACATTCCCAGGTCAGACGCCAAAAATCTTCCTGGCCTAGGGAGAGACGCAAAACAAGCTGGATGCCCCTTGCTACAATATCTCAGACGGCTTAGAACCTGCACTGGGGGGCTCTGATCCATCGAGGGAGGCTGAGCGGGGACAACCCCAGCACCCCCAGTCCCTGCCTGCTGGGACCAGGCGCTGAGATGGAGGCGGGGGGGTCCCACACTCCCCAAAAGCCCCATCCTGCCTGCCATGACCTGTCTCTGGGGTCGGTGTGATGGGGCCCCACTGCCGCCGGCCCTTGTGACTGATGAAGGCGGTTCCCTGGCAATGGTTCCCTGGCAACAGTGCCATGGCAACGGTGCTATGGCAACGGGCGAGTGCCAAGGGGATGTGGGGGGATACTCAAGGGGATTTGGGGGGATACTCGTGGCGGCAGAGGGACCACGGGGCCCCCGGGGCTGGGATGCCCTCCCCAGTCCTGGCACCTCGGCAGCACTTGGGCCAAAGCTGTGGCATCACTGAGGCCTCCTTAGGGGATCTGGTGTTCCCAATCCATCCTGGATACCAAGAAGGTGATCCCAGGACCACCGAGCTCCTCAGGAACCACCAGCCCAGACAAAGATCAGGAAGAAGGAGCAGGGACATGGGAGATGACCCCCTGGGAGCTCCCAGCAGCAGTCGACAGGCCCAAGGCTGGACCCACACACACGTGTGAGCACACACACGCCCGTGCACGCGCCCGTGCTCTCCCTTGGCTCTCCAGCTCTTTCCAGCCCTGCTGATGCTGCCGTTTCCCACCATCACAAGGGAAGCCCGTGACCTTTTGTCTCCTCCCGCCTGACATGAAACAATAATGTTTATTTGCCTTCCTCTGTTTTTTCCCATTAGCTCATCCAAATGTGTGAAGAGCCGTTTCAAGCTGGTCCTCTGGTCCCCTGACCTCCCCTCCCTCCCCACCCACTCAGCTCCAAGCTGGGGGAACGCAGGAGAGCGCCCTGCATGGGCAGCACCCCTGTACAGACCCAGGGTCTGTGGTAAAGGCAGCAATAGAGGGATCAGCACTGATTTCCAGCACCATTCCCATGCCAGGAGCCGGCCCCTTGGCCGGGCGAGGAGTGACGCGGCCGTGGGGAGGCTGCAAAGCTCTGTCACAAAGCCATTAGCAGCGGGGCGGGATCGAATGCCCCCATGACAGCCGCGGGAGGGAAGGGAGGGGAGGGGGCTGCAGCTGCCTGGGGGCCGCCATGTATCGACCATGAAGGCAAATGCATCAGCGGCTTGGGCAATGATGGCCAGAAATCCGCTTGCCCATCACAGGGTCGGGACCCTGCTCAGGTCCTGGTACAGGGGTGCTGCTCCTGCACTGCCCCACAGTGTGGTTGCCTCCTCCTGCTGCTGCTGCATCAGCCCAGTGCGCATCCCACTCCTCCCAGCTGCCTTCTCCGCGCTCCCACTGCCTGCGCAGCCCCAGCCATCGCCGCTGCCCGGGGAGGGGACAGGGACAGAGGGAGGTGGGGGGAGGAGATGGCAGCCCCAGGCTCCCGAAAACGCAGATGCATTAGAGCAAACGGAGCTGCCTGATTGATTCTTCGGGCTGAGACGTGGGCTGGGAGTGCCAGGAGAAAATGGATCCCATGAATATTTGATGAACGGAGGCTTGGGGAGGGAGTTTGATTGGAAAATTACAGATCTTTCAAACAATGGTTCAAGTGCCCTCCAAACCCTTGGGTTTCCAGCTCCCTTCCAGTTAGAGGAGCAAGGCTCCACCAGGAAACTCCCCCCACAATTCATGAATGAGAGTGGAGCTGGCTGCTCCCCATCCCCAGAAGCACTGGCTGGCCAGGACAGGCAATCCTGGCACTGGCCAGGATGTGGCACCTGTCTCCTGTCACGAGCCAGGATGTGGCACCTGTCTCCTGTCACCAGCCATCCCTGGGTTTCTGTTCTTGTGTGGCGACGTGGTTTTCCCACAGCAATGCCGTGAGCACAGGCACACAGGATGTTCCAAGGAGCCAGCAGGAATGTGGATCCAGGCACAGGCACTCCTGTGAGCCCTGAAACCCATGGGGAGCTCAGTCCTCGGCACCAAGCCCAGGGCCTGGGCCCAACCCACATCCAGCCATGCTCCCTCAGGAAACACCTGTCTGGGGCAGGATCCACCTGGCTCCTTTCCCTCCTCTGGGCTCATCCTCGCCCCTGACAGTGGCTCCTGTCTGGGACCTGGGGGCTGCTTGTCTCCGGATGGAGTGAAGAGACTTGGGAGTCTGGGTTGTGCCCCCAGCCTTGGCGTCTCTGCTCAACCCTGTCCCAGGGCACGGCACCTCCTTACTCTTCCTGCTGGAGCCCCGGCTCAGCTCCCAGCACAGCTACAGCAAATGAACCCCCCATCCCCCTGGGGCAAGGGACTATTTCTGGCCAGGAAGCAGGAATGCCAACACCAGCAGCTTCCCAGGAAACCTGCTTCAGTTTCTCCCAGCAAGGCAGGTCCAGCTGAGAGGCCCCATCACGCAGCTGAGCTCTGAACCCCATGATCTGCCAGCCCCAAACAGGACCAGGTGCTGTTGTGGGGTCATCTGTGGTGGAGCTTTATGGCCTCCTCTGGGAGAACTGGGAAGGGTGACAGTGCTGCTCCTCCGGCTGCACACACGGACAGGACAGACCTGACTCCTTCTGGTTCCTTGCACGTGGCCAGGAGGCAGCAGGGTCTGGCCTGGGTTTCACTTCTCCCTGGATGCCAGCAGAGAGCAAGGTCTTGAGTCCTTTCCCAAAGAAAGGTTATGGGTTATTTTTCCAGCAGAAATCTCCTTCCTCCCCCTGGGTGTTACTGTCAGCTTCAGATCAGGGTTGGGAAGGCAGGACTAGGAGAGCCCTCACTCCAAGGAGACCCCCAAAGCCAAGGGGAGACCATCAACTGAGACAAACCACCAGAGCAGCCAGATGTGAGATGCAGGATCTCCAGCTGCTCATGATCACTGATAGCAGGAGCAGAGGGCACAAGAGCAGCTCCAGTGGGACCAGCACAGCCTTTACCAGAGTTGGAAAGTTTCCGCCAAACCTCCCTGGGCACTAGTGAATTGTGGCAGCCAGGACCCTCCTCCAGCTACTGCCTGTGCCAAGGCAAAGCAGGAGCCAGGGCAAAGGCAGCAGTGCCCGCCCCAACACCCGTTGGCTGCCGCAGAGCCAGGCCAACAGCAGGGCAGCACCTCGCCATGTCCCCAGCTGCCCTGGGACCCTCCTAATCCTCCAGCCCCACGGCCACGCTCTGGAGCTGAGTGACTGGAGGGGTCATGTTGTTTTGCTTTGTGGCTGTGCCCCCCCCCCCCCCCCCCCCACCCAGGGTCACTCATGGAGTTTCACTCCAAAGAAAGAAACATTGGCAGGTCCAGTGCATGGAGCACCCTCTGTACCCCTCCTTGGGCTCTTTGGCCCTTAATGGGAGGGTTGGTCCAGAGCAGGGTGAATGGCAGCATGTGGAGCCCAGGGGCAGGAGCCATTATCCTGTTCAGCACCATCCCCCACCTCAGCCCCAGCCCTAGACGCCTCCGCCCCAGGAGAGCCCCAGTCCAGCCCAGCAGCTCCTCACCCCCTCCCCAGGGCACGGCACACCCCTCGGCTCTGCCCTTCCCCTCGCTGCTGCCTTTTGGCAAATCACGCACGTTTTCCTCCCCAAAGAGGCTCTTTCCTGCAGGGACTTTGGCGCCGTGGAGCTGCCCGAAGCCCTGGCCCTGCCTCTGGCCCCTCCAGCAGCACAGGGAGCCGCTCTGCCTCTGCAGTCCCACAGCTGCTGCACCCCAATCTCCAAAACATCCCCGCATCCCTGCTGGTGCCCCCAGTTCAGTTCCAGCTCCAAATCAGCCGGAGCCCAACCTGACCCCAGGACACCCCCAGCCCACCCCTCGCTGGTGCCCCATGGCCTCTTGGGGCTCCCAGGTGGGAGACAGGCAGTACTGAGAGGGACCTGTTGAGCCCCCGTTGTCTCAGTAGCCAGTGGTAAGTGGAACAGTGTAAAGTGAGGTGCCCATGAGGAGCAGAGGGTGGCTGACCCCGAGCTGCCTGGGTACCGCAGGAATACCCAGTACCAAGCCCAGGCAGTTGTTGGGGTGCTCACCATGGTGGGGACCAGAGCCACAGAAGGGAAGGAAAGGCCTGGGTGATACACGGCCAGAGCTGGCTTCCAGCACCTCGAGTAGCCCCCTAGCCCTGTACCCTCCTGGCACCAGCTGCTGGTCCCTAAAGGGGCAAAACCAGCACACGGGTAGGACAGTCCGTGGCCACAAGCCCCTAGTGGCCTCTGTCTGTTCCGTCCTTCCCCCACCCGCCCGGCTCCAAGCTTCCAGCGACCGGTCAGGGCCCCACCGCAGCACACAAAGGATGAGGCCAGGGTCGGAGCGTGTCCGTCTGTCCAGACTTCTCCGGTGGGACCCGGTTCATGAGAACCCCCTGGCCACAGCCGGTTCCCTGGGCAGGGGCTGGGGGTGCAGTGCAGGGAGGGGTCCACAGCTCTTTCCACCCACTCACCCCACCACACGCAGCAGCAACAACAGGTTCAAAACACAAAAATAAACGCCCTCCCCACCCCCCCATTCCTGCACCGCTGCCAGCCCCGACACCCCCCGCACCCTCTGCACCCCCCGCACCCACACCGGGGCCTCTGCTGCTGCCCCCGAGCCGGTCCTCCAGCACCCCACGGCGGGGCAGGGACCGGGGAGGGGCCGCACCTGCTGAGCGGCACTGGGGGGAAGGAGGCCCCGGAATCGGGGTCCTGAGCCCCAGAACCGAGGGAATGGGAGCCTCCTGTACTGGGGTCCTGAGCTCCAGAATCTGGCGGGATGTGAGCCCCCAGTTTTGGGGTCACAAGCCCAGGAACAGGGGGGATGCGAGCCCCACCCCCGGTTTTGGGGTCCCAAGCCTCCCCATAGGAGGATACAAACCTCTTGGATTGGAGTCCTGAATCCCCAGAATCAGGAAGATGCGAGCCTCCGGTTTTGGGGTGCTGAGTGCCCAGGAGGATATGAGGCCCCAGGTTCAGACTCCCCAGCCCCGGCATCGGGGGTGTACGAGCCCCCGGTTCGAGCTCTGTGAGCCGGCGGAGCGAGCTTCTCGCAGCCCCGGTGCGGGGGTCCCGAGTCCCGGCCCCCGCTCCCCGCTCCCCCCTCCCCGGTACTGCGGTCTCAGCCGGCGGGGCCCGGGGGGGGCCGCGGCCCGGTGCCGGGGTCCCGTCGCGGCTCCGGTACTCACTCCATGATCCCGGCGGCGGCTCCGGCGGGAGCGGGAGACGGCGGAGCGGGGCCGGCGGCCGCCGGCGTCCCGGCACTCAGGGCCCGGCGGGCGGCGGCATCCCCGGCGGGGCTGCGGGATGCGCAGGGATGTCGGGACCGCGCCGGTGCTCCCGCCTCCCTCCCGCACAGCTCCGTCTGCCGGGCGCGCCCCGCCACTGCCGCCGCCCATCATCCGGCCTCGGGGAGCGCCGGGGTTTCATCCGCTCCTGGGGATCTCAGGTGGGTCCCGGCCCACCACCGCCGCCACCCATCAGCCGGCCTCGGGGGACCCCGGAGCTGTGGCAGCTGCTGGGGGTCCCGAAGCGGGTCCTGGCTGTGTAGTGCCCGGTGCGGGGCGGGTTGGAGGGGCTGTGAATGTAGCCCCTCCATGAACGCAGCCCCTGTCAGTGTGTAAGCCCTCCTGCGAATGCAGCCACTCTGTCCTGCCCCACCCCAGGAACCGCTGACTCTTTGCTCCCCCTTTCCGCTCTCCCATTTCCCAACCCAACTGCCATAATGGGCAAACTGACACAGGAAGCCCTAAGCCAGCCTGTGTTGGGAAATCTACCTGCTGCTGGGCAAGAACTCTGCACTTGGGCACAAAACAAGCCTGGACCTGCAGTGAGGGTCAACATATCCCCCTCCCCCATGCTCCCCACCCTCTGCACCCCTTTCTGCATTCCAGGTTGATGCAGAACAGAGGGAGGAAACTGCCCCTCTGCCCACAGCATCATCCCAGATCCGCTGGGCCTCTGGAGGGGCTAAAAGATGCATCGGATGGGAGGACAGCACAGTCACCCACAGCAGTCCCGGGGACTCTGTGGAGTCTGAGAGATGTCCTGGGGCCCCGCTGCTGCCACCTCCCTGCAAAGAGGGGTTTCATCCCAGTTAGCTCAAGGCACCAAGAGGAGTCCGGGCTGAGAAGCTGCTCTGCTCCCCATGTTCCACTCTGGGGGAAGCTGCACAGAACTGCCAGGGCCCTGACCCCCTGAATTGCACAAAGCAGCAACACCCGGGGAGGAGGAAGCAGGAGGGAAATACCTGCCCCCATCCCAAGGCTCAACCCCTAGAGGGATTTAAGAACCCCCACTCTGAGCAACCCCAGCGGTGGTGGCAGTGGCCCACTCTGTGCCACCATGGTCACAGCTGGGCTCTTCATTCTCAGCCTGGGAGTCTCCATCCTGCTCCCAGCTCTGGCCCCGGCAGGTAATGAGAAAACTGGGGTGCCAGGGCAGATCCCCAGGGTGGGACATAGGAACCCTGGGCTCCACTCTAGCACAGCAAAGGCCAACGATCACCTGCACCCACCAGGCACCCAGGGGAGCCAGATCATCGGGGGAAAGGCAGCAGCACCCCATTCCTGGCCCTTCATCGCCTCCATCCAGATGGATGGGCAGCATGTCTGCGGGGGCTTCCTGGTGTGGCCCAAGTGGGTGATGACAGCTGCCCACTGCCTCATTCCCAGGTGAGCCTTGTTCCCAAGTGGGGGCATGTGCCCTCTGGACATGGAGTGGCCCCTTCTAACCAATAACCCCATCCCAAGGGGTTAAGCTCCCACCTGTGCCCCCCTTGACTCCCCCCTGGCCATCCCCCCCTCCCCAATGGCCACCAGTTACAGCAGAGCCCTCTCAGCCCTACCTTGGCCACAGGCGCAGCCCCTCAGTGCGTGTGGTGCTGGGAGCCCACCGGCTACAGGAGCCCGAGGAATCCCAGCAGATCTTCAGTGTGGCCGAGTCCATCGCCCACCCACTCTACAACCCCCTCGCCGTGGACAATGACATCCGCCTGCTCCGGGTGAGTCTGCACGGGGCACCCAGGGGCCGGGCAGTGGGGTATCCCACAGCCCTGGGGTGTGAGAGGGAGGCGGGGTGCCCCACGGCCCCAGGGCACCGGGAGGATGTGGGGTGCCCCACGAGGGGCTGAGCTGACACTAGATGTCAGTGCTTCTCCGGAGAAGCAGGACCGTGCCGTGGGGTGTGTTATAGGCACTGAGGACACGCCAGCCCTGTCCGAGTCAGTGGTTCCCGAGCAGCCGGCCTCGACAGCAGACTGGGACCAGGGCAGAGGGGCTGACAGGGAGGGGCCCAGCCTCTGAAGAGGGAAGGGCAGTGCTGGGGGGCTCAGCAGGAGCAGTGAGCTGGGATGCGAGGGAGAACCAGGAAGGAGAAGTTGGGGGGCTCTGTCCCGGCAGCAAAGCCACTCACGCCCTCACTGCCCACCCAGCTGAACAGGTCAGCCACGCTGAACAAGTACGTGAAGCGGATCTTCCTGCCCTCGCCTCACATCGACCTGAAGCCCGGCACTGTCTGCTACGTGATTGGCTGGGGCGACATCTCCAACTTTGGAGACCAGCCCACCGAGCTGATGGAGACCAACACCACCATCGTCAAGCGGAGCCTCTGCCGGACGCTGTGGAGGGGCAAGGTCTCGGCCAATATGCTGTGTGGGGCCAGCCGCAATGCCACGCTGCAGGGTGTCTGTGCTGTGAGTGCACCCCTGACCCCGTGCCCCACACTGTCCCCCCCCAGGAGACCCTTAGATCTCCCTCCCACCCCTTCATTTTACAGGGTGACTCCGGGGGACCCCTGGTCTTCAAGAACAAGGTTTATGGCATTGTCTCATTTTCTGGGGAGAGATGTGGGGACCGCCGGTTCCCTGATATCTACACCAAGATCTCCAGCTACATTGACTGGGTGCATCACATTGTGCAAGGGTTCCGCCATCGGAAGGGGTGGCTGAAGCCCTAGTGTGGCTGGGAGTCCTGGGGGCCGGTGGGCTGTGGGAAGAGAGGCCAAGATGTCTCACGGGGAGGGAGAAGGGGGCCAGAACTTGCACATCCTCCAGCTCTGGAGGGGCTGGGAGCTGATGCTCAGGTCTCCTTGACCCAGGTGAAGGCAGCAGCCCCCCTCTGCCCATTGGCAAGGGGTGTTATGTACCCCCTAGGCTAGACTAGAAGCCCCTTGTACATCCTCTCGCAATGGCAACATTTACCTCCCTCAATAAACCCTCAGTTCCCATTCCACTGCTCCCCCTCTGTGTTTTGGTCCCTTGACTTGTCCTGGGCATGTGTTGACTGAGCAGGGGGTGCAGGAGGGAGGGGAGTGCAGGCCCTGCCCCAGAGGAGCCAGGATCTGCATCCACTTGCTGCCACCCCAGAAAGCATCTCCAGCTGCCTTCCCGCCGGGGTGTGGCTCCCCATCCCATCCCATCCCACCCAGTCTCATCCCATCCCGCTTCATCCTGTTCCATCCCGTCCCACACCGCACCCTCCCCACCGTGCGACGTGACCCCCCAAAGAGGGGAACCACAGACACCCCCCGGGGGCAGGCGGGCTCCCAGCTGCGCTGGCGGAGCCCACAGGGATCGGGATCCCGTCGGGAGCCTCACCTGCCTCCCCCGCACGCAGACGGGAGCGGGGTGCCCGCAGTGGCCGGCAGCCGTGTGCCGAGCTGCTGCTGGGTCTCAGCTGAGACACGTGTGGCTCTGCCCGGTGTCTCCAGGGACAGACCCAGACATTCCCTGCTCCTGGCTGTTTGTTTTATCTGCAAATTGCTGGCACGCCGTGGCTGCCGCGGGGCCTTGCACGGGGTCAGGAGATGCAAGCCACAGGAAACGGTGGCCTTTGGGACATCCAGCAGAGGACAGAACCCTGCCAGGCTGCCAGCCTCCAAAGAAGCCCCAAATCCCATGGGAGTGCTGTCAGTGACAGCGTGGGGCAGAGACCCCCTAGAATGCCGGGACAGGACTGCCAGCCCGAGGGCATCCGCGCTGGCAGGGAGCCTGGAGATCCGGCGCCTGTCCCGGCTTGTCCCAGACCACCCAAAAACCGGTGGGAAGGCGGCGCCTGACTCACAGCCGTGTTTTGGAAGCTGAAATCTCCCGCTCATCACAGGAGCTGCCGTTGCCGCCGCAGCCCGTGCCCGCGGGCTCGGCACCGAGCCACCCGCCAGGCGCTCCGGGGCCAAACCCTGCGGCGGGCCGGGCAGGACCGGGAGCTGCCGTAGGCAGGAAGCGCTGCTGGCGGCCGCGGAGGAACCCAGGCCACACACCGCCACGTGTGGTGGCACCTAGAGAGGTGTGGACAGTGTTTGGAGAACTCCTGGACACCCACCCCAAAAGCAGGGGGACACGGCTGACTGAGCTGGGCGGGAAGAGAGGGGCTGTAGGAAAACCCTCCATGCCCGCCCCGGGTTATCTGAGATGTCTTTTCCAACCTAAATGGTTCCGTGATTCTCTGTGATGTGCTCCCGGGCTGATCATGGCTCTGGGGGGATTGGCCACGGCTCAGGGGCCGTGCCATGCCGGCCCCCGGCACAGGGAATGCGGCCAGGGGGGATCCGGCAGCAGTTTCCGTGGAGCTCAACACGCCAAGCCGCAGGCTGCTGCCCGGGAAACATCCCACATCGGGACCCAATTACCGGCAGGAATTGTTTTGTGAAATACCAAACCCTCATGGCACGGCCTGAGATTGGGAACAGATTTATCTGCATCGTGGGTTGCTCTTCCCCGCTCTCCCCTTCCCTCCCACCACACAGAGCAGCCTCGGCTGAGCTGGAAAACCCCAGCCTGGAGCTGGAGCTGATGGGATGAGGCTCCTCATGGCTCCTGGGGGCTCCCCACATCCCTAAAGCCTGGTGTGGATTCACAGCCCCAAGGAGAAGAACGTGTCCTGCGACCCCAGAACCCACCAACAAAACCGGACACGCACCACTGTTTATTCTGGTTTTTAATTGTAATCCAAAATCATAACACAGCCGTAAAATGCCCGAACAATATGGAATAGGGAATGTGGATGTTCTCAAAGCTTCTACCTTGGGGGTCAGAACCCAATCATACAAAAATAGAAAATAAGGTATTTTTATATATAATATATATATGATATTTATATAAAGTCAAGAGCTTTTTGGTGTCAGAGCTGAGCTGGTATTTACACAGGTGACAATGGAAGAAATGAGAGAAGGAGTAAAATAAATACAGGTGTGGGCAGAGCAGGGGATGCAGGGGCCATGCAGCCACGGTGAGGGGTCCTAGGGGGGGTGGACATGGCCAGCTCCCCCCCAGCCCGGGCTGTGCCCAAAGCTGTTCTGGCAGGCAGGGATTAGGAGGGCTGGGGGCAGCTGCCCTGGGCGATGGGCTCTGGGGAGGGGGACAGTTGTGCCTCCCAGCCAGGGCTGCCACTGCACCAGCCCTGCAGGCACCGGCGTCACCTCCAAAGATGGTGGGAGCCTGGTCTGAATGGGCCTAGGAAAACCTAAACTGAAATCCATTTGAACACACACATGCCGAAAACTTTAGGAGACAATAACATACATGTATTTTTATATATATATATAGAAAAATATATATCTATCTCTCTCCAATCTGATGCAGTGTGCACTGCCTTTCCTGCCACTGGCAGCTGGGGCCAAGCCCCTCAGGGAAGGCGAAAAGCGCAGATTCCCTCTAGACCTCGAGGTCCTGGCCAGAAACGTCAGCAGAGTACCGAGAATTAATCCAAAAATAAATAGGCGCAGGGCTGTCGGCCAAGGACACGTTGAGGGGGGGCCCACGGACACCCCTCTGCACTGCACCGACAGCAGGGAAGGGCACCGGCCACTCTGCCGGGCACCAGGTGGGCACTGGAGCATCCCAGGGCATCTCAGCCCTGCTCCAGCCATGAGCCCCCTCCCCTGCACCCTGGCCGGCAGGATGGGAATTGTGCCCCCGCGACTGCTTAACATACACAGGGATAAATAAGGATCATTTTATCTTAATAAATATCAGGTATATGGTTTGTACAATATACACATAATGCCCCTGTCTCCCAGCTCCGGCTCGCCGAGGGACAATTCACACGTAGTTCTCCTCCACGCTGTCCGTCTCTGAGGAGAATTTGGCCGCAGCTGGGAACAGAGAGAAGTGGTGAGAGGGGTGTGAGGGGCGAGCGGGTGCTGGGGGACAGTGCCCGCTGCCCCCTGCCCCACCCTGCTCACCTGAGCAGCTCCCGTAGTGGCGCACACCGATGGAGCGGCCGCGGTGGCATGTGGCTCGCCGCAGGTGGCACGCCGAGGGGTAGGTGACGTTGTTGTTGCCACAGAGGGCGTGGTCCAGGCTGGTGGGCTCAGGACAGGGGGCCGTCCGGCACATCACGCAGTGGGCGCTGCCTGTCTGGTCCACCACGCAGGTGTGGGTGCCAGGACACACCACGCTGGAGCAGGACTCTGCAGGGAAGCATAGGGTTGGAGTGACCCCAGGAACAGTCACCCCCTTCCCACAGCTACTTCACCCCAGGAAGGCTTTGGGCATCATCCCAGGGATACCCAGTCTCCTCCCTCCTTCTGCTACCAGGGGACAGAGCAGAGCCAGAGGCTGGAGGGTCCTGATCTCCCCTATCTGTGATGTTCCCAAGGGCAGGGGCTGGCAGGGGCCGGCATCCTGAGAGCAAGGGAGCTCATGACCTTGAGTCCCCAGGCTCAGCCCTGGCCATAGCTTTGCCACGCAGGAAGAGCCAAGGTCCAGCTGCAGCAGCAGAGCGTGGGGCTGAGCCCGCTCAGCGCAGCGGGACCTGGCTGGGCCAGCGGCCGCACGCAGGTGCCTTGGCAGGGAAGCAGCAGCCACTGCGGCCAGGCTGGCAGCTGCCGTGCTGGCCCCGGCGAGAGGGAAGGGCAGGGTCACCCTGGACCAGACCCAGCACTGAAACGAGGGCGCACGGGGGTGGAGGGAGCCTGCGCAGCAGAATCAGGCCCTGCACAGGGCTCTGCTGGGGTGGGTGGAGGCTTGTGCACCCCATCGTCCCTCCACCCTCCTCTCTTTCCCTGATGGATTGGAAGATTTGGCATCTGCAGCTCCCAACTCCCATTTCTTGCCCCACGTTTCCTTGCGCAGCCCAGAGCTCGACAGGCAAAGCCTTCCAGAAAGGAGGGCTGGAAAAATAACCATAATCCTTCTGACAGCTCTTGGCAGGGCTGGGAGGATCACTGCACTCTTTACAAAAGAGGAAAAAAAGGGGCTTGACGTTTGTAAATGACATTTTAGGGACTGTTACTGCTCAGTCTGCAGCAAGGCCAAACCCCATTGCACCAACAAGCTGCAATGACCCCTCAAGGGGCAATGAGACCCATGTCCTGCATGGCCCTGTACCAGGACAGACCTTCCCTCCTTGTACCATAGGGAATGGGGAGAGGACAGGGACAAGACAGGGATGGGATGCAGTGGGGTAGGGGCATGACTGCACCTACTTTTGCATTTGCCCTGGTACATCACTTCGAGGTCGGGGTGGTCTCTGCACTTGGCCGTCAGCAGGTCACACTCATCCCGGTAGGTGTAGCCATCGGAGCCACAGACCTGCAGCTTGCGGGGCAGGCTGGAGCAGTCGGGGGCACAGGCACACTGGGGACGCCCGTGCTTCATCTTGCACACCTTGTCGGGGCCGCACACCACCCCCTCGCAGCTCTCTGGGGACAGAGGGCAGCAGCACATGAGGATGCAACACTAGCTGTTCCCCACCAGGGGAGGGTCCATCCTGCCTAGCCCCACAGTGTGACACCAAGCGGGACAGGGACAGTATCGCCCTTGAGGTCCCAAACGCCCCCTGGGTCACAGCACGCGTGCTGATGCCGAGCTGTCCCAGCAGCATCTGGATCTGCTCAGCTCTGTCAAGGAGCAGGTCGTTGGCTGAGACTCCACACAATCCTCCAATGCTCACCCCAGCCTGAGCCCCGGCTCCGCTCAGCACCAGCTCACTCCTTCCCATCTATTTATTCTTTGGAAGGAGACATTTCTTTTTCTTGTGCAATGGAAAAATCTGTCTCTACAAGGCCTCAGTTCCTCCAGAAGGAGTTGGGCTTCACGAGCTGTCCGGGCTGGGAGCGCCACACGCAGCAGACAATGCCCGGCCCTGTCTCGCTCCCTGACTGGAACACAAGAGCGGGAGGCAGCAGCCAGCGCCGGTCCCCAGACAGGCAGATGCTTTGTCCCCCCCGGGTCACCTCCCGGCCAGCGTGGGGGCCAGGTTCAGGGGGTCCTGCCAGTGGCCCAGGACCGTGCCCACGCTGGCAGGGATGGAGAGGTGCTGCCAGCTCCAAGCAGGGGCCCATCCTTGTGTCCAGGGGCCCAGACACTGGTGCTTCTGCAAGGACAGGCAAAGGGGTCAGCAGCAGGGATGAGGGGCTCTGGCTGGGGCAGCTTTGCCTCCCAAAGCACACGCATCCCTCACCCCAAAAACACCCCCATAGTTCCCAGGACACAGGCACTGCCAGGACCCAGCAGCACTCACAAAGAGAAGCGCAGGGCAGGACTAAAAGGCTTCCCAAGGTGGGGATTCACCCCCAGCAGGAAGGATCCCTGCAGACAGGGTGTGTGCTGGGAGCTCTGAGAGGCACAGAGAGGGATTTCCCTGTGGGAGATGGGCCACCTTAGAAGACATAGAGGAGAAGGAGGGGGATAAAGAGAAACAGGAGGACAAGAAGAAGAAGAAGGGGAAATTCCCTGTCTGCTTGGCCCAGCTGTCCCTGGGGGAAATTCCCTGCTGGGAAACACTTTCCCATCTTGCTCCCTGATTTCCATAGCTGGGGCCTGTCCCTGGGAAGAGAAGGCTGAGACTGGGGGACCCCAGGACTCCATGTCCCAAGGCTGCCAAAGCAAACAAGACCCTACTGCCCTCTACTCTGAGATGCTGCCAGCAGTGCAGAGTCCAATCATCTGGACTATCCCAGCAAGGGATAGTTGGAGCAGTTGGAGAATCCACCCGTGACCCCAACCCTGCAGCCTGGCTTCCCTCTGCACTGGGTCCTTGGGGGGGACACCGTGTCCCCAGCAGCTGGAGCCAGGAATTTCACCTCCCCCCAGAGACCCATTTGCAGAGCCCCTAGGGTCCAGCCAGCACCATCCCCGGCTGCCCCGGCTGCAGCCCACTTTATCCTGGAGTAACCTCTCCCAGCCTCACAAGCCCGGGCAGTGGGAGCACAGCTCCTCTTATCCACCCTCTTCCAAGGCCTCTGGAGCCTGATGAGGAGCAGCACCAGCTCCATCTGGATGGGACAGGCAGGGGCTGGCTGAGGTTGGGGGGTTGTGGCGCACGTGCTGGCCAGGCTCTCCAGTGGTTTCCTCAAAGATCCTGCTGCCAGACACCAATAAACCCCAGGAACCACAGCCCCCACCATGGTCTGTGGCCACTTTCAGCCCTCCCTGGGTCCCCCAGCTTCCTGACAGAGATAAGTGAGGTGAGAGCAGACTCCTGGTTGAGGGCTGCCTGTCCCCACTTTGCCTACAGCACAGGGGAGCTCCTGGAGAGGGTCCCAGTGCTCCCAGCTCCCTCCAAGCAGGGATGGGGCCAGGGTCAGGATCTCACTCAGCTTTTGGCTGGCACTCTGTGCAGCCCCAAGCTGCAGCAGGACGGGCCTGAGAAGCTGCCATTGTGGCAGTGTTGAGGGGTGCATGGTGCTGGGGGAAGTGGTTTTGTTAAAAAACCTTTTCCCCTTTAAGCAAATAACAACATGACCTTCCAAAGTCCTGCTCCTGCCTCCTGCGGGCAGCAGGTCCTTGAGCGTGTTCTCACACAGCCACAAAAGTGCTGGAGGATCCGCAACTCCGGCACACGCCAAAACATCTGGTGGGGCTGGAACTCACAGCTGGAGAGTTTCCACTTCTGGAACTGCCCGTTACATAAAGCCATTTCACACACGCGCTGGGAGGAGCGAGGGGCAACGGAGGGGAAGAAATAGATCTTCTTTCCTTAGAAAAACCTGACGAAGTTTCCTTCTGAGCAGCCGTGGTGAGGGCGGGGGAGGGAGGCCCCAGCGCAGAGGGGTTAACTTGGGAACAGCCAGCCCCAGATCCTCTCCCTGCACTTGGCTGCCCTGCCAAGACCTGGGTCATGCATCCCTCTCCACTGGGAGAGCAACTAAAATACACTCAAAACGAGAGCAGCCGGGGGACACAGGCTGTCCCGCCAGTCCTGATCCACAGCAGCATCCGTCCAGGAGCTGCAGCAGCAGGAGCATGGGGTCAGCAGTCCCCGGCGACCCTGTGCTGTCCCAGACCACCAAGGAGAGCTCTATCTGGTGAGGGGCAGCTAAGCTCTGTGCTGCTGCATCACCTGGTGCTGCAGACTCTGAGTATTGCTCCCAGGGTTCCACACATTCCCCATAGGCAGAGTTCAGCCCTACAGCAGACTCTCACCCCCCAGCCTCCTCACCTTTGCAGGGGTGGCAGGTCACCAGCCCCAGGAAGCCCAGCAGGCTGATCTTGTTGCCTGGGTAGGTGTAGTTAGACCAGGCCACGTCCACATTGCCGTTGGCACAGCATTCCTCCCACGTCACACCTGTCTTCAGGATCATGGTGCACTTGGCCTCCTTCCCCTGTTGCAGCCAGCAGATTCCACCTGAGAAGAGGGCAGAGGGTGAGGGATCCCTGCTGTGCCAGGACCCCTGTGAAGGGCAGCAAGATTCTGGCTATGGCTGGACCACCTTGGGGCAGAGGCATAGGGATCTCTCCAGTGCCTGGGACAAGTTGGGGAACCTAGAGATGCTCTGTGCTGGCTCCTGTGGCACAAGAGTTGTCCCAAAGCAGGCATCCTCAAGGGTCCCTGGTGTGGCAACTCAGTACCCCCATGGCTGCTCCAACACTGCTGCCAGCCCTCTTCTGCCAACAGACTCTAAATCCAGCACTTGGACCACAGGGATGGACCAGTTATCCCAGCACTCCCCATGATGCTCTGGGAGATGCCCAGCCTGCCAGCCAGGATCTGGGCTTGTGGCTTGCCACTCCCTTGCCCTACCCTGCCTGCCTGCATCTCTGCCCAGTTCCTGCCTGGCCTCAGAGAGAGGGGGGTCCCAGCCCAGGGCAGCAGACAGAGTGGGGCCAGTGGGTGTCTGCTGTGAGTGCTGGATCTCCTGCCATGTGCCAGTGGCCTCACAGAGGGGTGGAACTGTTCCCTGACACGGGAGCCCGACACCCACAGCCTCTGCAAGGAGCATCTGAGCCAGCGGCTGGAGCACAGGGCACTTGCCCCAGCCCTTGGGTCTGGGCCAGACCCGCGGCACCGGATCCCTCTGACTCAAAAGCCTGTTTGTTCCGTGACCCACCAGCGAATCAGTTCGATGATTTTTTTTTTTTTGTGAGTGATTTCTTTGCAATTTCCGCCTCTGCAAACCAGCCTCTTGTGACGCTTATTTGGGTTCGTGCTCTCATTAGCTGTGCTTGAGGTTTGCTAAACGGCGAAAGATGGAAGGGAGGGATGGGGGCAGGGACGGGTCTTGAGCTGCCAGGCGGGAGTCGCTCCCCTCCTAAGCAGGATTCACCCTGCTCCAGAGGGGAGCCCACCCCCACCCTAGACCCCCTGTGCCCCCCTCTTCCCTCACGCACACGATTCTGGTTCGGTCACAAGCACATGGGGCTCTCATCCCAGCTGCATCCGCGGGGCAGCCGTGGATAGATCAAAACCCTCGGGCTGCGGGAACAGGCGCCTGGACACCTCGGGCAGCGCCAGGCGCTCCAGCACGCGGCTGCCATCGGGGTTTATCCTCCACGGATTTGTCCAATTGCTCTTCCAAGCTTAATTTCCCGTTACAACACAGCGCGGCCCCCACTCCCTACGGAACATCCAGCATGGTGCGAGGGGAAGCTGGAAACTCCCGCGCCGCTGCGGGAGAGGAGACACCGGCGGCACCTCACGGCTCCGAGGCGCTGGGAAGGGCTGGTAGAGCCCCGGTCCGGGGTCTCGGGACGGCCTCTCCCACTGTCCCGACGCCGCCCAGGCACGGCGAAAGCCGCTAGCACCGGCAGCGGAACCGAGCTCCGAACTCCACACCCCAGTCATGGACCGGCCCCGCTCCCGGCCCGTCCCACCGGGGACACGCAGTCCCGAACCGACTCTGCCTCCGGCAGCCCGGGAACAGGGATCCCCCGGGACACACCGGGTGCGGGATGCCGGGGCCGGGCAGCGGCACCGCCGCGATCCGGGACGCGGCAGCGGAGCCGGGCGTGACCCGGGCGGTCGCTCCCGCCGCGGGAGCCACCCGATGGAAGGACTACGGGGACCGGGACACCCGAGCGACACCGCCGGGCACTCGGCAGCCGCCGCTCCGCCCGGTAAAGCGGCTTTGCGCCGCCAAAATCCCGGCATCCGCCCGGCGGGACGGGACAGCGGTGCCCGGGGCTGCCGCCCGATAACGGCACCGCGACCCCGGCCCAAGCCGCCCCCGCCCCGAACACCTGCCGGCGGGAGCGGCGCTACCGGCGGCCGGGGCGGAGCGGAGCGGGCGGACAGGCTGCGCCGGGAACCCCGCCGGGACCGGGACCCCCGTGGCTCTTACCGTGCGCGGCGGCGGGGCTGCAGAGCGCCAGCAGGCAGAGCGCCAGCCGCAGCGGCATGGCCGGGCCGGGTGGGGACGGGCCGGGACGGGCCGGGGCGCTCCGGTGACCTGTTGCTGTGAGGCGGCGGCGAGGCCGACGGAGCTATAAAGCGGCGGGGCGGCGTGAATCACCGGGCGGGGCGGCGCGGGGGGGCCGGGGCGGGGGCAGCGGCGGTGGAGTCGGGGGGCAGCGAGGGGGGATGAGCGCGGGGGGGCGGCGGGAGGCAATGAGGGTCTGATCGTCACAGAGTGGGCGGGGGGCGTCGTGTCCGTGCGTCCCTCGGAGAGGGCGGGGACCGGGGCCAGCACCCCACCACTGAGATGGGTCGGGGAAGGTTTGGAGGTGCCCTCCGTGATCGGGGTGCAGAGGAGCGGAGAACAGAGTCTGGGCAGACCCCGAGGCGTGGGGGACTCTCGAGTGCTCCCCTGCCTTCTGCTGCCCGCACGTCTGTGCCTTCCCCACCCATCCTCACATGAACCCGAACCTGCCTCCTCCCAAAGCAGCCCTGGCTGGCAGCAGGGGTACAGTGTGGGCTGCCTCATCTGCGCCTCCTTTCACCTCTGCTCCCCAAACACTCCCGCAGCTCAGCTGGTACCAAACATTACCCCCACCACGCAGAGGGAAACTGAGGCACCACCCCGAGCCTTGCCAGGCAAGGAGAGGAAGAATTATGGGGCCATACCCCCGTGGCACATGCTGTCCCTGTCCTCCACAGATGTCCCCATCAACACGAGAACTGTTTCATTTGGCTTCTGAACAGTTCCCCTGCAGTTGGACCAGTGCTGCCAGGCTTTCAGGGGCTCCCAGGCTTTGTGGGGCTCCTACAGGACAGGGGAGGGCAGCAGAGAACCCAGGGCAACGCAGGTCAGGTTTGGCCTTGCTCCTTGCTTGGTGCCACCACAAAGGGATCACCCACCAGTCTGAAGGATCTGAAGGGGGGTCAGGATGTACCAGGGACCATCATCCCGTTCTGCAAGCAGAGTGTAGGGGACACAGGGCTCTCTGCTACAGCCCAGGGCCCTCTCCAGCCCCAAGTGCTTTGTCCAGCTCCTGTCCACGCAGCTGAGGAACATTTCACCCCGTGCACTGGCCCCAGCTGAGGTCATGTTTTCGGCAGGGCTGAGCCAGGCTCTTTCAGAGAGGGGCCCTGGCCGCAAGGCCCACGGGACCCTGCACCACCCCTCCGGCCCAGCAGCAGCCTCCTGGCTCTGAGATGTGCCAGCACAGCACGAGCAGCTTGGTTTGGCGTGGGATGGAGCTGGACACAGCTTTGGTCCAGGGGGACACGGAGCAGCCCGTGTCCCATGACAGGGGGAGTGGGTGCAATGCCGTGTGCCAGCATGGACAGAGAACAATGTCACTGGCACTGCCACATCTCCATCTCTCCCTCCATCCCTCCAGCCAGCAGGCTGGCTCTCACCAAGGCAGATCTTCCCTCCCTTCTCCACGTACAGCCCTTTGCATCCCTAGGGAGGGGTCGGGAATGGGGAGGTCCAGGTTTACCCCAGGTGCCATTGGTGCCACCTGCAGGTACAGAAGCCCTGCAGCACCTGGCACCTCCAGACAGTGTGTGGTGGGGACAGGAGCACTGATCGTGGGACAGTGGAGGGTCCTGGGGGGAAAGACAGAGCCAGCAGCCCCTGACCACCAAGCTCTCAGAGTGCTGCTGGCCCTGGCCCTGGCGATGCTCCCAGCCCTGTCCTGGCTGGCGTGACCCCAGGCTACCTCGGCCGCCTCGAAGCGGTTGCCCATGTAAGGGCAGAGGGCTGGGGAGCCAAACTTCCGAGCGGGATGTCCGTGAGCGAGTGGGTGGTGATGCACTCACTCACATGCTCCAGGATGCGAGAGGAGCTCGCAGAGGCCAGGAAGGGATTTTCCTTGGCTGCGAGTGGGGTTGCACAACCGCCGTCTCTGGCAGGGAAGGGGTCAGACCTCGCTTGGAGCAGCAGGCGCTGCTGCATCTGTAAGGGAGCAGCCAGGCTCCTGATGAAAAGGCAGGAGTCTCGTGGCCAGGATGGAAGTGGGTCCTTGAACCAAAGGGCGCTCAGAGTCCCGATGAGGCTGCCCTGCTCCCAGGAGAACCATGCTGGGGGCTCTGCTTGCCACTGTCCTGGCTGTGGCTAAAGCAACTTGCCTGTAGTGATACCACAGGCAGGGGCCAAGGCTGGTTCTCAAGCAAAGCTGGGAGCAAAATTCCACTTGCCAGCCCCACGCAGAGGGTAATGCTGCCTCCCTGAACCCCACAGACACCCTGGAGTGTGACCGATCATATGCAGCAGCACCCATGGAGTGAGTGGGGCAAGGAGCTGGCCTGGGATCCACAGGAAAGCAGCCCTGCTGCACCCAAAGGGAGACAGCAAAACCCCTGGGCCAGGGCTGGGGGTGGTGGCAAGTGCTGGAGCCAGGACAAAGGAGCCCTTTGGAGCACAGTGAATGGTGGCTTCACATCTGACCTTTCCTCTGGGCACTGGTGCCATGCTGGGTCAGGGCTGGAGCAGGATTTCGGGACAAGGTTCAGACCTAGTCATTCTCCCCCCAAACCCCAGCTGCTGCATGCTGCTGCTGGGCTCCTTTAAGGAGGGAATCTCAACTCCCTCATCAGTTCAGGCTAATTAAACTCTGCTAAACCAATTAGAGCTGCAATTTGCAACAAGAGGTTCTATTGAGAAGAAGAGCCCAGGGTCAGGGCAGAGGTTTAATACCGCCTCATGGATCTGTGGGCAGGTGTTGGCCAGGGCCCTGGATGTTGCCATTTCCCTGTCAGAGCAAGGTGACCCTAGCCCCATTCCTCTCCTCACCACAGTGGGGTGCCCCAGTTTCTCTCACGAAAGCAGAGATGCTGCCAAACACCACAGTGGGGAGAGCTGGTGGGGGCTCCACATCCCCAGCTCAGGTTTATCCATGAGTCCATGGGACCCCAGGAACCCTCGGGGGGACAGGCTCAGCACAGCAGAGCCAGCATTAGAGCTCAGTGTGCACCCAGCGAAGTGGGACGGGATCGAGCCTCGGTCACAAGCCTTGGAGCACGTGGTGAGTGGCCAGAGCAAGGCGTGAGCTGAGGGCACGGCCCCGCGGCTGCTGCCGGCAGCCTTAACCCTGGGGCAGGATTTTCTCCTGTATCCCCGCAGCTCCAGCCCAGTGAATTGACTCACTGCTTGTTTGGGGAGAGAGTGGAGTGTCAGGATGGCACCTTGATGGGCGCACTCCACCCCCAGCGCTGACACGGAGCTTCGCCCCGCGCCCCGGGGCGGCAGCGTCACCGCTCCGTGCCTCAGTTTCCCCATCTGCTGAGGCGAGATAATGCTCCTCTGCTTGATCCTGCGCTATCTCCCAGGAAGGTTGCAGGGATTAGTTTGCTAATGTTTGCAAGGAGCTTTGAAGATGAAAAGCCGTGAACAAATGCCAAGAAGTGCTGAGCTGGATTCTCCTCGCCAAGTAATCGTTTCATGTTCCTGGGACACTTCCACTTCTGTGGATGAAGGAAGGCAGGGCGGGAGCACCAGCATTCAGGAAGGGCCGGGAGGTTGACATACATTCCCAAAACCTGCCCCTCCAAATCTGATCACCCATTCTGTTTGACTCCTGATCAAATTCTGATCCCCCTGCTGATGCCCAGACATCCTCCCTGCTACTGGCACCAGTATCCCCAGCACCCTGCAGGCCCCAGCACCACAGGAAGCATCACCTTGGGGGAATTCACTCCCCCTCCCCTTCTCAGAAATGTCCTCCTCCTCTCCAGTGCTTTGGGCACCCCCAGCAACAGCCACACTTGCCCAACATGTCTTCTTTTTGGATCTTTGGCCACAGTGTTGGCAGCTCTGCCCTGAACTGATGGGTGATGCTCTGGGCTCTGTCCATGCGGGGGAAACGCTGGTGTTCGGAGCCAGTAGGTGCAAAGAACATGGAATGGGGACTGGGAAGCCTGGGATGTGGGAAAGCAGTGGCCAGAGCCAGCAAGGCCATGCCATTCCATGCCATTCCATGCCATTCCGTGCCATTCCATGCCATCCCATGCCATGCCATGCCATGCCATCCCATCCCATCCCATCCCATCCCATCCCATCCCATCCCATCCCATCCCATCCCATCCCATCCCATCCCATCCCACAGCCCAGCCTGGAGAAGTCACCTAGCCACCTCTGACAACACGTGTCCCTCTCAGCCAAGAGCAGCTGTCTCACGGCTCTAGTTCCACCTCTCCTGTCCACACACGCTGATTTCCAGCTGCCTTAGCAAGCTCCTTACGGAATGAACCTGTTGCCCACATGGCTGAGCCCGGTGGGGTTGGCCTGGCCAGGCTCGGCCACGCGTGACACAGGCTCCGTGTGTGTGTCTGTGTGTGTGTGTGTGTGTGTGTGTGTGTGTGTGTGTGTGTGTGTGTGTAAACAAGCCATGAGTCAGCACCGGCGGCCGTGCGGGCTCCCAACGCAAACGCAGCCTCCGCCGTGGTGAAGGGCAGGAGCAAAGCGAGCCTTGAGGGAAGAGCTGGCAGCGCCGTGGAACGTCGGGCAACCGTGTGGAGCTGAATTGGGTCCAGCAGATCTGGGAGCCAGGAAAACCTCCTGGGTCATTAAAACCTCCTGGCTCCTTGGTGAGGTTGGGGAGAGGCGCTGCTGAAGGAAGCAGAGCTGCACCGGGAAGGGCAGCGGCTGCTCTGCTGATCTTCGCTCTCAGAGCAAGGTGCTGGTTATTGGGGTGGGACAGATGGGCTTGTGGCTGCCCTGCTCCCAGTCCAGCCACGGGGAGGACAAGGACCCCACTGGCACTAAAATCCCAGCATCTTGGCCTGGCCAGCCTGGTGGCCCTGGAGGATCCCCATCTAGTGTGCTACTAAAGAGCAAAGCCACCAGAGGTCACATCCTCCCTGGAGTCCACATCTGCCACACAGCCCCTGTCAGCCAGAGAGCCTCATTGCTCGGCCCAGGCTGGCAGCGGTTTGAAAAGCATGTTTTTCACATTAAAATTTCCCTTGAAGAACAATGGTTTAAACCAAGCATAAAAAAGGAAAGAATCCAAAAAGAAAAAGAAAAAGAGAAAGGAAAATTTTTGGTGGAGCCCAAAAGCAGCCCCCTGGGACCGTGAACTTCCCCTGAGCCCCTCTGCCTTGGCTGCTCCCAGGGGAAGTTGGGCCACTGGTACAGCACAGCTGGGCCAAGGAAGGACCACCAAGATACTACCAGCCCTTCAGATCCAAGGATCAGAGCCAGGTAGAGCTGGGGTGACCAGCATCCCTCAGCCCCGTGATGGTGAGGAGGGGGCTCAGCCTGCACCGGTGCTGCCGGGTCATGGTGAGCTGCTGGATCACTGCCAGATGGGATCTGGACCCGCAGCCTGGAGGTGTGAGGCTCCAGGAGATGAGGTGGGGGATGTAAATCTCCCGATCTGTCTGAGCAAATTCAAAGGAGACCGATTCAAATCCGCCGTGACACGACTGGCTCGAGGCGAGTAGACAATCCCTGCAGTGTCTGTAAGAAATCTCGCCGCTTTCCTTTGAGTGGCCTCCAATTTATTAATTAAAATAGGCAATTATATATGATGTGGGGTGGAGGGGAGCAGGGAGACCAGCTGCACCAGTTATTCTCACTTGGCAGGAATTGCTCTGGAAGCTGCTCTGGCTCCAGGAGGTGCTTGTGCTTCCCAGGGCCCAAGGCAGAGCCTGGGATGAGCCCATGCCTGGAGCTGCCCCTGTGCCTCCAACTGGACAGTGTGGGGGCTTCAGCTCCAGTCACCACTTTCTTTAGGAACACAGGATCCAGAGGCCAGGAGGAATCCCTTGACCCCTTGTCTGGGGCATGTGTCCCCTCCACTGCTCAGCCCAGGTGGGATGGTGACTCTGAGCTGCTGGAGGAGCCTCCCACCCTGTCCCATGCCCTCGGACAGTGGGAGCCCTGGGATATTTTCTGCTGCCCTTCCCAAGCGGGGTGGCCGATCTGGGAGCGGGCTCTGTCTAACGATGACTCGATACTACCTGGGGAGGTGTCACCTCCTCGTCAGCCCTCTCGGGTGAGGGTGCAGTTTGCCTTTCTACAGCACCGTGGGAAAATCCTTCCCTGGGTGACTCAAATTTGCTCCCGACCAGATGCAGCTTCCACGGAGGCAGCCAGTCACAGAACCCCCAGATTTGGGCTGCTCAAGCAGCATCAGAGATGGGGTCTCCATGGGATGCTGATGCCCTCTGTGGTGAGGATTTGTGGCTGGGGCCAAAGTCAGGGTGCGGGGCTATCTGGGAGCCTCAGCCCCTGAAGAAGGGCGGTCCCTTCTCCATGGTCAGCACCAGCAACGGTGCAGGGGACTTTGCCTGTAGGTCATGGGCAGAGGCTGCAGTCCTGACTTGGAGGCAAGCCCCAACAGATGAGTGAGGGGCTTTTGGGGGACCCTTCCCACTGCTTTGTGGCCTCAGCACTGGGGCTGCAGCCGCTGTGCTGCCCTTATCTCCATGTGCATCCACATCCACTTCCATTTGCATCCCAACGAGTGTTGCCACGTTCAGCTTCCACAGCTCCTGCGTCAGGGAATTCCAGAAGGACAAAGTCAGTGGAGCCGGATCCTTCCCCCCCTCCCTATCCCACAGGCACCCGGCACCCATTTGATCAAGTGGCAACTTGTCCTCCGACCATGAAACAGAGCACTGGAGAACCGCGGGGAAGGAGCTTCCCTTGGGGTGTGAAATGCCCCATCCGGAGCCGCGGGCTGTGCGCTGAGGCTCCGGGCTCTGTCTGGCTCCCGGCTGGGCCACGACGCACTGTCTGGACCCACCTCCTGAATAAAAAGGTTACGGGAGCAGCAGTTTCCTCATCACCTGTAAATAAATGCCAACCTGCCTTATCAGCGGCCGGGATCATCGATCAGCCACTGAACTCTGCCAGTCTGTCCCACAGCTGCAATTCTCACACGGCCACCGAGCCCTCCCAGTTGCTGACCGGTGACCCAGCTCTCAAGCGTTGTGTCCCACCAGCGTCCAGCTTACGATGTCCCTGTCCCCCCAGCAGCGGAGCTCTGCCGAGCTTTCCACGGCTCCTGAGCTATTCCACAAATCCCTCCCCGGTTCCATCACCCTGCAAAGCTGAAGCAGAAAATCCTGGGCTGAAGATGCCACCTGCTGGGAGCAGGGCTGGTGTCGCGGGCTCGAAGCCCAAGATCCCACGCTCCTCTATGAAGAATCCTTAAAATCCTACAGTTCTGCCACTCCAATCCCATTCTGCAGCATCATCATCCCCCTCCCCCAAAACTTGACAACCGTACTACTTGGATACCCCAAAATCTCCCCAGTAACACTGCCCCAAAACCCTGGCTCGGCAGTGCCACACAACAGCCCCTGAGGCTTGGGACCCCAGTGAGGGGGGCCAGGTAGACCCTCTGCTCTCTCAAAAGCTGCAGCTGGCCCTGAACCGAGCCGCAGGTGGGATTCTCAGGTCCCAAAAATTGAGATTCCACCTCTTAACTCCAGAAACCTCCCCAGAACCCTCCAGCATCCAAGGAGCAAGGTTTGGGAGAAATAACCAACTTGAGAGTGTTCTGCCAAAATGGAACATTTCAGTTCCTTTGGGGCTATTGCAACTTGAAACAGCTCCCGAGATTTTCACTGGGAATACCACTTTTTCGTCCTTTCGGGGGACTCAACCTCTCCCCAGCTCGTTTTTATCTCTTATTTAAAAAAAAAAAAAAATTCAGCTTTCGACCTTTTAAAGCTCGGGGGTCCGGTGGGGCCTGAGAAAGGGGTCATAAGCCTGGGGGTGGAGGGAAGAAGGAAGGATGGGGGTTTCCCGCAATAAGAGATAGAGTCCCGCCGCGTCTCTGGCCACGTCCCATCGCCTTATGTGGTCAAATCACCGCCCACTCCCCTGATATGACACCCCCCGCCCCCTCAGCTCTTGTCCCTCTCCGCGTTTGTACCGCGCGCTGTCCCCTGTCCCCCCTCGGCCGCCGTCGGCGCCGCGGCGCGCGCGGGGGGCGGGGCCGGCGGGTAGGGAAGATGGCGGAGGCGTCGCCGCAGCCGGGCCGGTTCTTCTGTCACTGCTGCTCGGCCGAGATCGCCCCGCGCCTGCCCGTGAGCGGGGGATCAGGGAGGGTCGCCGGGGAGGGTCGGGAGCGCGGGCAGGGCCGGGCGGAGGCCCCGAGGGGGCGGGCACGTGGGGGCGAGGCCTGAGGGGCCCAGGGGGCCCGAGCGGCGGAGAGGCGGGGGGGGATGCCCTGTGGGGCTCCGCCCGTGGCATCGGGGCTCGGGGGCGTTGAGAGGGGCTGGGGATGGTGTCCATACCGAGGGAACGGGGCTGCGGCAATGAGGGGACAGGGTGTGCGGAGGGAACGGGCTGGCCTGACCGAGGGGCAGCAGCTGGGCGAGCCGCGGCGGGGGCGGCGTGGCGGGAGGGGCCCTCGGCCCTGTTCGGCCGGGACGGGGTCGCCCGCGGCGGTTCGAGCTCTCCAGCAGCCCCGCGGGGAACGACTGGGGCCGGTCTGCGGCGTGAGTCCGTCCGGCAGCAGCCCCAGGGTCCACCTATGACACCCCCAGCCCGAGCAGCCTGACCCTATCCGGTGCCAGGTGAAGCGCCTCGGGGTGGTGGGAGATTTCTCGGTCGTCATTCAGAAAGGTTTAATGAACATGACAAAAGCCCCGCGGTGGTGACTGCTGGGGTGCAGGGAGGTGCACAGTAACACGTAGGTAGAAGTGCTGTGTAGGCACCTGGGCAGGTGCTTTAGTCACACACCAAAATCCGGCGTGTGTGGAGCTTGTCCTTGGTGTGGGTGGAAAAGCAGTGTGAGCTGTTGGGGAGGATCTGGTGGATCGCTTGCTCCCCTGCTTGTCTTCCTGAGATGTTAAATGTGATTTGGAGAGTCCTGCTGGTCTCTTTATCCTGGCACTTTCCACAGCACCTTATCCCAAAAGTCACTGCTGGTTGCTGGCACTCAACTTGAAAAGCCTCTGAGGACAAGCAGAGCTGTCCCTGCCAGAGATGATTGGTTTGTGATGTGTGATTTGTCCTTTTGCCCTCTCGTTTGGGCCAGGGTGGGCCATGCCGGGGCTCTCAGCTCATGTGTAAGAGTGAGGACAAACTCCTGACCGTGCTCCTGCTGAGCACACATAGGCTGTGGGCAGGAGCGAGGAGATAACCCAGAAAATCTGTTCTTTATTTCTGTTCAAACACTCCATGCTGGGCCGTGCTCACATCTGGTTGTGTGCACTTGGCTGGGCACACCTGGCTGTGCCAGCTGGGCACTCTGGGCCAGACAGGGAGCGGGTCCTGTGTTTGGGGGCTCAGGTCTGTGAGTTCATGAACTTGTTTTGGGGATCCAGGTTCACTCAGGTTTCGCTCACCGTCTGCAGGCGCAGTAACCAGAGCTCCCAAAGGAGGGACTCAAACAGCCCGAGAAACAACAAACTTTGACATTTGTGCTGTTCCAGCTGCAGAGGAATGTGCTGATCCCTGTGCTGGGAGCTGGCTGTGAGCACATGGACACACGCACACACACACAATACACAGCAGCTCCCTGAAGCAGTGTGCTCAGGCCACAGTCATTCACCCTATGCCACGTGTGGCCCCACCAGTTGATGCTGGTGGGAAACAACACAAAGGGGGTTTCACAGGTGGGGGTTTCATGGGCTGTGGTTCCCTGTGCTCACACAGGAGTCTCTGAGCTCAGACTTGGTGTCAGTGGTGCAGAGACTATTGTTCCACAGTGGCAGACAGGGAATCCCACGTGGGAGAGAAAGCAGCCCCCTTCTCCCAGTCTGTTCCTGAGCCTCAGAGCTCCTGTATCTCTGTGGGCAGACAGGGCACATGCAGTGGCTCCAAGCTGTGCTCATTCCCTGGGGCCTTATCAGGATCGGCTGCAGGGGCCAGAGGAACGACCCCAAGGGCCCTATCAACAGTCTCAACTCCTTGGGGGAGTCCCTCAGTCTGGCTAAGGGCTGTGCCAATTCCAAAGTAGCAGCAAAAGGAAGTGGCATTATTTTTAGAAGCTCTTAAATGCCTTCTGTGCTGAGCCTGGCTCTGCCAGCACAGGGATTTGGGGTGGTGTGTGCCTGCTGTGGGGCAGGGGATGGGGTTGTCTCAGTGCTGCTTCTCAAGCACTGGAAAGTGAAACAGCTCCCTTTCAGGGTCTCCAGCATTCTGGGCTGCTCTGCCCAGGACAGGGTGGTTGTAGAGGATGAATTTGTCACTAACCCCAGGAATCATGAGGAAGTGGCTGTCACAGGCACTGCACACTCAGCCTTCTGTCCTAGCATGCTCCGTGCCCAGGGGACTGGGGTGGTGACAGGTCACACCTGTAGTGAGCTCTGGGTGTGGGAGTATGAAGTCCTGGCTGCAGAATGACCCGGAGTGTCCCTGTGTGCTGTGAACCCCAGGCTGTGTTAGTGACAGGGACCATTCAGCCTCCCTGAGCACCACAACCTTGCCAAGTCCCTGCTGCAATTCCTGCATTGTTTTCTGCTCCCCAAAACATGCAGCTGGGCCAAAGTTTGAGAGCTGCTGTGCAGAGAGCATTGGGGGTTTCACTTTCACTTCACTGAAACTGCATCAGCTGGTAGCTAATGTTGTGCCTGTACTGGGGATTAATCAGCATCACCCTCCTCATTCTTAAGTTGAGCTCCCACAGGCTCAGGCCAAGCTCTGGCCTCACTGGCTCAGGAAGGCAAATGTTGGGGTTTGGGGTCTCTGTGGCTTGTGGCATATGCTGGGGATGGCAGACTGCAGGACCCTCCCACCCTGTCACATCCTGCAGCTCTGAGGTACCACTTCCTTCTCTCACCTGGTGTGTCTTATCCTGCAGGACTACATCTGCCCACGGTGTGAGTCTGGTTTTATTGAAGAGCTTCCTGAGGAGCCAAGGTAATGTGCTGCCCCAGGGGCTGGTGCTCCAGTGAGCCCAGGTTGCTTTGCTGTCTTCCTAGTTCAAATGTAATGTTTGATATAAAATGCACCATTTCTATTGCTTCTGCCCCAGCTGTGGCTCATCTTTCCTCACTTTTGGAATACAGTGCTTTGTTGGCAAAGTTAGCATCCACAGGCAAATCTGCCATGACAATGCTGGGTGTCTGACGTCTCTGCTGAGGGGTGGGGCAGGAATGGTTTGATTTCAAACAAACATAAAGAAGTGGCAGGGAGACTTTCCCTGTGCTGTGTGGTAGCTCTGACCTGATCTGAGTCATCAGAGCAGAGATAACCCCAGAGAGAGGGCTCTGGGAATGGTGAGTGCAGGGACACCTCTGTGTAAGTAGTGACTGTGTTGGAAATGAGCAGCACAGTGTTGTGGCTGAGACTTTGGACTCTGCCCTGGAGCAGTGAGGTCTGCATTTCTGTGCTGCTCTGCTGCCGCTGGTGACAGAAGCAGCAGGAATGTCTTAAAATGTTTCAGTGGTGTTTGTGGGGCCCCAGCTGTGTCCAGCTTCAGGACAGGCCGTGGGCAGTGCAGGGGCCAGGGGCAATGCTGATTGTGGTGGTCTGTATGGCCTGAGGCTTCTGGTTTCGGTACTGTGAATACAAAGCTTGGTTCTGAGCAGGAAATGTTCCTGCAACTCTGAAAGCAGGAGTCTGACAACATTTAGAGTTTTCCCAATATCCTGAGCCATTGGGTTATGTGCCTCTGCAGTAAAGAAATTTCTTTGATTCAAGATTAGACTTATGTGTCTTGAGGTCAGAGCGATCAGCGTTTGTGCCTTAAGTCTTCCTGGTGCTCTGGAGGATTAGCTGGTGTGTTTGATATAGACTGTGGGGAAATCCTCACTTGACATCTGGTTCAGGCACTTTCCTGCAGCCTCATGAGATCTGATAGAGTAGGAAGAAATGGGTGAGAATGTGAGAAGATGTAAGGTTCGGGGAGGGAAAATTGATACGGGCAATCAGAAAATCAGCAGCTGAGGGAGGACCAGGTTATGTTGAGCTGTCTCTGCCCTGGGATGGGAGGGGGGCAGAAAAGCCTTGGAAGTGGAAGCTGTTATGAGAAGATTACCCCTGCTCTTCATTCCCCATAGGAATGCTGACAACGAGACCAGCTCCTCTACGTCAGCCACTGATCAGAACAGGCATCCTTTTGAGGTGAGCAAGTCCTTTCTCTCTTCTGACACCTGCTTTGCTGGTGGATTGAGGATTTTTCCAATAGTGCGTTGTTTAAACATTCCCCAGATCATGACAGAATTTGGAAAGGAGGAATTAATATTCTCCATGCTGCTCCTGAAATCTCCACATACCATATTTTTACTGCATGTGTTATGGAGGACCATCACTCGTAGCCAATTCCTGTCGTGAGGGGGCTCAGCAGGATTTGGAGAGCAGGATTTGGGTGTGTTGCTATGCAGTAGCCTCAGCTCGGAAGCAGCAGTGACACACTGAAGAGAAACCAGGGAATTGTGATTATTTGTGCCTTCGTGTGCAGTTCCAGTGTCTGTTCCTCACTGAGCTGCTGCTGAGAGTGCTGGTCCTGGGATTCACTGTGGGCAACTGCTGGGACAGCATGCGAGCTGAGAGCTGTTCCTTCTCACAGTCTGTTCTCTGCATTCCTTCCCTCCCAGAACGTAGATCAGCACTTGTTCACCTTGCCCCAGGGTTATGGCCAGTTTGCTTTCGGGTTCTTTGACGACAGCTTTGAGTTTCCCTTCGGGTCCAACGTGCAGCAGGAAGACAACCGGGACTCGGAGAACCGGCGGGAGCGTGAGCACCAGTCCCGGCACCGCTACGGTGCCAGGCAGCCCCGCGCCCGCCTGGCCACGCGCCGAGCCTCGGGCAGGCACGAGGGTGTCCCCACGCTGGAAGGGTGAGAATCACTCTGGGACCTGGGGAGGAAACCCCGTTGTTCCTTTCCTTTTCTCCTGGCTTATGGGAGCAGCATCCCAAAGCTCTCCAGCACTGCCCTGGGCGCCATCTGTGTCCCACCTGAGCCCTGTTGACAGCTCCTGCTTGGGGTTTGTTTGGGCTGTTTGAGCTGAGCAGTGATGTGGACTGTGGATGGGAATTTGTCCTGTAGTGGGGAAAATATTCCCTGGTTATTTCCAGGTGTTGCAAAAATGTTGTACTTGCTGTGAGGGGAAACAGAAGAGAACACCAGATGGTGTTTGTGTAAGTCCATACTGGGAGCCACTCCCCATCATGTCAGGAATTGTCCCCTTATGAATCAAATACTGAATCTTTATCAGTGTCTGATCACTCCATAAGCTGCCATTGCAATTGCTGTAGGGTATTTTTAATTGCTCCAAACAATGTGACAGTATTCAGCTTATTCAGCCTCTCCCTCCACACTGGTGTGCTGGGCTGGGAGCCAGCAAACTTTAATTCTTACACAATCCTGGTTTTCTTGTCTTTTAGAATTATCCAGCAGCTGGTGAATGGAATTATTGCACCAACCACAATTCCAAACCTAGGCCTGGGCCCTTGGTGAGTTGGAGGTTGTGCTGCTCTCTCTGACAGTGTCTCATTGGTGCTCCAGGATGAACTTACTTGCTGTCTTGCTCTTCAGGGGAGTCCTGCACTCAAATCCGATGGACTACGCCTGGGGTGCCAATGGCCTGGATGCGATTATTACACAGGTAAAACTGGGATTCATCACAGTGTCCATCCTCCTGTATGGTGCTGCAGGAGGGGGCAGCACCTGTGGTGGTTCAGGGACTGAGGGGCTGCAGGGACTGGAATGGGAAAGGGTCCACAGTGCAGGGTCCGAGTGCCCTGGTTCAGGAAACTAGTGGATTCTGTGTGCTGCTGAGCTCACCTCTCTCTTCTGCCTGCCTGGCCGGTTGTTTTTCCAGTTACTGAATCAGTTTGAAAACACTGGACCGCCGCCAGCGGACAAAGAGAAGATCCAGGCCCTCCCCACCATACAAATCACGCAGGAGCACGTAGGTACGTGTCTGCTCCATGGAATTGTGCACATAGTGCTCCCTGGAAGCTCTGTGTAATGTTTTCTTGGGACTTTAATTATGTCTGCTTGTACCTTTGAGGCATAAAACATTTCAAAGTGGGCAGAGAGCTGAAGGGGTTCTGTTGCACTCACACAAAAAAAGAGCAGTGTAGGGTGGATGGATTTGCCTTGGAGAGGTTGTGAGAAGTTTGGTGTGGATAGAGATGGAAAAGCAGAAGGGAAGGGAAGGATGAAGCATACCCAGGACAGGGAGAGGTGGGGTGATGGTGTGAGGGACTGCAGCGCACCAAGCTTTCCTCCTGACAGGCATGGAGCAGTGGTGGGAAAGGGGAGAGAGTGATGATGAGTCCCGTGTCAGAGGCTTTGCCCATCATTCTCTCCTCCTTTGCTCAGCTGGGCTTGGCTTTCCCTGTGTGATGCAGATTCCGGGTTGGAGTGCCCTGTGTGTAAGGAAGATTACACAGTCGGGGAGAGTGTGCGGCAGTTACCGTGCAATCACCTGTTCCATGACGGCTGCATCGTCCCGTGGCTGGAGCAGGTGAGTGCAGGGCAGTGCCTGGGGTGTGCAGCACTGGGGGCTTTGTCTGGTCCCGCTCCCCTCTGCAAATATTTTCCTACCTCCATAATGAGGGCCTGAGCATGAGCAGCCTGTGGTCAGAGGATGGAGTGTCATCCCAGCCCATTCCTCCAGTGCTGCTCCCCTATTGTGTTTCTAATCCCGTTTCCCATATTTCTTGTTTTGTTTTTTGTCTGCTCCCCAAAGCATGACACGTGTCCCGTCTGCCGGAAAAGTTTAAGTGGACAAAACACTGCCACAAACCCCCCAGGACTCACAGGGATGAACTTCTCGTCATCCTCCTCCTCCTCCTCTTCCTCCAGCTCACCAAGTAATGAAAACTCATCGAACAACTCATGAATCTTAATGCACCCTCTGTCCCCGGGGCCCTTCCACTGTTCCCCCTCCCTCCCTGGCCACCGCAAGCAGCCAAAGGGGCTTCCAGAGCAGAGCGAGGGGAGGGGACAAGACAGGAGCAATGCCCCCAGAATTTCCTTTTGATTTCTGAAGACACGGAGACTCTGGGTCCTTCAGAGATGAGAAGCCTCAAGTTCTGTGATGAAAAAGGGGGGAAAAGAGCTCTGTCTGTCAATAAAAACATCCTCTTTGCGTGGACTTTACCCATTGCAGTGCGAGGCTGCTGCGCTCCCCGGCTGGGAACCCCGAGGTGCTGAGCGAGTGGTTGAATCCCGAATGGAAAGGTTGTTTGTATGGGTTTGAATTTGAGATCCCTTTCTTTTATTTCTTTTGCTCCTCCTCCCCTTGGATACTATCTTTTCTGCTTTGGAGATTGAAGGCTAAAATGGAAGCATAAGGATGCTGCCTCCCCCCAGGATGGCCATCTGGGGAGGATCAATAGTTGTCACTGAAACAGGAACTTTCAAGTAGACCCCGGGATCCTTCCCTGTCCCATCTCAAGTCCCTTTTATTTCTCTTTATAACCTCGCCCGCTGATACTCAACACTGAAAGGGGTTTTTATAATCTTAAATTATTACTGTTGTCAATAAATGGACATTTCAGCTCTGCGAGCCGTTATGCATGATTTGAGGAAAGCTACAGGGTAAGCTCTGAGGCCACCAAACTGTCCTGCCTTCCCTGGGCAGGCTGGGCCTCTCTGAGCCCTCCTGCGTGCTGGGAGTTCCGGTGGGAGCCACTGCCAGCCTGTGGATCACTGCACAGGTAGCCAAGGATCGCAACTAGAAGCATTCTTGCCTGGTGTTTTCTATTTTTTACACCTTCTTCCCCTCACAGTCCTGCCCCCCTCTCAGCTGGGGCAGACTGTTCTGCTGGGCCGACACAGGACTGGGTGTGCAGCAGAACGAGGACCAGAAATCTCATTGTGACCGAGTAATTAACAAGAAAACAACATTTTGGAGAAAAAAAATGTATTGCAAAGCTACTTAAAATAGAGCTGATTAAAACAAGGAGAGAGAGACAAATATCCAGGTATGTTTGTGACTCAGTTTCTGTGACAGTTGGAGCTCGGAGAATGACAAGAATGTCACCTGATCAAGCCCTGTCCCTGCTTCCTGGGCCCTGAGGCATGAGAGGAGGAGCTGTCACCATCCAGTCACAGGGAGCCCCTGCCCCTTCCCTTCACAGGGACTTGGGGAGGTCAGGAGGTCTCCTAAAGTCACCCACCCCCTCCCCACAAGGGGGTCCATGATGGTGCTACATGTTGAGAGTGCTCTGTGGCAGAGGCCAGAGCAGATAAGGAAGAACCTACCAGGGAAGTGGGTGTGGGGGTTGGCAGTTCTGGGGCTTCCCTGCTTCTCCCTCGGCTTTTTGGGGCCCTGGGAGTGGACTGGGGCTGCTGGGGAAACTGCTGGCTTCAGCAAAGCTTGGGTGTCTCTTCTAAAGCAGCATCAGCCCAGGACTTTGGCCCTTCCACAAGCTTCCTGAGAAGAGGTGTGAACCTCTATAGGAGGGGGAAGGATGGTTTGGCTTTTCTTGAGCCATTTCAGAATGCAAGATGCTGGTTTGCTGGAGAAAGTGTCACCAGCTGTGCCAGGACCAGGGGCTGGCAGGGAGGGACTTGCCTGGACTGTTTTTCTTCCTTGGCTTGGCTGGGCAGCGAGGCGGCGCCTTTCATCTCACAGGAGGGTTTATCTCGGGACTGGTGTGTCAGGGTTAATGGCTCATCCTCTGCCAGGGGTTGAACCAGAAGCCTGGGCTGGTGAGGTGGGTGGCAGCAAGAAGGTCCCAGCTGAACCCGCACGTGTCGATTGGCTGACCCGACACCAAGGGAAGGCTTTGCTGTTTAGTCACCAAAGCAAGAGACCTGGAAAAACCTTCCCTCTCCCACTATTTCAGCCGTGATGGGGGGGTTTCTGGCTCCTCCAGGCTCTTGGGGATGATTTCTCATTTGTGAGCAGTGTTCAGATGGGTTTCAAGTGGGCTGAGCAAAGTCCTGGGTGGGTGCATGGCAGCTGCTGCCCATCTGGCAGGGGCTCACCACAGTCACCACATGGTTAATACAGCAGCTGTTCCCTCTCAGACTTGTTTGGAGCTGGTTGGGTCAGAAATGAAACGAGTTTGGTGGTTTTTGCTGGGGCCATTGCTCTGTCTGACGTGACAATGACCGGGATGCTGGGCCTGGCCACAGCAGGCATGAGGTGGCACAGGGATGTACCCTGGCCAGGAGGCTGAGGTGCAGGTGCTATTCCTGGCCATGCTGCCCTCCAGGTGAGGGGCTGGTCCTCACCACTGTCCACTGTCCCAGCCCTGTTTTTGTTGAGGATGAGGGAGCGGAGCTGGGCTGCAGAACTCACTGGCACTGGCTGTGGCCAGGGGCAGCCCCAGAGCTGTGTCTGCCTGAGGATCTGCTCCCTTTTCTGTGTTACTGAACCACCATTGCTGTTTTCCTGCAGGGTGGGTGGGGGTCGATGAAAAGCTGGATGTGGAAAAGGACCAGCTGGGTTTCCTGCCAGTGGCAGCAGGGATGACACTGGTGGTTGCAGCCACAACCACACAGGAGCTAATCCCTCCCATCCCAAGCCAAGTTCACCATCAAAGCTCCAAGACCTGCTCCTGTTCCATACCATGAACACAGCTTTAATTGCCACGGGTGCTCAGACACAGACAACCTGCTGGTACATCCCATTAACAGATCCTGGCCCCTATTTCAGTCGTGCTCCCTGGCTGCACCACACCAACTCTGCACCAGGGGAAAAGTAAGAGAGCCACAGCCTCCGAGTCTGGAGCATTTGCCTTCCACATGCATCCTCTACCATGCATTAAAAATACAGAAATAAATAGCAAAAAATAGATATGTACATAAATAAAACAATGTTTGTTTGTTTGTTTTTCCTACAGGACCGTCCGGAGCTGCCCACGGTGTTCAGCTGACGAGCATGGGGAGGAAGTGAGTGGAGAGGTGCTGCCGGCGTGTCTTGCCCCCTCGCTGTGGCCTGCCCTTGCTATTGAGCGAGAGGAACATGGGGCGGCCGCGGTGCCGCCAGTGCAGCGACGCGTAGGTGTTGTAGCCGTTCTCTTCGATGCGCTCCGTGAACTTGCAGTTGGGGCTGAACTCCTTCTGGCAGGAAAGGGAAGGGGGTGAGGGGTGGCTATGTTCAGCTGGGGTCCCTCGGACCCCAAGAGTGGGGCAGGGCAGTATCCTGGCTCTTCCCTGGTCCCCGGGGGACAGAGGGGCTTGATGGGTGCAGTCCCCTGCTGGGGAGCAGGTCAGGGCATAGGAAACCAGGACCCTGTTCCAACTCTGCCCTGAGCCTCTGACTCTGGTGCAGTCCCTCCCAGGAGGCAGCGTCCGACCTACCGACCCGTAGAGCCTCCCCCGCTTGTTCATGGCCAGGTAGAAGCCGGTGTGCACTGCCCGGATGGCAACGACGCCGACACGCACCGACCGGATCTCGACAATGCCTGCAGGACAGGGAAGCATGGCATGAGCCAGGGAGGGACAGGCAATCCCCCCGAGGGGCCCTGCCCCAATACTGGGTCTGTGGCCACAGTGTCCCTCCAGAGGGAGGGAGTTGCTGATCCTCACCCAGAGCTAGAGCAGCCAGAAGAGCAAGGGCTGCTGCCCAAGCTGGGAAGTGGGAGGGGGAACCTCTGATCCAAGGAAGGTTTGATCTTTACTCCTCTCCTCCCCAGGGTCCAGCCACTTCCCCAGAGCCAGGCTGCGTGGGAGCGATGCCAAGCACAACCTCATGTGTGTCCTCCCTCCACTGGCAGCTTTGCCCGTGCATCCATCCCCAGCGTGCCCGCAGTGCCCCGGGGAGCTGACCCGCCTCCTGCAGCGCCTGGCCCTGGCACATTCAGGGCACTGAGGCTGGCATGGCTCTTGGAGGGGCAAAGTGTACGCGGGGGTGGCAGTGACAGCACACATCATGTTATGGTGGACGAAGGCATGTGGGCAGAGGTCTGCAGGAGCTGGAATGGTCCAGGACGGTGCCGTCCGTGGATGCCTGATTGCCTGATGGCACAAGCGAGGACAAGCGGCCCCGTGCCCAGCACTGCGGGCTGGCGAGTGGAGGAGCACTGCAGGACGTGAGGATGAGCCCGGGGGCGGCTGCAGCCGGGCTGTGAAGCCACAGCTGGGCTGGCGTGTGTGTGCCCCGACCGCCGAACTCTGGCTCGGCCGCTAATGGGAAAGGCATGTGGTCAGACCAGCGGCTCTGGCACGGGAAACACCCAGAGCATCATCAGAGCCTCTGGATTCCTGCACTGCCTCACGCCGGCCAGCCCGGAGTGCCGCTGCCCGCCCTGCCGCCCGCAAGGCACACGGCGCAGTGGGAAGGGGAGGAGGAATGTCCAGTGAGAGCAATGTAGGAAGGGCAGCAGGGAAGGCTGGAGCCACGGCACGATCTGCCTATGGGCACCACTGCAGGGGCTGCCCCGGCTGGACAGGGTGGAGAACACGCAGAGGCTCTGCCTGGTGGTGGCACACACAGCGTGGGGGCTGCAGCCCATGGGCAATTTCATCAATCTCCTGGCGTTGCTGGCATTCCCCGGGCATCACCTGCCTGCAGGAAGCTGGGAGTGGATAGGGTGGATACAGCACTGGGGCATCGTGACGGCTCCCGAGCGTTCGGCTCCTCGGGGATTTTCAGCCCAGTTGCACCAGGACCCGCAGGGCCCGGCCCAGGGAAGCCGCTGCCCTGTGGAGGGGAAGGGCTGAGCAAATGCCTGTGAATCCATCCCACTTGATCACTGTCTGAAGCTGCTGCTATTTATAAGGACTTGTGCTTTTCTAAAAATAACCCCCTTCTGTTCCCAGTGCTCTGGCCGGCTCTGCCGCCCTTTGTTTGCAGGTGCCTGACCAGTACCTGGTCAGAGCCAACTCCCAGTGCTCCCAGTCTCACACTCAGCCTCAGAGGGGTCTCGAGGAGGCTGGGGTAGATGCAGGGCTTGAGATGGAGGAGTCCCTGGAAGAGCCCCTGCCACCCTAGAGCTGCCAGCAGGGCTGGTCCAGCAGCTTCTGCGAGAGCTGTGGAGCAGAGCCTGCGCCCAGCCCAGGCGCACACAGATAAGCAGAGTGAGCCTCATGTACAGCCCGGAGCTGCTCTGCCTGCCCCGTCCTATGGCCACCCCATCGAGGGAACGTGTTGGGGTGCTTTGTGCTGGCAATGTGCCTGGTTAGGACTCCCAACAGCCTCCGACACCACAGGAGGGTTCCCTGGGCTGGGCTTGGCTCCTGTGTCCTGTGGCTGTTGGGAAATTTCCTGTGCTGGCCAGAAGATAGGGCAGCCCCTGCTGGACCAGGCCATGGGCTGGGGGTGCTGCAGCCCTCCTGCCCCAAACCCCAACACCCTGTCAAGGCACCTGGGGGATGCTCAGGTATCTCCCTTTCCCAAGGCCCCCAGTATCCCCCTCCTTGTCCAGCTGCTGTCCTGCCAGCCTGGTGCCCCCATTCCTGTCTCACGGTCTGGGACCCTGCACCCCGATGGGCAGCAGATACCCAGGCACTCTTGCTGAAGTCATGCAGTGACTACCACGTCCTTGGGGACTCTGTCCCTCTGCCCACCTAGCTGTCTCTGTGTTGAGTCCCAACCTGCTCTGCAGGCAGTGGCTGCTCCATGGTTCTCTCGGACGGGAATGTTCTGCCATCCCACATCTGACAGATGACCCATCCTGGCACCAGCATCACGGCAAAACTTCCTACATCCCCCCTCTTCCTCAGCCTTTTTCCCCCCTCAGTGTGTTAGTGGGAGATGATGAGATCCTCTCAGTCCATGGGGAAGGCAGGGCAGGGGGGCACCGTGAACTGGCAGGACGAGATGGGACAAAGGACGCCCGAGAGACCCCCTAGGATACCCCAGCCTCTGGGAAAGCAACGCCGGGTCCCCGGGCAGTGCCCGCCGATGTCCGCGCCTCGCTCATGGCTCCCACAGTGCAGTGACAGTGCCGAGGGCAGCCGGCGCTGGTTGTGCTCCGGGAGCGGCGTGCCCCGGCCAGCGGGGACCCGCCGCTCTCGTGACCCCGGAGGTCCGGGCACTTTGGCTGAGATTTCCCCAGAGGGAAGAACTGCGGGTTCTCCCCGGGCCGCGCATGGAGGGGGTCCCGTCGCCGACCCGAGGCGCCTCCGTCCAGCCTCCGCCCCGGTTCAGCCCCGGCAGCCGGCGGGATCGGGCTCTCTCCCGCCGTGGGCGGCCCCAAATCCCGGCTCTCCCCTGTCCCCGGTCCGGTCCCCACTCACTGCCCGGCCGCTCCCTCCAGCGCGTCCCCTCCACGCCGCCGCCGCCGTCGATGCGCAGGAAGAAGCGGGTGGCGGAGAAGAGCCGCCTCCAGCGCACGTCGCCCTCCAGATGCCCGTAGCTGCGGGAGGGCCGCCGGCCGGTCCCGGTGGCACTGCCCGGCCCCGGCCCCGCCAGCACGGCGAGTGCCCCGGCGAGGCAGGCGGCGATGGCGGCGGGGCCCCCGCGCCTCATGGCGGCGGGCGGCGGACGGGTGGCGGGCGACGGGCGATGGGCCATGACCACCGCGGCAACCGGCGACCGGCCCCGACGGCGCGAGCGGCCAGGGGTGGGCGGCCCGGGGCGGGGCAGTGGAGGCGAATGGGCGGGGTGGGGGCTGGGGCGGTGCCTCCCATTCATAAATCGGCGCCCCGACGGCTGTCCCGGGTCACGGGCCGCTGTCACTCACCTAAGCCCGCGGGGCGTCCGGCTGGGGAGCGCACACTCCGGTATCTACCGTCAGACGCGACGGGCGGGCAAGGGACGAGCGCCGCGGGCACAGAGTGTGGGGAAAAGTGGAGGGTGCGGGGCTGCTGTGGCCCGGGACCTGAGGACGGTGGTGTCCGTCTGATGCCTGAGCCGAGACGCGCCGAGCTCGGGCCGGAAAGGCGGGGGTCAACCAGGTTCCATCGTGTTCCCCGGGCTCCGCCACCTACCGGACCCTCCGCCGTGTCCCGGGAGCCGCGCTCGTCCCGACCCACCCCGTCGGGGCCGCCACGGCCGCCAGGGGGAGCGGGGCGCTGCCGCGCTGCACCATGGGAGCTGTAGTCCGGCGCGGTGGGACTCGCGCTCCCGGCGTGCCCCGCGCTGGCAGGGCAGGATAGCGCATGCGCGCGGCGCGCGTGGCCCGGGGATGTCGCTGCTGAGGCTGCGGGCGGCGCTGAGGGGCCCGGGCGGGCTCAGGGGGCCCGGTGAGCGGGACCGGGGACCGGGGGGAGGGGCACGGAGACACCAGAGGGCATGGACAGGCCGGAGGGGACACGAGGAGAGCAGGACACGGCCCGGGTGTGCGGACGGATCTGGGCCGGGACGTCCCACGATCCTGAGCATTTTCTGTGCTACACCTGGAAGGTGGAAGGGTCTTTTTGCGTCGTGAGCGCCCCAGGGATAGAGTCAGGGTTGTGGAAGTGTTAGGATTGTTACTCTCCAAAGGACTGATACAGGGGCTCTGGGTCCTGTCCTAGCTGTGGGATAGCATCTGCCTGTTCTGGGGGTCTTGGGGTGCTGCCGGCCCGTTCACTGCGCTGGGGTTTGTGGTGCCCCTGGGGTCATGCTCCTTCTGAGCTCTCTGGTTCCAGTAGGTGAGGGGTGTCCCTGTCCCTTCTGCCCTCCTTTGCTGCTGCTGGAGCAGCTGAGCTGAGAAACATCCCTCGTTCACTCTATCCACAGTGTCCAGGTGGGGCTATGGGGCAGAGTGGGGGACAGGGAATGCTTGAGGCAGTGAAGCTTCCTCTGACCCCCACACCTTTGCGTTCTTTCATGGCAGGGTTTCCATGGAGAATCTTCAGGAGCTACTCCTCTGCCAGCACCAAGGAGAAGGCGAACAGAAATGGCACCTGTGAGAGGACAGAGCTGCTGGAAGGTGAGTGCTGGAAGAGCTACAGTGAGCAGACAGCAGCTAGACCAGCCTGAGCTGTTGCTTTTTCCCTGGCAATGACACTGCTGGGTTGCTGGGATGCTGGAGTGGGCCCCAGCTTGCAGGTAGATCTCAGAGCGACAATGGTTGGTATCTCTGTCTCAGAGTGGGGCTGGCCAAGGAGGGTTGAAGTTCTTGTGTGACCCCTTTTTTCTGAGTATGAGCCTGGTGAGATGATTCTGGAGTGAGGACAGGATAGAGCCTTCTGTTGTTCCTTGTCTCACATCACCTCTTTCTTTTTTCCATTAGTGCTCAAAGCTCGAGCAAAGCAGCTCCAAGGCAGTAACGTTCCACAGGTGACGGTCAACAAAGTGGAACTGGCTGAACTGGACAATGACAAATACCAAGAGGCTGTGGACCCTGGCCCCGAAGAGAAGCAGCCTAGGGCACAGGGTGATGGCCTGGCCCAGTCCAGCACCTGGGCCAAAAAGTTGCAGAAGGAGATGCACATCCAGCAGCTGAAGGTGAAGCTGGAATTACCCAGTGCTGCCTCCCACCTAGCTCTGGAGAGCCAGGCCAAGCTAGATGTAAAGTCAGAGGCCAAAGCCAAAGCAGAAACCATGAGGAGCCCAAATATCCCAAAGATGAAAGCAGCCACTGCCTGGAAACGGAGCTCTGGCAGTCCCCAGAACAAGCCAAGGGTGGTGGAAGCAAAGAAAGCTGAGGAGCTGAAGAAGCCTCAGAGGATGCCAAAGGACAAGAGTAACCAACAGGTCCTGCAGCAGACCATCCAGTGCAACCTGGAGTGCTTCCTGTTCCTGCAGCTGCCAGAGGAGGCCGAGCGGTACCTTCTGCTGTGCCAGAGCTCTCCAGTGAAGAGGAAGGTGCTGAACATTGGTGCCTACAACATCGTGATGCGCAGCTGGGCCAGGAAGGTACTGAGCTGTGGGTGCTCTGGGTGGGAGAGGGGCTGGCTTGTGAGGAAGAGCCTCCAGCTGGTTTTACCTGTGGTTGTCACTTCAACAAGTGTTCAAGCAGTGCTTCTGGTAAGGGGGACTGAGCCAACATGAGGCCACAGATCCGCATGAAGTGGCTTTGAGAGGAAGAAGGGAGTGAGGAAAGGGTAGAGTAGACATGTCTGAATCTGAACATGAATAGAGGGATGTGGAGCTGTGACTTTGAGGCTGCTGGTCTCAGTGTCCACAGCCTCCTTCTCAGTGTCCACAGCCTCCTTCCCTTCTCACCTGCAGGGCAACTTGAATCGCATCGACCGGTTGTTTTCCATACTGGAGTCCACCAGCTTCCAGCCCAACTTGGACTCCTACGCGGTAGCCCTGGAGTGCATGGGCCGGAGCCAATCTCCTCCCAAAGCCATCTTGAGGTAACACCTGAGCCTTGTGGGCAGCAGCTGCACACCCAGTGCTTTGGAGAACTGGGAGATACAGTGGTTGGGGTCAGGAAGAGCTGCCCCTTCTGTGTGCCCACCTGGATGCTCTGACCCACTTCTCATGGCCAGATTTCGGGGTGGCTGAGGCACTCTCTCTGCTGTCCCTAGCTGCTGGGGAGTTTGTCTGAGATTGTGCATGGGGAGGAGGTGCAGAAGGTGAGAGCAAGCACTGTTCCCCTCAGAGATGGGCTGGGAGAGGCCCTCTCCAGTCAAGGATTCTTGGTTCCACACCCATCCCAGGCGTCTTGCTCCTTCTGGCCCCTCCATTGCTGCCTGGTGGGAGTGGCTTGGATCATCTGTTTTTATGGCACTTGTGTGGAGTTTGCCCTTTTTGGCGGGCTCAGTCACATAGCTGGTTCCTGCAGGGCTCTCCAGAGGAGCTTGGTCAGGAGATTCAGGTAGATTTCATGGAGCACAACAGACAGGAAAGTGTCAGTGTTCTAGTGGGCTGCTGAAAGAGCCCTGGAAAATCCCACAGGCTGGTCCTAGGGGCAGTGCCTGGGGCTGGAGGGACAGCCAGCTCCTCTCCAGAGGATGGAGAAAGCTTCTGATGTGCTGAACCTCAGGGATATATCACTGGCCTCCCTGTCCTTTGGCTGCTGACAAGTTCTAGATGCCTTCAGGGGAATGTCTTCAGTCAGCTGACTCTGAAGGGGCTGGCAGTGACTGTGCTGGATGGTGTGGGAGCTGTGTCAGTGCAGCACAGGCTGTGGTGATGCCTCTGGGCAGCTCGGTCCTGCAGTGGCCAGAGCTCAGCCTCCCTGCCCAGGAAGCTCCGCAGTGGTGCGGGCTGAGGGGTGGACACCTGATCCCTGTAACCTGAGGAGGGTGACCTTGTGGGACAGGCTGTGCTGAGGCAGCTTCTGTACAACATGCTCAGGCCCTTGGGGAAGATTGAGCTTGTCCTGTCTGCCCCTCCTCAGATATCTGCAGCAGCTGAACAGCAATGGGTTCCATGTGGATGAGCTCTTCCAGAAGTGTCTCTTTGAGGAAGATGAGAAGGAGATGGTGCTGTGGGCCATCAGGACTGTCCAGCCCAACTACCAGCTGCCTCCTCCACCCAGCCCCAAGATCTGCAAATCTTCTCTGCTCCAGGACTTCTATTCCAGAGTAAGCCACAGCACTCAGGGAGGTGTTGAAGCTGGCCAGGTGGTGTGCACAAGTGTTCTTAGGTACAGCCAGGGGGAGGGCTAAAAAGGAAGAACCTTTTAACCTGATTTCTGCTCAATAGCCCACACAAATCATCAAATGAATTATGTTACCAGCAGCCTTACAGGGGAACAGCAAAACAGAGGGTTTGCAGGGGCTGGAGATGGCCTCCCTGCACAGGAGGGGGTCACTGGGGAGGTGCTTGGCCATAACAAAGGAGCAAAGCAGCCTCTGGGGTTTGCCTGCCAGAGACCTCTGGCCCCAGAGATCCCAGCAAGGTGCTTTCACCCCAGAATTGTACCACAAGCCTTTTGCAGCGAAGCTGGGAGAACAAGCATGGCTTCTCTTCCTCCCACTTTTGGCACTCACTGCCTCTCTCCCGTTGCAGGAGACGATGGTGTCATACCCCAAGCTGGATTTCTCTGTGAAAGAGTTGCAGGAACGCTTCCAGCAGCAGCTGGAGATGGAGCTGAAGAACACCATAACCATTGAGTCAGTGGAGGCAGCCAAGCCCCTGACCCCACAGGCTATCAAAGCGGTAAAGCTCAGGGCTCTGGGGGCAGCCCTCAGGACCTGTTTGTGAGAGCTGAGGGTCTATGAGCTAAAGAGGGGGCAGCTCATGCTGACCAGCTCTCTTCCTTCCTCTTCCATGCAGCGTGAGCTGCTGGGCACCCTCCGTTCCCAGTGGCACGATGCCATCCTCCAGGCCCTGCAGAATTCCAAGCGCAGCATGGTCAGGACCAAGAGGCTGTCAAAGCTCAGCGTCCTCTACCCCTACCTGTGCCTGCTGCCAGATGAGCAGTATGTGGACATCATGCTGCAGGTAGGAGCCTGGCCTGCCCTCACAGGACTGGGGCTGTCACAGAGCACTAATGTCACACTTGAGCAGCAGAATTGGAATTTCCTGAGAGTTTTACCAGGTTATTAGGTGCAGGCTGTCTGCTCCCTCTGCAGAGCAGCCAGAGAAATCCATGCTCTGACCTGGTTGTTTTTGCTTCCTCATCATCTGTTCAGTATCATGGAAATCAGCATCTTCCTGTGCTCCCTGCTTTAGCTTCTGCTCTGTCTCTCTGCTGTGTCTCTCTGTTCCTCCTTCCTAAGGTCCTATTTGCCTTCCCCTTTCCCAGATCCTCAATGATCTGTCTCCACAAGGTGAGTCCCTGGCAGTCCTGGCCAGGGAGCTGGGCTCCAAAGTCTATGACAGGTACATCATCCAGAGGAAGCTGCGCAGCTGCCAGCTGGAGAAGGTGCAGAAGATCTATGAGAACTACATCGAGCTGCTGGCAAAGGACAGCCAGGTAGGTGCCCTTGGAGCCAGGTGTCCCATGCAGGAAAGCTCTGGGCTTTGCAAGGCAGGAGAGGACAAGAGGGAAGAAAGGGGCCAAGGCTACTGCCCCGGGCACTTCAAGGGCCAGGTGAGTGGGTTCTCAGAGCTGAGTGCTCATAGGGGCAGGCAGGCAGGTATGCAGTCTGGGCAGGAGGTGCAGGATGCTGTGAAGACAGGGTGTCAGCACTGGGGTATGGCAGGAGGAAGGATTTTGCAGTGCCACTGTTCCTGTTCTCACTGTTGGGCTCACCCCAGCCTCCTTAGCCTTTCTTCTCCAAACACCACTCTCAGGGAGGACTTCATAGAGACACAAAAATAGGAGAGTCCTCCTCAGAGCCACATCCCAGGTAGATAGATCCCATCCAGCAAAGCTCTTCAGCTGACTCCATTTTCTTCTTCCACCTCCAAGCCCAAACAGTACTTGCCACGGGAATACTGGGAGAAGCTGGTGGCAGAAGCAGGCTTTGGGCCTTCCCTGAGCTTGAAGAGCTGCAGCTGGCCATGTGTGCTCCTCATGCGCCTGGGCATGCACATGCTGGAGCTCCTGGTGAAGACTGTCAAGGTGCCCAGGAACATCCTCAGTCGTCGCCTGGAGTCCAAGCCTATCCCTGTCCTGTACCATGTCTACTCCTTCTACAGTAACTGGCAGGTGAGCCTCATCCTGGGGCTGTGCAGGATACCCCTTCCTCAAAATCAGATCCTTGCAAGGCTCTTTTCTGTCCTTGCTGCCATTCTTGCTCGGGGATGCTTTGAGGAGCCCTTGAGTAGGGCCCTCCTTACTTGGCATGGTCCTTATGGAATGGCTGACTGACCACAGGCTCTTCCACACTCCAGCCCTAATTTTGTGCTGTTGATTCTCCTCTCCAGGTTGGGCTGATAAAGCCCCATCCCATCTACTCTCAGATTGTGTCAAATGCTGCAGAGACCACACTGACCTTCAACTCCTCTGCCATGCCCATGCTGTGTCCCCCAGTGCCCTGGACCTCCCCCAGTTTTGGTGCCTTTGTCCTCAACGACACCAAGCTGATGCGATTCATGGATGAGAGCACCCACCACCAGCTGCTCCTGGATCAGTGTCCCCTCGTGAACCTCCACCCCGTGCTGGACGCCCTGAACCAGTTGGGCAACTGTGCTTGGAAGATCAACCAACCAGTGCTGGATATTATCATCTCCATTTTCAATGACAAAGGAGATGAGAAGCTGGACATCCCACCGCCCCTCTCTGAGGCTCCCAAGCCTCCCACTGCTCCTGGCAATTCCTCCACCTGGAGCAAGTCCCTCAAGCACGAGCTGTTCCTGTGCAAGAAGAAGACTGCAGAGATGCACAGCCTGCGCATGGACGCTCTCTACAAGCTCTCCATTGCCAACTATGTCAGGGACAAGGTGTTCTGGTTCCCCCACAACATGGACTTCCGTGGCAGGACTTACCCGTGCCCGCCCTATTTCAACCACCTGGGGAATGATGTCACCCGGGCCATCCTGCTGTTTGCAGAGGGGAGGCCACTGGGGCCCAGGGGACTTGACTGGCTGAAGATCCACCTCATCAACCTGACGGGGCTGAAGAAGAAGAACGCCTTGCAGGAGCGGCTGGATTATGCCAATGAAATCATGGAGGACATCCTGGACTCGGCTGACCACCCGCTCACGGTACGTGGGAGCTTCTGGGAAGTGAAATGAAATGGAAATCAGAATCAATTTTGAAACAAAACCATTATTTTGAAAGATACACTTTTGAAAGATAAAAAGGGAAAAAGCAGTGAAGAGATTCCTAAATATCCCGTTCCTGTCTGAAAACATGATGAAAACCTAGGGAAGTGGAGGCATGGTGGGAGGAGGTGCTGTGCCCAGCACATCCCAGGTGCTCAGGGGCTCCTGCCTGTGATTTGGGGGGCACAGGAGCACTGCCTGCTTCCACCAGCCTGTGCTTTCTCATTTCCAGGGCAGGAAGTGGTGGATGGACACCGATGAGCCCTGGCAAGCCTTGGCATGCTGTATGGAAATCGCCAAAGCCTCGAGGTCCCCAGATCCAGCAGCCTACATCTCGCACTTCCCAGTTCATCAGGTGGGAGCCTGGCAGATCCTCACAGACTGTGTGAGGCTCAGCAGGGCAGGAAAGGAGAATCCAGGCCTCCAGCACTGCAATCCCTGTTCTGCGTGGCTGGGTTTTCTTACGAGTGGGAATGCAGTGTTGGGCATCTTGACATGAGAACTCTGGTGATATGCTGCTGCCTGCAGCCATCTGTGAGCAGGTACAACTGAGAGCTGCCTCTCTTCCCTTGGCTCAAGCAGAGCCCAGCTGGGAGATCGCTGGCAGCTGGTGCAGGGTGAAAGCCAGGCCAGTGTCACCTCCTGCAGCCACAGGATCAGGACTGGAAATTGGCCCAGCAGGGCAGCACCTGGTTGTCTGGAGTGCTCTGAGTTGTGCTTTGGGGGCCTTTGCTCCAGTCCTGCTCCCTGGCTGAAGCCAAGCAGCTCTGCAGGAGCCAGTATGGGAGGTCTGGGACACTGAGGAAGGGCATGGGGACACAAGTGGTTGTCCCCCACCTTCAATGGCCTGTCACCATGCACCCTGTCCCTGCTCAGGTTCTACTCAGCTTCCTGAAGGCCCCTGTCCTGGCTTCCCTGGCTGCACAGGGACAAGGCTGATAGTGGCCATGGGTGAGAGGTGCTGCTCCTTTCTCTTATTAGGAGATGAAGTGGCCATGATTGAGTGGGGAGGGAAGCAGTTGTTCTGCCAGTGGTGATGGTCTGGAATATGCATGAGACAGTCAGGACTGATATTTTGATGACAACAAAAGGTAAAGAGAGAAGCTGGGGGTGTGTGGAGGGTGCAGCTAATGAAATATATATCAGCAAGAACTTCTTCTGGAGGGTACCAGAGTCTCATTCACCCTGAGTCATCAGTGCTCAGTTCATGGAGCCGTCGGGTCTTGGCGCTGCCTTTCTGCACTGCAGGGAGTGGGGAGAGGGTACAGGAGAAAGGGGGGGGGGGCGCCCTGCTTGGGGAATGTGACAGTCCTGGGGTATCTGTGGCTCCTTTTGACCAGGGAGAGCCTCAGCACAGGGGGGCACAGGGGGGCCAGGCAACACATCTGGGAGAAACATTACTGCCAGTGCAGTCTGGGGAGAACCAAGATCTTCATGCACCATCATTCAGGTCCTGTCTGTCTTCACCCAAGCTGCTCTTGGTTCCAGGAGGGCTGCAAGGGCAGCTGCTGTGGCAGACACTCACTGTGCCTCTGGTGCAGCTTTGGGAAATCTGGGTGGGAGCTGGTTTCTGTCAGAGGGATGTTTACATCTGCTGGCAGTGCAGCTGGCTGGAGCTGCAGAGCCAGCTGGGGCTTCCTGAGGGATCTTTGGCTTGGCCTGCCTTTTCCTGTCTCTGATCCCACTGCTGAAGTTGTTTTGACTGCTGGCTCTTGGGGCTGCTTTTAGCATCTCAGATGTATTTGGTGTTTTCCCCATTTTCTGGTTTTCAGTGTTTCCACAGAGCTCTGATGTCTTTGGAAACCCGCAGAGGTGGTGATGTGAGGTTTCTGATTTTAAACCTCACAGGTCACAGTAGCTAGGGATGGACTCGGGCAGGAAACCTGACCTGAAGGCAAATGGTCACTGCTAGGAGATGTGTATTGCTCTGAAGAGTAGGGGGGAAATAATGACCACCTGTGCCCAGGGTACCTGTCATGGGGAGGGGGCAGATGAACACGGCTCTGTCCACACACTAATTCCTTGTTTCCCCCATGCTCTTCCTGCAGGATGGTTCCTGCAATGGGCTGCAGCACTATGCAGCGCTTGGCCGGGACCTCAGCGGCGCTGCCTCTGTCAACCTGGTGCCCTGTGGGCTCCCTCAGGATGTCTACAGTGCAGTGGCTCAGCAGGTGAGGCACAGTGGGGACACACGGGGTCCTTTTGGACCTACCTTGGTGTGCACAGAGTGACTTCTGCTCCCTGGGAGCAAGGTGGGGATGAGTGTGCAGAGGGCTGGGGAGACGTGAGCTGGGCAGAGACAGGGACTCTGTCCCCAAGTAGGATCTGACTGGAGATCTATCTTCATAGAGGTGCCTGTGAGAAATTCCCTGGGATTTCCACTGTCCTAACTTGTCCTGAATGAAGCCTGGGAGAACTAGGCTGGAGAGGTGGAAGAGAGCAGAGTGTGTTCCTCATCCCTTGGTCACAGCTGGCTAGCCCATGGGTTATGAGATTTTTCTTCCTTGAGCTAAGTTGGAGGGAGTGGGTAGAGATTCAACCTTGGTCCTGCTACGAGTCTTTGGTTTCTTTGGCAAGATGTGATGTGAAATTTTTTCCCCTGGGAGAGTGCTGAGGGGCTCATTCAGCTGTCATTGGACCCCAGATCTCCTGTCTGGGTCTCAGCAGTTTTTCTCCAGGCAGCACCACACCAGAGAGCAGGAAGAGTTCATGTGGGTGCAGGATTTGCTCAGTTATCACTGGGGGACAGAGGCAGGAGAACCCAAGTTCTGAGCCGCAGTCAAGCTGTGTCCATGTCCCAGCTGGCACCGCCTGGTTGCCAAGGGACAGTGCTGAGGCAGCAGGGAAGGCTCTACAGGCATGGTCATCCATACTGGATCCTTTCAGCAGGTGCCTTCTGTTATCCAAGGTGCTGAAAAGGGGCTGCAGTGATTCTGATGGGAGCTTGAGCAAGGCAGTGCACAGCTGGGCAGGTCCCACAGGCCACTAGCCATGGAGGGGACTCGAGCCAGCGTGGCTCCTGGCAGCACTGACTCAGAGGCACTGTCCTCAGGTGGAGGAGTTTCGGAAGAAGGATGCTGAGCGGGGGTTGAAGATTGCCCAAGTGCTGCAGGGCTTCATCAGCCGCAAGGTGGTGAAGCAGACAGTGATGACAGTGGTGTACGGGGTCACTCGCTACGGCGGCCGCCTGCAGATAGAGAAACGCCTCAAGGAGATCGATGAGTTCCCTGAGGTAGCATTCCTGTGTGTTCTCCCCCCACCCTGGATCACTTTCCTCTGTCTTTGGCTGTCATTTTACATGACCCATGGCTCTGCCTCTGCTCTGTGCCAGGAGTACTTGTGGGAAGCATCTCATTATCTGGTGAAGCAGGTGTTCAACAGCATCAAGGAGATGTTCTCAGCGACTCGAGATATCCAGGTGAGGAGCCTGTTGCCCCTTACCTCCACTTCTTCCCTGGTACATTCATACATAGACAAGGGGATGTTCCCTGGGGAGAGGGAGATGATTCTCCTGGATCCTGGCTCAGAGAGCATCCTCCTGCCCCAACCCAGAGGTGTGGGATTGTGCCAAGCTCCCCAGTAAGCACTGGACTATCACAGTCTGTGGCAGGAGTGAGGGTGGCCTGGGAGGGAATGGGGTGTCCCAGCTCCACACTAACTCCAGCTGCTTCCTCCCCTCTTCTGTAGAACTGGCTGACGGAGAGCGCCAAGCTCATTGCCCAGTCGGGCCGGACAGTGGAGTGGGTCACACCTCTGGGGCTCCCCATCATCCAGCCCTACTATCGCTCCAGGTCCACTGTGGTGAGTGTCCAGTGTGAGGTCTCGTGGCACGCCCTCCCTGTGCCGTGGTGGGAGCAGGGAAAAGACAGCCAGGCTAGGGCCCGGCAGGTTGGCATCGCTGGTGGGTGAGCTTTCAGAGAAGTTAGGATCCCTGTGTACAGGCACATCCTCCAGCCTCATGGCTCCCTGCAGAGCCTGGAGTGTGTGGGTGGGCTGGTGAGGAAGCTCTGCAGCTCAGTCCCACTCAGGCAGCTGGGGCACGGGCCGTTCCCCGCTCCCCGCTCTGAGAGCCTCCTCAGGGCTCTTGTGACTCAGTCTAGCTGCTGTCACCTCCCACATGCTGCTGTGCTGACTCACAGCCCCCCAGCCCGGCTCCAGCAGCCCTTCTCGTGCCAATGCACCCTGCGAGGGCAAAGAGGTTCAGATGCCTGCCAGCACCCTCAGGAGGAGAGCTGCTGGCCAAGGTGTCACTGGGCAGTGGCAGCTGCTGTGGTGCTGGGACACCCTGGAAAAGCACAGGCCCCTCTGCAGAAGAGTGGGGCAGTGCCCAGCCCCCCGTGCTGCCAGGCAGTGCAGGGTGACAGGTCCCCTCTTTCCCCACAGCTGAATTGTGGCATGCAGCGCTTGAGTGTGAGAAACTCTAACAGCAACCAGTAAGTACAAAACCATGGTCTGCACTGCACCCCTGCTGATCCCAGCCTGTGCTCTGGGCACCAGGCCTTCCTATCAGGGGAGCTGTCAAGGTGTGCCAGAGTTCCTGTTATTCCCCCTGAGCTACAGGAAGCTGGACAGAGCAACAAGGCCTTGGGGCCCTCCAGGGCAGCCCCCTCACCCCCAGGCTGGGGTGGCACTGCCTCTGTGCCAGTGCTGTCATCTTTGGCCCTGAAATGCCCCAGCTCCTCTGTGCCCCACTTTGTGCTGCAGGAAACCTGATACTGTGAAGCAGAAGAATGCCTTTCCCCCCAACTTCATCCACTCTCTGGACTCTACACACATGATGCTTACAGCACTGCACTGCCTCAGGTAGGCAGGGGGCAGCTGGGCTCTCATCTGGCTCAGGACTGTCCTGGGAGAACATTGTTGGGGCAAGGCACCATGTGGGACTGAGGAGTCCCTGGTGGATGGGCATTTGGCCTTCCTGGCAGAGTAGGAAAGGAGGCAACAGGATAGGGAGATCCTGGGATTGGCCACCTCCCTCTGAAGAGCTGCTGTGCAGGGAGTCCCCCTCTTGTATGGTCCCTGCTCCTGTCCCAGGCAGAGGTTCTACGTGGGGTGGGTCTGTCACTCAGAGGGGTCTCAGCACTGCTCCATGGCACCTTTGCCTCCTCCCAGGAAGGGCCTGACCTTTGTCTCAGTCCACGATTGCTACTGGACTCACGCGCTCACCGTGGATGTCATGAACCAGGTAAAAGTGTCCTCCTGGCTCCCTTGTGAGCCAGATCTTGCTGATGTGTGCTCTGGGCCCATGCCAGGCCTCGCCTCCCCTGGGCTTTGCTCCATAGGCTGATAGATTCACCCGGGTGAGGTGAACCTAGGATGTTTGCTGGTAGTTGCAGCTGATTTCCTGGTGTCTCATCTCCTCCCTCTCTGCAGGGAGCAGAGAGGAGAATCTTTGTGGAGGAGAATCTGTGGAAACAGGCACTAAACACAGACCTGGCAGAGCTGGTGCCCCTGCCCTGCCCTTGGTCTTTCCCAGGGGCTATTGTGCTTATGAGGGTCAACTTCTGCTTCACACCTCCCCAGGCTGATTCCCTTCACCCTTGTCTGGCAGCCTTCCTTTTCCACTGCTGCTGCTTTCCCTGCCCTTCACCTCTGACCTGTCACTGGGGGAAGGAGGGGAAACACCTGCTAAGCTGGTTGTCTGCCTGGGTCAGGTCTGTCGGCAGCAGTTCGTCGCTCTGCACAGCGAGAAGATTCTGCAGGATCTGTCTGAGTTCATGCTGGAGAAGTATTGCAGGTATTCCTGACTTGTTGGTTTTTTCCCCCCCTACTTCCCAGAGGTCATGTCCAGGTGCTCACAGGTTGTGTCACCTGTCTTGGGGTTGCTGTGGGGGGAAATTGTCCTAACTTTTTGCCTGACACTCAAATCACCTTCAACAGCTGGGTGAAAACCAAGGGCTCTGCATGCTCTTCCTGCAGAACCAGGGAAAGGTTTGGCAGCCTTAGGGCCTGCCCTGGGCTGCTGGGGCTGGGCTCCTGCTCTCACTCTAGGGTGCATAGTCTGTTTTGGAAGAGCTGAATCCTGTTGTCAGGGGCTGCACTAGGGAGCAGAGGAGAGTGTGCCTGGTTCTGGATAACCCATGTTTATTTGCTTCCTTCTAGTTCATCCAGCTCCAGCACAGAGCCCATAGCCCATTGGCAGAAGAGACTGATGGAACAGCTGTCTAATGTCCCCAGGACAGGTAGGAGCATGGGACAGGAACATGTAGGGCTCAGGAGCGTTTTGGAGACAAGGGGAATGAGATGGAGTGGCCTTTAAAACTAAGAGAAGAAAAAAGCCAGAGCTTTTGGAAAAGGATTCAGGATCAGCTTTCCCTTCCTATGCTGAACTGCAGAGCCATGAGGCAGAGCAGTCCAGCATGTCCACATTCCCCTGTATCATTCTTGTGAGTGGTCCCTGCCATCCTCGCTGAGTCCCTGGGATTTTCCCCAGGCTGACCCAGCTTTTCCCATCCTGCTCCTGTTCCACTCCCATCTGTTTCCAACCATAAGCATTTGCTCAGAGATGGGAGTGAGGGACTCAGCATGGTAATTGCCAGGATCTAGATGATATACATGCAATGGGATTAAGGCAATTAGTTTAACTCCTCCTAATCCCTCAGCCCTGTGTCTGCCAGGCCATCTGGCTCTGCCTGACCTCTGTGTGGAGTGGCCCAGCACTCCGTGGGCAGCACAGTCTAGGGGCAGGGATCCTTTGTACAGCGACACCACTTCTCTCCCCCTATCCATTCCCACCTTGCTCTCCTCTGACCTCTCCTTTGCTCCCCTCAGGTGAATTCAACCTGAAGCAAGTGATGGATTCCACGTATTTCTTCAGCTGAGCCCTGACAACCCACAGCACCCTGGGATACCGTTGGACCTCCAGCCATGGTGGGCACTGGGCCACAATGCTCTTCTGTCCCACATCTGATGAGGGAGGAGTTGTAGCTTCCAGGCCAGCGAGAGCCCTGCCTCATGCTGAGGTGCTGGGGCAAACTGAGACTCTGCTGGAGCAGCTGGTGGGGGACAGGGGCTCTGCACTACTTGCTGTCACTGCCTGTCCCAGCACAGGGAGAGGGCACCAAGCCCTGCAGAGGGCTGCAGCTCTGGGCTGGGGGCAAAGGGGTGGCAGGAGACAGGGTGGCTCCCCTCAGCCCTCACCCCAGTGCTGTGAGCACTCCTTTGCCTGGCTGTTGCCTGTCCTGGGGTGCTCTCCCTCTCCTCTCTGCCAAGCAAGGCTCAGACTTGGAGGGACAGGCAACTACACTGGCCACAGCAGGAGCCCCAGCTCTGTTCTTGGCCACAGGGAAGGTGCTGCTCTGTGCTCTGCTTCAGCTCTGGGCACTGTCCTCACTCTGTAGTGCAGCCTCTGCAACTCTTGACTCTCATTTCCAGGGATGGGTTTTGCTGCTGCTCCCTGGGGCTCGGGCAGGGAAAACCACTAACTTGCGGGTCAAATATGTATAATACTGTAAATAAAATGTTTTTTGAAATACAAGATGTGACCTGTGTCCTCCTTGAAACCTTTGCCTGGAGCCTGTGAGATTCCTGGGCTCTTGCCTTACCTTACCAGGGGCACAGGGAGTTGGGATTGCTCCCACCCTGGCCCTGTTCTGCTGAGTGGTTGGGCTTTGGTTCGTCACCGGGGTGTCACATTCTGAAAATGCTTTTGTAGCAGAAGCATGGAATTATGCCAGTACAGCTACAGTGGGAACTGGACTCTCTTTTCCAGCCAGGAGCCTCCAAGTCTCACTGGACTGTGACTTCCCAGACCTCCTCTCCCCTGGGCTGGTGCTGGAGATGGTTGGCATCTTACAACTGGAGCTGTGCTTGGCCCAGTTCTCTGCTGTGCCCTATAACCACAGGCTCACAGTCAGCCTGCACCCAGCTTCTTCCTGGCTGCTGCTGGAGCAAGAGGAAAGCTGCTGGCAGAGGCTTTTCACCTTGTGGCTTTCCTGGCAAGGGAGGCAGTTCTTCAAAGGACAAAGCTGCATCCCACAGTCTGAGCTGGGGCTGTGCCCAATATTTCAGCTCCCGGGGCCGGGCACGAGGAGCAGGAGGCGCAGCAGGGAGGGACGGTGGCGAAGAAGCAGAGCCGGAGTCGTGCATAGCTCTGTCAGCTGCTGACGTTTATTGCACAGGATGGGCTGGATGGGAAGGTGGATGCTTGGAGTGGGGCCCTGTCCCTCCGGCTGCTCGGCCGCAGGGTGCCGGGGCTGGCACGGGCCCCGCGCTCGCGGTACATTCAATGTGGAAGGCTCCAGAGTGCGAGGCAGCGAGGCACACGTGCACACACACACACACACCTGCACGCACACCCACACGCGCACACACAACACACGCACAGGCACCTGGAACACTGGGGAGGTGCCTGTCCCAGCCCCAGGGCTTGGGCTCCAGCTGCTGCCTCTGTCCTAGCGCTGCCTATGGGGACATGGGGCCGTGCTCACCCCCAGCCCCGGAGTGGGGGACAGTGTGTTCGTGGGTGCTTACAAGCCTCAGGGCGACCATCCCTCAGACCCTTCCCAACTTACCTCCAGTCCTGGACCATCGCCCCTTGCCTTGGGTCTGTGAGAGGGGCGCAGGGACACGCACGGCGCCGGGGCTGCGCCAACAGCCCCGGAGAGGTGTCCTGCGGGTCACACACAGGGATGTGTTCAGGTCATAGATATCATACACAGAGTTGGTCATGGCGAGGATGCAGCTGTGGCTTCTATGGGCAGCCGGGGAGGCCAGGGGGCAGCGGGGCTACGCCGCGGGGAGCGGGCGATGGGGTCAGACTTTGGTCGGAGACGACACACCCGGGGGCTCAGCCCAGTGACCCCGCGGTGGGGAGAGGGCACAGCAGCCCCAGGCCCACCCTCGGCAACTGCCCCGCTGTGCAGCGGTGGCAGGGGGGACCGGGGAGCAGGGCTGGCACCGCGGCGGGGGACGGCAGCCGATGGTGCGGCCGTGGCCCTCACCCAGCGGCGCAGGGTGGACACGAGGTGAGATGGGACTCCCTGCCGCCGCCCCTCCCCGTGCCTGGCGCGGAGGTCACAAGTTGGAAGACAGCCTGGACTTGGCCGGGTCCGTGTCGGGCGTGCTGGACGCCGAATCCTTGCGGGCCGCCGCCGAGTCCTGAGGCAGGGCGGGCGGCGGTGTCAGCCCCGAGCCTGTGGGCGCCGGGTGGGCCGGGGCCCCCCGCGAGGGTGCCTGGCCCCGCAGCCCGGCCGGAGGACCAGGGCCCGGCGAGGCGGCGGCCTGGCCCCCTCCGATGGAGGTGCTGGACTCGCGGGCGGAGGCCGGGGGGCTCTGGGTGCTGCCGGCCGCCAGCCCGTGGGGCAGCGAGGGCTGCGAGGCCGAGAGGGGCCGCGAATCCTGGCTGAGGCTGCTGGTGTGCAGCGCCTGTGTGCTCTTGTGGGCGGCCAGGCGCTGGGGCGAGCTGGGCACTGGCTGCTGGCCGAGGGACAGCTGGGAGCCCAGCGGCCCTGGGGCACCTGCGTAGGCGAACGTCCGGCTGGCCAGCGGGCTTTGGGATGGGGGGCTGGCCGCGGCCGCGGCGAAGGCGCTGGTGGAGGCGGGCAGGGCCGCGGGCTGCGCCGGGTCCTGCGAGGGCGAGGGGTTGGCGTGGGGCACCGGGGGCTGCGGCTGCGGCTGCGGCGGGGGGCTCTGCTGCAGCAGGACGGGGGACACGGCGAAAGGGCTGGGCACGGCCTGGGCGTACTGCAAGCGGCGCATCATGCGGGGCGAGCCCAGCGCCATGGAGCCCACCAGCGGGCTGGCCATCTGCGGGCAGAAGCTCATGGCGACGGCTTGCTGGAGGGTGGCGATGGCAGAGGTGACCTGGGGCTGGACGGGGCTGTACATGGCCGTGTGCTGCTGCAGCTCCGCCTGCTGCACCATCTCCCGGTCGTATTTGACGATCTCCTGGATGATCTCGTTCTCCTGGTTGTTGAAGACACCTGAGTTGAGGTCATGCTGCACTTTGTGGAGCAGGATTGAGTTCTTCTTCCCTACAGGGAGAAGGCCGGGAGAGGAAGCACCGTGAGACCCTGTACTGGGGCTATGCAGGGCTCCCATGGGAACCACAGCTGCCCCCTTTGCCAAGACACCGCCTCTCGTCCTTCAGGCCCCCTCTGTGTCCTACCGATGCGGTCGAGACGGTCGATGGCCACAGTCTCAAAGGCCCGTCTCATCATGGGGTACTCCTCCAGCACCTCGTTGAAGTTGTCCACTGAGAGTGAGTAGAGGCGGCAGTAGGTATCTGCACGGACACTGGCCGTGCGCCGGCCACGGGTCAGCAAGCAGATCTCTGGGGGAGAAACGCCAGGGTCAAGGTCACAACACCTCCATCAAGGACAAAACAGGGCAGGCCAGGAGCAGGTTGTGAGAACCACCAGCTGTCCCAGTGCCTCTCACAGACCCCGAGAGGCTCAGTCCTGCCAGTGCTCACCCCCAAAGTAGGAACCGTCAGAGAGTTTCATCTCTTTGTTGCCCTTGGTGAGGATGCTGACCACCCCGTGCTGGATGAAGTACATCTTCTTGCCGATGGTGCCCTCTCGGATAATGTAGTCACCCGGCTGGAACACCTCAAACTTCAGCTTGGTGAGCATCGCCGTGACAAAGTTGGGGTCGGCGTTGGCAAAGAGCGGCATCGAGGCCACCAGCTTGCGGCAGTTGAAGTTCACAATTTCCTATGGGGAGGTGGGTGAGCCCAAGAAACTGGGACCTGCTTCCCCAGGGATGCACTCCCCACCTCAGACAGTCTCATGGACACCCTGGCATGCAGATTGTGCATGGACACATTCCCATGCAGAGCTGCAAAGCTGCAGCAAGAGGTGTTTGACCCCAACCATGTGCATGGCAGGAGCTGGTGGGACCCACAGAAAGGAGGAGGGGATCCCTTCCCCTGGCAAGGGAGGGTAATCCCCGTCCTCACAGCAGCATCCTCCTCCCAGCTCTCCAGCTCTCACCTCACGGAGGGGCTCGTTGAGCTCCCCCAGGATGCTGTCTTCATCAAACATCTTGCCCTGGTACCGATGCTCGTAGTAGTCGTGGATCTTCTGGCGGAAGTCAGCAGGCAGCTTGTGGAAGGACATGTACTGCTCCACCTGCTTGTACTGTAGGGATAGGTGGTGTCAGCTGGAACCCTCCACCCACATCCCCACTCCACGGGACTGGTCCCACTCCATCACCCCACTCCTGCCCCTGACCAGCAACCCTCACCCTATGTGGCTGCAGCTCCAATAGGGAAAAAACTGTGGGCCCGATCCAGCACATTCCTACCTTCTCCTGGTACTGGCGCCGGGAGGAATCCAGAGACTGGATGAGGGCAGTGGCATGGCCGATGAACATGGCGTAGCAGGTGGCCCCCACGATCATGCTCAGCATGGTCAGCCAGATGTCCGTCATGCTCTCGGGCGCCTGCTTCCCGTAGCCGATGCAGAGCATGTGGCTCATGGACTTGAAGAGGGCGAAGGAGTACAGCTCACTCCAGGAGTCATTCTGCAGTGACAGGGACAACAGCTCAGCCATGCACATGTGTGTGTGTGTTTGTGTGTGTGTGTGTGTGAGCATTGCTCGAGGGCACAGCACCCTGGCTCATGCCTGGCCACAGTCCCAGTTCTCTCCCAGCAGTAGGAATTTGTTGAAAAGCAAACTTTTCAAACTTTCCAAACTCCCCCGGTGAAACAGGCAGGGAAGGAGAAGGGTGAGACAGGCAGGAGAGGAAGAGGAAGCCAGGCAAAACAAAGCAGAGATGGAAATTTGATGAAACAGGATGAGACAGACAGGAGGAAAGGGCCATTTGCAGGGGGCTGCAAGGCCGAGAGGGAGCAATTAGAAACAGGGGCCATTATTTATTAATAGCAGCTTTGTGGCTAATGAGCAGGAGAAGGCGGCAGGGGATGGGGCCAAGAGCCCCATGTCAGCATATTCCTCCTGCCCAGATCAATCCACTGCTCCAGGTCCTGTGAGACCTCACCAGGGCAATGGCAGCATCCAGGGCCGGGTGCTCTGTGCACAGTGGGGCACCACAGCCCCACAGCACGGGGGGTGGCATCTCCTGGGGCTGGAGGATGGAGGACAAATGACATGGGGATGGGTGGGAGCCCCGGGGAGCAGGCAGGAGCACGGTGTGGGGCAGACAAAACTCACCACCATCCCATTGATGGAGACCCAGCAGTTCTGGGGGAAATCCTGCAGCATGGGCACCAGGAACTGGAGGCAGCCATCCCAGTGGCACAGCAGCAGCATCATCCCGATGAGGTTGATGATCCTCATCACAGCGCTGGCCAGGTCATAGGTCATGTGGAAGATCTGTGGGTGGGCGGAATGGTAGGAGGTGAGCCTGGGGACTGTCCAGCCCTGCTCAGGGCATCAACCTGCATGGCCTTAGTTGGAAGAGGTTCCCATGGCTGGCCTGGCTCTGGCCTCGTGGTGGCTGTGCTCCACCTGCCTATTTATAGCCAGTGGGTGCTGCCACGCTGCTACCCGGGAAGCGCTAATGGCGGCGAGCCTTGATGAGGATCAGGGAGACACAAATAGTCTCGGCACTGAGGAGGGAGCGGGGCAGCTCCCAAGGCACTGAGTGCAGGGTTTGGGCCAGAGCCATGCAGCAAAGCTGAGCATGTCCCTTCAAAGCTGGGGACCTGATAGGGCTGGGGGTCCTGGTGTCCTCCCCAGTGCTCCCCAAGCTCCTGGTGGGGTAGGGAGCCAGAGGGGAGAGAGGCAGGAGGCACTGAGCTGAGCAGGGGGACAGGGTCCTACTGGCACCCGTGGTGGGTGCTATATCACAGCTCAGGGATGCCCCAGACCCTCCAGGGTGGGTCACAGCCACCACCAGCCTCACACACAGCCCCACAGATCCTCTCCACCCTGCCAGTTTGTCAGGGAACCACTGTACTCGCAGGGCCCTTCCAGCTGCCACTCTCTCCAGCCATCCAGCAGCTGCCAGAGGGTCCCACAGCAGGTCCTCACCTCCTCCCACTGGTGGATGTAGCGGATGAGCCGGGAGAGGCGCAGGAGGCGCAGGAGGCTGAGGATCTTGGTGAATCGGACGATGCGGAGGGCACGGGCTGTCTTATAGACCTCTGAGTCTATGCCCTTCTCCACAATAAGGAAAACGTAGTCCACAGGGATGGAGGAAACAAAGTCCACCACAAACCAGGTCTTGAGGTACTTCTTCTTGATCTTCTCGGGGTCCAGGATGATTTCTGTGTTGTCCTCAATGACAATCCCTGTCCGGAAGTTCAGCACCAGGTCCATCAGGAAGAAGGTGTCAGAGACCACGTTGAACACGATCCAGGGGGCCGTGGTCTCCTCCTTGAAGAAGGTGATGCCCACAGGAATGATGATCAGGTTGCCAACCATGAAGAGCAGCATCGTGAAGTCCCAGTAAAATCTGGGGAGCGAGAAGATACTGGAGGATGTCACCAGCGCCCCAGAGCCCCCCTCACACCAAGGGGACCCAGCCACCATGTCCTGCCCTAAGGGACCTGCGCCACTGGGCTACTGTCACTCTAATGCCACCTCAGCCACAGCAACCCCTTCATCTCCCCAGACACCGCATTCTGCTCTCCACTCTCCAAACTGCCCCCGGGGTGATCCTGCAGCCAGCAGAGCCCCTGGTTGAAGCAGATGAAGGGGCTGAGGGCTTCTGCTGGTCTGATTTGGAAGTGGCGGCAGGTCCGGCGGGGGCGGGGGGGGGGTGAATGATGGCACCAAGCACCGGCAGGGAAGACACTCCAGCTGAGCTGCCCGGGGGCATCCCGTGGGCTGGGAACCACCAAAACGATCGGCAGTGCTCAAGGTCGCGGGTGGAGTCAGCATCCGAGAGCCCCGGGAGCAGCGCCCGCTTTCTGCACTCCCAGAGTGGGGACCCAAAGACAGGGGACAGTCCCCAGGGACAGCCCCGGTCGCAGTTTGGGGATGCCAGGGTGGGGTCTGCGCGGCGGAAGGAGCCGCCCCGGCTCCGGTGCAGCGGAGCACGTACGGCTGCAGCTGGCGGCGGCGGCAGCGCCCGCAGCCCCGGCCAGACGCGCGGGCAGTGCGGGGGTGGGCGCCTCCCCTCCGCCCGCTGCTCCCTCCTGCCTCACCCCATCCTTCTCCCCTTTCTCCTCGTCCCCTCGCCACCGATGACCTTTCTGAGCACCTGCAAGGTCACAACAGCTCTGTCACGGCAGGATGATGGGGACGCCACCTCGGCCCTGCCTCGCCTGGTCGGGGGGCAGGAGTGAAGGGGGGGGTTCCTCCTCAGTGCCACCTCCACGGACACGCGGGACCCTCGCCCACGCATCCTACTCAGCCCACCCTGAGAGCAGCAGGGTGATGGGCTGGGGGGTGCCATGGCCACGCTGTGCCCTGGGACACGGGGGGATGAGGAGGAGATGCACACAGGAAGGGGTGATGGGCCAGGCCCGTCCGTTTCCCATCCCCCCCCCACTCCCCGCTGCGCAGACTAGCGCAGGACCAGAAGGAGCTGAGCATCCCAGCTCCTGACCTTTCTCCAATGACACCTTCCTCATGTGAGACATTGCCGTGGCAACCGTGAGTGATGTCACTGCTGCAAAACGATGACTTCACACCAGGGCGGTCCCCAGGGTACCCTCGGCAGAGGAGCTGTGCTTCCCCTGCACCCCTACACCGAGCTCTGGCTGTGGCACCAAACAGGCCCAGCTGGACCCCTGGGCTCCCACGCATGGCTCGACCTCCCAGGGATGCCAAAGTCAGCGGAGCTGCTGCGGGGCCGGATCTGTCCCTAAACCCCCTGACAGCCCCTGCTCAGACAGACCCTGCTGTGCTGCGTGGGTCCCACAGGGGCATTAGCCATGCAAAGCTGTGAAGAACAAAGATTAAATAACCACGCCAGCTGGGCAAAACTCCCCTCTGGCTCCAATCCCTTTGCAATCTGGCTGAGCCAGGGCAGAATTCGGCCTGTGGAGAAAGATAAACTGCTGCTGATCCCCCGTTGCACACAACTGACCCTGTGCGATCGCTCCGGGGACCAGCGTGCGATGCAAATGCTTTCTTCCTCACAAGGTTCATGTGCATAGAAAAAATATCCAATTCAGGCTACTAAAAATATCTGAAAACAAATTAATCAGGATCCTCGACACCCCTCCCTCGCTTCTGACCCAATTGTATGACAGTGATGGTAACAGGAGATGCCCAAAGCCCCTGCGAGAGGCAGCTGCCACCTTCCTGCTCCATCAACCACCCAAAGCCTGGCACAGTGGTGCTGGTCTGAGATCCTGGGCAAGATAAGAGTAGGATCCAAGCCCTAGAGGGGGGTCATGGCCATGATATGCCAGAGTGGTCCCTGCTTAACTCTACTGGCAACACTCAGAGCTCCAGGGACTGGCAGGGATGATCCAACCAGTCCCGCCTGTGCTGATGCCATGGGACAGACACCCTGTTGGACAGAGCTCCTTTAGACCCTCCTCTGCCCCTGAGCTCTGTGCCCTTTGGCTCTGATGGGGCCCAGATGCAAACCAGGCTGCCTGGTGGGTAGGAGCAGCACGGAATCAGTCAAAGATCAGTGTGGGATTGGAGCAGGATTGGGGCAGAATTGGCACTTTGCAAACTCACACTAAATACTGATATTCTAAAAATGAGATTGCTGTGAGAAGTGGGCTGTGGAGCCAATGGCAGAAGTTTGCCCAAGCTGATGAGCAGCAGTGGCCAACGCACCATCTGTAGCCCCAGATCCCAGTACAGCCAGTTGTGATGAATGACTGGTGCCCTCTCCCCTGGTGCCTTTTACCCCCGGGGGTTCCTGGGGAAGGGGGTAAAAGGCTTTGCGAACTGCTCAAGGACCCAAACCTTCAGCATCCCCCAAGTCGGTCACAGCCTGTCCTCCCCCTGAGCCGTGGCTTTCAGCGACCGACGCTGCAGAGGGAGGGGCCCAGCTCCTCAACACCCTCACCACAGGGAATGGGAACACCAGCACTGGCACCAGAGCTGCCACACACACCGGGAGCATCAGCAGCTGGAGAGCCCAGTCCCTCTGCTCAGGAACCTCTATAGTGGCACCATCCAGGCAGAGGGAAAGCCCCTGAAAGCATTTAAACCTGGGTGAGGAAGGCTCCAGCCAAGCAACACCAGGGGTGTGCCCTGGAAGCATCTTTGCCCCGATTCACATGCAGGAATGGTTCTTGCAACAGAAAATCATCATCATGAGAAGCTCCTGCTGGGTTCCAACTCCAGTCCCAGCCCAGCCTTGTGGAAGGCTGGAGTAACCCTTGGTGGTCACAGGGTGATGGGCACTGCCACCACCTCCAAACCACCAGCTACAGCTCCCAAAGCGATGCCCCAGGGCTGGTGCAGAACCCCCAAAAGAAGCCATAAAGGAATTGGTGCTGGCTTGGCTGTTCCTCCAGAGACCAGAAGTGGCGAAGTCAGTGACAATCATTGCCCAGCACCAAAAAGGAGGTGGCCCTGCTCCAGCACACACTTACAAGGTCTCTTTGATCAGATTTGCAGCTCAGGATCTCACCAGCCGCCCTGATTGCTTCCTTGTCATTCAATATTTATGTAAATAGCAACTTTGGTTCCTGGAGCAAATCTGTCCTGAATTGTGTGTGAACGATGGCAGCACCATGGCTGTGAGAAGCCAGGATTGCTAAATGATGCCGATTATGAAATGATGTCACAGATGCAGATGGGTAATGATTTTCTCTTAAGATGGGAAATAGGTTTTGCAGGGCAGACGCGACCAGGTCACACTCCATTATCATTACTGGATAAATGCTTTTTTGATTATTTCAAGGCAGGACAACATGGGAGGGATGCACTCGTGTCCCCAGTGTGCACAGGCAGAGTGGGTTCCTCAGCCCAGCCTCGCGTGGGCTGATCCTGTTCCTGTGCACAGTTGTGGAGCTGGAGGATGCCATGGCTCTGCCTGCAGCTCCTCCCCACTGGGCAGGGAACTCTCCTACGCCACTTCCAGCATCAAAACACAGGCAGCCACTCTGCCCCAATGGGTTTCAAGTCTCCATAGCGGTTCCAGAAGGATGAAGCCCATGCAGGGCAGGACAGCCAGGGTGACTCCCCAAGGTCACTCCAAGACTCACCTGCCCACTGCAAGCGCCACTCCAGGGAGTGATGCTGCTGAACTCTGGGGAATCCTCTGAGGCCTCAAGCCCACTGCAGGCTCACCAGAGGGAGATCCCCGCTCTTGGCAGCACTGTGGGGTCTGCCACCAGTGCCATGGCTCTGCCAGCTCAGAGAAGCAGGGCAGGCTCTGCCCAGGTGCATGCATGGGGGTCACCCAACTCCCAGCCTCTCCCAACATCCCAGACCTACTGAGGGTGAAGAGGAGCACAGGGACTGAGGAGGGGCCAAGTCCTCCCACTCAGCAGTCCCAGGATCCACCTGGCACTACCACCTCTGCTCTGTCATGGCAGGGACAGTGGAGTTCTCTCTGCCACAGGACTGGCAATGGTCGGGTGGTGTGGCCACTTCTCAACCCAAATCTGCAGCAGAACCCAGTGCCCAGGCAGTGGGATGAAGAGCAGGCTCCACTGGGTTCCCATGGCAGATTCCCATGGTGAAAGGGCTCAAAACCCTGTGCAGGATGTCGACCCTGAGGGGAGGCCAAAGGCCCCTCTAACTGCTCCTCCGGAAGATGCCAGAGCAGCCCAGGAGCAGCACACAAGGGTGAAAGCAAGAGGTGAAGGTGCTCGTCCCTGCCCTGAGCCCATGGCCACCTCCACATGCCTCAGGGAGCATCACCCCACAGGGACCCATCAGTGTCAGCAGTGAAGAAAACCTGAGATCTGTCTCGGGGGATCCCCCACTCAGGCCCCCAGCAAACCCTTCCTTGAGCCACCCCAAACCTCTCACCTGCACAGCAGCACAATGACTTGGGGCCGAGTCCCTCGACCCCCCAAACCCTGGTCAAAGGCTCCTCCAGTCCCTTTGAGGTCTCTGGACCAGGGTCCTCTCAGTGCTGGCTCACCAGCAATGCTAGCACGGTCTCGGCATCCCCATCCCTGCAAGATGCCATGCTGCCTGCCCCAGACAGCGCAGCCATCCCTCCCGGTAGCTTTCACACGACTCGGGAAGCATTTGCCACTCTGGAGCTTGCCAGGGCTCAGGGGATAGGAATGAGATGGAGCTGCACAGCCTTTCTCCCTGGTTTGTCAATCCTCGTCTGTCAGACAGACAGGCTGGATCTCGGGGACTCGAGTCCTCTCAGGAGCGAGAAGAATCCCCCTCAAACCGGCTGAACCCCCGGGACAGAATCAGGCCTCCTTGGGGGAGGGGTTGGCCTTCACAACGCAAAGCACGGCCCCCTCCCCAGCCCTGGCCTGCCCAGGGAGGGGGACACGGAACCCCAGGGAGTTCCGGGGACAGAGCCAAGGCCCGGTGGGGCTCAGGAGGGCCAAGCCAGGCCAAACGTGCCGAGGCCCCGGGAAGGACAAGAGGACGAGGGGATGCCCTTGCCCAGGCACAGCGAGGGCTCCCGGCATCCCCGGAGCGGCGGGTGCCGCGCTGGGGAGGGGGATGCCTGCCTCGTCCCCTCCCGCGCCCGGAGGAAGCTCAAGGTGCCCTCGGCCCGGCCGCACCGGCGGCCCCGCTCCCCGGCCCGATGCCCGGTCCCGAGGGATGAGAGATGCGGGATGCGGCCGAACCCCGCGGGTACCCCCCGCACCTGAAGTCGCTGTAGGGATGGATGATCCAAGCCCCCGCCGACTTGACGCGCTCCTGCTCCCGCTCCACCGCCTTCTGCGAGCCGAACATCCGCAGCGAGAACTTGTTGACGCCGGGCTGGAGCATCGCCCCGAACTGCCGCTGCATGAAGCTGGCCTGGCTCCCGCGGACCTCCTCGGCCGCATCCTCGCTCGTCCCCTCCTCGGCCGCCTTGGCCCCACCGGGGGATGCGCCGCCGCCGCCGCAGGAGAAGGAGACCTTGGGCTCGCGGGGCGGCTCCGGGCCGGGGCTGCGCGGCGGTTCCCCGCGACGGCACTCGCCGTTCGGGGACCCCTTTCCTCCGCGGCCCCGCGCCCGCCCCGCCGTCGCCGCCGCCCCGCCGCGCTTGGCCCCATCGGCCGCCTCCTCCTCGGCCGCTGCCTCCCCGCCCGCCGCGCCGCGGCCCGCCCGCATCCTGCCGCCGCTGCCGCCGCCGAGGCCACCGGCGGCCGAGTGGCGCCCGCCGCCGCGGCGGGGGCGGGCCGGGGCGGGCCGGGGGCGGGCGGTGGGGCTGGGCGGCTCCGCAGCTCCCCCCGCCGGCATAGCCCTTGTCGGTGGGACCGGCTACCGGGACCGGCCACCGGGACGGGCCATCCACCTTCCGGCCCGATGTCCCCCGATTCCGGCGGTGCAGTGCCCGGTGCGGTGTGCTGCGGAGCCGGCTGCTCTCCCCGCGGGGCTCCGCTGCCGCCGGCCCATCCGACTCGCCGCGGAGGGAGCAGAGCACTGCCTACCCCCGGGTCAGGGATGGAAACCCCCCCCCATCACCGCGCCAGGAGAGTTTTGCTCTCCCACCACCCTAAGGACCCATCGCTCCAGCGCTGAGCCCCCTCTGAACCCAGCTGGTGTCAGGAGGAATCCCCCGAGGTGTACCCGGGGATGGAGACACCCAGACCGGCGCCCCAGGACAGCGCCAGCACCCGAAGTTGGATACCGGATACCCGCCAAAGGAGCTGATGTTGTAGAAGAACGGGACATCGGGACCGGCGCCTCTTACCCTCTGTCACGGGAACGAACTCGTCCGGCTGCGGCTCCCCCGGGCTTCGAGGTGTCGGGGATCGCCGGAGAGAGCAGCCGGACACGGGGCCGGAGCTGCCCCGGCCCGAGCGAGCCCCGTCGGGTCACGGAGCCGCGTGGGCAGCGCGGCCGCGGCGGTGGCACCACCTGGTGCCACGGGACAGAACCGCACCGGAGCCACCGCAACAACAGCCACGGGTCCTGCACTCAGCCCCAGGGCAGCAGACACCCCGAAAGTCTCGCTGCCGACCACAGCGGCCTCATTCTGCAGCTTCACGTCCCAGGCTTGGCACGGCTGCCCCAAAGAGCAGCCAATTTCTCCAAACCATTCCTGGGGCAGAGCACTACTGCCTCTCAGCTGCCCCCAGCCCATGGAGACACTGATTCATTTAACCTGAGCAGGAGGCTGGAGATGCCAAAACCATGAAGTGAAGCAGCAGCTCAGGACTCACCCCGAGGAGGTGGGAAGCAGAGGCTGAGCAGGGTCCCTGCAGAGCTCAGAGCACTTGCTCTGTCTCTACACCACGATGGGGCACCACACCAGGGCCCGTTTGTGCATCCCTGGGCCGTGGCAGGGCTGTGCCACAGCTCACCAGGGCACCTGCACCACGGCCCAGAGCAGCACAAGGCCAGCTTCAGCCCCTGCCCGGCTCCCGGGGATGTTGTCTCTTGTCCCAGCCAAACAAAAGGCACAAGTGCTGCTTTGTGCTGCAGCCCAGAGCGGGGTCAGACAGGACCCATAATCCTCATAAATGAAATTAAACCATGCACTGATTTTGCACCAGGATGGCGCAAGGCTGGGGCTGTGAAAGCCTTGCATAACCCATTCACACGGCACAGAGCCATGCTGCACTCACTGTGATGGCACAGCCACCAGACCTGCCACCACCTCTCTGAGCACAGGGTGGCCACTACAGCCAGACTCCCCCTTCATCCCATCCACAGCAGGGACGAGATTCTGGCTACAGAGCAAGGCCATGGTTCAATCATGTACCCAGAAAGAAGCAGGCAAGGGCACCTCAGGCCAGCTAGGAGCACAGAGTTGCTTCTCTTCAGCCTAGGGGCAGGAATGCTGGGCAGAAGCCCCCTGAGCCCCAGGGCTGCCAGCAGAGAAGGGACTCCCCACCAGATCCTGTCCTGAGCCCATGGCCCTGCTCTGTACACACCCTTTGCTCTCTCCAACCATAAAGGGAAGGAAAACAAACAAAAATCAACCTAGAAAACAGCTTACAGAAGTGTGAGACACACAAACAGCAGGGCCTGTGAGGGCTTCTCGCTGCCAGGGCTGATCCTTGACCCCACAGCCACAAGACCTGAGGAACTGTCAAGAAGGGCAAAGGGAGATCGTTCTATACAGGCAGGCCTGCCCAGGGCCCCAGGCTCCTCCAGGCTCTGCAGAGCAGGGAACACCCTTCCCTCCCTCCCTCCATGAAGGCTTTTACACCCTTCGAGCTGCATCTCCTCAGCAATTAGAGGGCAGCCAGAGCTGGCACCAAACCGAGACACAGCACCATGCTCTGCAGCCAGAGGTCAGGCGACCCAGAGGGAAGAGACCAGAGTCGAGGTGGAAAAAACGAGAGAGGAATCATCTTTATTTGTGAAGTGTTAACAGATGGAACAGTTCAATGTTACCCAGCAGTAAAGGTGTTAGATTCCCCTGAGCACTTGTCTGCTCACAGGCCCCCACATCACACACACACCGTGCTGGCTCAAGCACAAGCACACGCTGTTAAACCTTAAAATCACCCCCGGCTCACCCTGCCCCTCCCCACTGCAGAGACATGAACAACCCATGGAATAAGTTACAGCAATCATTTATCCAGCATCCAGCTCCTGGCTGCCTGTTTCAGACTAACCAAGAACAGCTCAGCAGGAGCTGACTGGGAATCTGCCCCACAGGAACATGCCAGGAACGAGCCCTTTGTCAGGGAAAGGTGCAGCCTTGCTCCTGGTGACGCACTGGGAAAGACACAGAACCTTCCTGACCCCTCTGGTCAGATCAGGTCATGCCCCAACAGCCACCAAAGCAGCTCCTCCCTCACCCCCACAAGCAGGTGGGACACAGCTGCACTCCCACCCCCCCGCTCCCCACTCTGTACCAACATGAAATAACCTAGGACAGAGACAGCCAGAGACCTACACTACCAGGAACAAAGGATTTACATTTACAGGTAGAAAAACCCTCCCACGACTCTTTAAAAAAAAAAAAAAAAGTATTTTATATTCTACAACTTAAGTTTCCTTAGAAAGTGAAGTAACTGAATCGCAAGGACGCACTAGAATATTCCATGGTGCTATTTTACCAAAAAATTAAAAGAAAACAAAATTGTCCAGACGAGCTCTTCATCTACACATCACCTGGCAGGAGAGAAAGAAAAGCCAGTTAGATAAACCCTGTTGCACCAGTACAGCTTCATTGGGCTGGAAGGGGCTGGTGGAGTCTATGCTGGGCCAGAAGAGCCTCTGGCTTCTCCCAGAGACCCTCAGCAGACTCAGATGCTGCAGCTCTTGCTCCAGGCTCTGCCCTGGCACTCACCTGGCCCAGCTCTTAGTTTGCGTTTCTCTGGCGGACGTTCTTGTCCTTGTGGTTCGTGGCATTGCTCTTCCTGGGAAGGGAGAAAGAGTATGAGGAAAGGGACAGCAGAAAGTTCCCTCACCACCACCATTAATGTAACTCAGGTCCAAGCAGAGGGTGCAGGAGATCAGATCCCAGAGCAGGGACAGACACCAGTGTCACCCCAGGTATGTGTGGTTTACACATGGGGACACTAAATGAGCCATGGGGTGACATCTCCTTCCACTGAGTATTATTCCACACCAGCCACCTTTTATCTTTGCATAAAGGTTTTATCATTGGAGCACATTCCCTGGCTGGATGAGATCTACCAGTATAAATTTGGCTAAATAGGAAGAGGCAAGGTACTCACAGTGGTGCAGAGCCTCCATCATCATCTTCACATTCAGGACAGCACAGAAAGAGAAAACAAAAAACAGTCAGGAAAGAGGACATACAAAGTGACCTCTGCCTCCCCTTAAAGCAGTGAGAGCTGCATTCCAGGCAGTCATTCCACCACCACTTTAAACTGGGGAGGGTAGAGCTCCTCTGGTGAGATCAGCTGCCCTGATCCATCCCCTGTGCTCACCCCCAGGGCACCAGGACTTGGGACAGCTCCCAGATCCCAGCACAGTCACAGCAGGTAAAGGGGAAGCCAAACAGGATGTTTCAGGAATGAGGCTTTAAGCAGCAGCAGCAGGAAGCCCTTCTCCCCCTCCCCACACGTTGTGATATCAAAACAAACACTGCACACCACGTTCTGAGGAGCACAGCTAAGGAAACACCTTTGCCAACACGTGCCAAGCCCTGCGGCCTTTCACCAGCTCCCTGAGATCTGCCACCTCCCAACTGGAGCCTCCCAGTGTCTCCCTTTGCTCCTCATCACCTCTTCTGCAGCCCTGGCTCCCCTCGGGTCCCATGCTCCAGGCACTGGGGCTGCCCTGGACACCAGGACCTGCTCAGGGCTGGTGAGAGGACGGAGGCAGACACACGGCTGGAACTACCTTTGACTTACCATGTGAGGTGGCACCCAGCAGCAGAGAAAGGAAGAGTGGATAGGTAACACCAGCAAGGATATCACCCCAAAGACAAGCCAAATTGTTCCCACCCTATCCCAGGTGACAGGAGCATCCAGTTCATAGAAAGTACTGAGGGAACTGGCTCAGACATGCCTCATTGTCACCATTTGGGAGGGGCAAAGCTACAGAGACTTTGGGGCAGAAAGAACCACTTTATACCAGGGAAGTGTAAAGCCACCTGTTTACCAAAGGGGTGTGAGGCTGTATCTTCATCCATGAGCATTTGGGAGCTTGAGCTCCTCTTGCCAAGAAGCATCAGGACATTTCAGCACATTCACCTGTCTGTCAAAGCATCTGCTACAGCTCTGACAGGTCACCACCCCACAGGGCTGGGCTGATGCCATCACAAACCAGATCACACTTGTTTTTGCTGGGAGATGCAGCTACAACATCTTTAAGACAGCACTTGCCTTCCAGCCAGGGGTGTCAGAGGGCAAAGCACCTGCTTGTGAAACTGCATCGAGTGGAATTCGAAGCCCTGAAATCAGGGGAGGGATCTGACCTTTAGCCCCTCTGCTGCACCTCTCCAGAACCTGCTCCTCGCAGGAGGCCAGGGGCCCTGCAGGATCCCAGGCAGGAAGGATACAGAGCATTCACACTGCATTGTTAACAGCATCAGATAAGGAGCCTGACACAATGCAGATCCTCACCGATAAGGAAAGGGAGGAGCTGGTGCTTCCAGAACAGATTAAAGATAGTACCGAGTCTTTGAGATCCAGGATGTGTGGATCTGATGACCCAAAACATCCTGAACTGAAGACAAATTAAGCTAAGCCTGGTCCTACAGAGCCAATGACAGTCCCTCCCAGTTCTGCAGCACCACAAAAGCTCTAGTAAGTATTTACAAACCACCTTGTCTAGAGTGAGAGCTGCCAAAGCAAATCCAGCCCTGAAGACAACTCAAGGGAAGCACTTGAGCAAGGAACAGAGGAACTGGTGAGACAAAGGGTCAGGTTGACCTGTATAGAATCCTCTTGCTCCAGATCTTGCTTCAGAACTGTCATAAAAAGTGCAATTACAGGCAGCTTCATGGCTGAAGTCG